>NC_079191.1:441825149-442159499 GCF_029499605.1 Hyla sarda | reverse complement strand
TATAGAAAGTATAAAAGAGCAAAAGGTGAGAGACTATCCGATGGCGCCTTCCTGAATGATTCAAAATTGCCGTGAGTTTAAACAAGGCAATTTTATTGGAAATAGTGCAACATAAAAGTTTCGAATCCGGACCGGATTCTTCGTCAGGCAGAATGATTCACAGAAAAAATGCGCCAAGATTTAAATGTCCAAGTCCCACAACTACCGCCGGGTCATAGGGCAAAAAAATGGGAGGAGTAACATTACCTCACATTACACAATCTATATACAAAATTCCATATACATCCAAAAGTTAATAACAATAATAAGGTAAAAAACAAAGACTACGCAACAATTAAAATGAACAAATTACGCTCCTATATCTTCACTCTGAAGTCGCGGCACTAGCCGCTATTTGCGGGATCTACTGCCTATAGTTAGACAGTCATTCTCTAGAGCGGACCGATTGAGGAGATGGCGCACAGATTATACACTCCACCGCTTGTTGCAGCGCTGGAGCCGCTGGAAAAAAAGGCCCACTGTGACTCAGAGCTAATACAGAAACAATTCAGATGCGGTGCTGCCTATAATCGATAAAAGAAAAAATGGAGGTGTGTAACTGACACATAAGAGTTCCCATCGGGAAAGTCCCATTGCAGAATCAATACCAAATTGTATAGTGACTGCCGGCAATAAAAATTGTAAATGAAAAAGGTGTAAAATTTAAAATCTAATATAAGAGGGTATATTATTAACTGCCTCTTGTACAGTTAAAGGGGTATATTAGTAACTGCCTCTACAAAATGGTTATATATATCAAAATGACATATATAAAAATATATATATATAAAACAATACACTACATAATGAACCCTCATTGCATATAAATATAGGGGTAGAATAAATATTGAAAAAAACCCCGTTCTCATAAAAAACCAATTCTATACAAGAATCCTATATGGAATTAATTAATTTCATAATACAATGTATCTAAAGACATAAAATATCTGCCTGATATAAAAAATACTAAAAGAAATCACATACAAGTATAGGAAGCTAGAGATATAGGTAAAAATAGTCAAAAATGAGATTTATATTTATATGTGAGATTTATATTATCGTCTCTGTAATCTCATTAAGACCACGTGGGGAAATGGTGCCTAGCTTGAAGATCCAGTATACTTCACGTTTTTTTAGGAGTTCAAACCGATTGGAATTGTGTGCGCCAATGTAATCGATGGGAGTAACTTGAATGGGAGCTGCCTCATTGGGGTGTTGTAAGGTGCAATGACGTGATAGCCCATGGAGTAGAAATTGTTTTTTGATATTTTGTCGGTGTTTGTTGATCCTACAGTGCAAGGGTTGGATTGTTCTCCCTACATACTGGAGACCACAAGTACAGTCAATGAGGTATATCACGAACGAGGACTGACAGGTGAGTCTGTATTTGATCTGAAATGACTCGCTAGTAGCATATGATGTGATAGCATTAGTTTTATGTCTAATCTCTTTACAGCACAGGCAGCGCTTGACTCCACATCTGAAACTCCCCAAAGGTAAATCCTCTTTTACATTTTTATTTTTGTGTTGCCGAATCTGACTCGGAGCCAGCAGATTTTTCAAAGTCGGAGCCCTCCGAAAAGTTACCCGCGGGTAATCCGGTATTTTCCCTTTAAGGTGTATGTCATTTAACAGAATGTGCCAGTTCTTCTTTAAAACCTCACGTATTCTGTTTGAGGAGTTGCTGAAAGTTGTAATAAAATTAGTTTTTTGCACAGCAACAGCCTTACTATTTCTTTTTTCAGAATGAAGGCATTCTTTCTGTGTTTTCTTATGGGCTTTTTGTAAAGCCTGTTTAATGATCATTTTGGGATACTTTTTTTCTTTAAACCTGGTCTCCAAGATTCTAGCTTCTTCTCTAAACATACTGTCTTCCGTACAGTTTTTTCGAATCCGCTGAAACTGGCTAAAAGGAACATTTTTTAGCCATTGCTTATAATGCCCACTGTTAAATTCCAAGTAGCTGTTAACGTCAACACTTTTAAAAAAGGTAGAAGTAATAAATTTGCTATTATCATGGGAAATACAAAGATCCAGAAAATGTATTTCATTTTTACTGGCCTCTAAAGTAAACTGTAGTCCCCAATCGTTGTCATTCAAAGTTTCTAAGAGGATCTCGGAGGCATTGTCTGGACCATCCCATATAAAAAATAAATCATCGATGTATCTCTTATACATAATAATAAAAGGGGTTATTTGGGGGTTACCCATAATGAACCGTGATTCAAAGGCACCCATAAACAGATTGGCGTAAGCCGGTGCCACCTTAGAGCCCATGGCAGTCCCTTTACACTGCTGGAATATTTTGGTATCATATATGAAAAAATTATTATATAAAATAAATTCCAAACATTTCGTCAGAAACTTTTTTTGGGGGTGAGGGATTTTATCGTCTTTATCTAAGTAGTTTTGCACACATTTTAGACCCAGAGGATGAGAAATGTTTGTGTAGAGAGATGTAACATCACATGTGATAAACTGATAACCAGATTTCCACGGTATACTCATCAATGACTCAATGAGTTGTGTGGAATCTCTCAAATAACTTGGTAAAAGTAAAACATAAGGCTGTAAAAAAAGATCTATATAGTGTGCCAGGTTACTACTGTGGGAGTTAGTGTTTGAGATGATGGGTCGACCGGGGGGATTACTGAGGGATTTGTGAATTTTAGGTAAAAAGTAAAAATAGGGTTTGTTAGCATGGCACGTTTTAAGATATTTGCTTTCTTCATTATTGAGGACATTGTCCCTAACTCCTTCATCAATAAGGAGGTGCAGATTCTTTTCTACTTGTGGAAACGGATTGTATGAGACCTCATGATAGAAGGTATTATCAGACAAAATCCTATGTGATTCTTCTTCATAATATTCGTAGTCCAAGACTACTACACCTCCCCCTTTGTCAGCACATCGAATTACAATGTCCGAATTGCTTTGTAGTGTTTTAATTGCTGCATTCTCTTCTTTGGTAAGATTATGATTAGACATCCTAGTGGGTTTCATAAGTTCCTGTGCTACTAGATCATGAAAAACTTCAATGTTTGGACCTTTTGCATGAACCGGATAAAAGGTTGAGGGAGGTTTAACTGCTTGGTGTAACATCCCATCCATAATTACTGTACTCACTTGTGGTTCCCGGGAGTCTTCCTCCTTCAGGTTCTCTTTAATAGAAAAAAACCTCTGTAGGGTCAATTTCCTGATGAATCTATTTATATCTAAAAAAAGTTGGAAATCGTCCCCTTTATTAGTGGGGCAAAAAGAAAGTCCTTTTTCAAGGACTGATGTTTCATGAGGGTTAAGGTGATGTTTAGAGAGATTGAATATTTTTATTGTTCCCCTACTGTTGCTGGTAGCACTTTCCCCAAATCCTTCTTTCCTTTTTTCTCTTTTTCTTTTACCTCCTCGTTTTCCTCTACGTCTTCTATTTTCCTTTTGTTCTTCCTTTTCTGAAACATGACCGGAATGCTCGACTGTTTGGTCTGGCGTATCTCTAAAAAAGGTGCTGCAGGAATGTTAGTGGCATCATGCAGGGTGCTGGTACTGGGTTCCTGACTCCTGTCCTTAAGGTAGGGAGCTAAAGAATTCTTATTGTCCGTGTTGTCAATAATCACAAGATCGCCTTCCGTCTGAGATGTTTCTGAGGGTATAATCTCCGAGGGAGAAATCGCCTCATGTACGGACAAATTAAGGTCGATCAAATCCGATAGACCCCAAACTTGCTTGCTTGGTGTCAATTCGAGGATGGGAGGTGTGTTCCTTAGGGCATCCGTTCTCTCTTTCAGTATCTTTTTAACCTCTATAGTAGCATTCTGGTACTTCCTAGAGAGATTATGACTAGCCTGGAGAAAGAGCGATTTCGGGGTGCTCAGACAATCTTGTCTATTGTTAATTGTTTTTCTTTCAGGGGTTTTGTAAATTCCCTCTATCGGTGTAGGTAAGAGTTCTTGTTGGACAGAGGAACTCCCACATTCCTCAATAGTATCCGAATTGCTCTGATGTGGAGGGGTACGTGTACTTTCATTATTACCATAACTCTTACCACCTCGATTGCCGATTGTAATTTTATTCACATTACGCTCGGGATTCCTTTCTATACTAGCTTCTGATCGAGAGTGAGTAATATCTGATTGTTTACTAGCTTCTGATCGAGAGTGAGTAATATCTGATTGTTTACCTCTTTTCTTGAAACGTGTGTTAGTAAAATATTTATTATTATATGTGGTTGGTGTATTATGATGTTCAATGGGAGCCCACTCCCTATTCGGTGTTTTAGTATTACCTTCATTCATTGATGAGTATACCGTGGAAATCTGGTTATCAGTTTATCACATGTGATGTTACATCTCTCTACACAAACATTTCTCATCCTCTGGGTCTAAAATGTGTGCAAAACTACTTAGATAAAGACGATAAAATCCCTCACCCCCAAAAAAAGTTTCTGACGAAATGTTTGGAATTTATTTTATATAATAATTTTTTCATATATGATACCAAAATATTCCAGCAGTGTAAAGGGACTGCCATGGGCTCTAAGGTGGCACCGGCTTACGCCAATCTGTTTATGGGTGCCTTTGAATCACGGTTCATTATGGGTAACCCCCAAATAACCCCTTTTATTATTATGTATAAGAGATACATCGATGATTTATTTTTTATATGGGATGGTCCAGACAATGCCTCCGAGATCCTCTTAGAAACTTTGAATGACAACGATTGGGGACTACAGTTTACTTTAGAGGCCAGTAAAAATGAAATACATTTTCTGGATCTTTGTATTTCCCATGATAATAGCAAATTTATTACTTCTACCTTTTTTAAAAGTGTTGACGTTAACAGCTACTTGGAATTTAACAGTGGGCATTATAAGCAATGGCTAAAAAATGTTCCTTTTAGCCAGTTTCAGCGGATTCGAAAAAACTGTACGGAAGACAGTATGTTTAGAGAAGAAGCTAGAATCTTGGAGACCAGGTTTAAAGAAAAAAAGTATCCCAAAATGATCATTAAACAGGCTTTACAAAAAGCCCATAAGAAAACACAGAAAGAATGCCTTCATTCTGAAAAAAGAAATAGTAAGGCTGTTGCTGTGCAAAAAACTAATTTTATTACAACTTTCAGCAACTCCTCAAACAGAATACGTGAGGTTTTAAAGAAGAACTGGCACATTCTGTTAAATGACATACACCTTAAAGGGAAAATACCGGATTACCCGCGGGTAACTTTTCGGAGGGCTCCGACTTTGAAAAATCTGCTGGCTCCGAGTCAGATTCGGCAACACAAAAATAAAAATGTAAAAGAGGATTTACCTTTGGGGAGTTTCAGATGTGGAGTCAAGCGCTGCCTGTGCTGTAAAGAGATTAGACATAAAACTAATGCTATCACATCATATGCTACTAGCGAGTCATTTCAGATCAAATACAGACTCACCTGTCAGTCCTCGTTCGTGATATACCTCATTGACTGTACTTGTGGTCTCCAGTATGTAGGGAGAACAATCCAACCCTTGCACTGTAGGATCAACAAACACCGACAAAATATCAAAAAACAATTTCTACTCCATGGGCTATCACGTCATTGCACCTTACAACACCCCAATGAGGCAGCTCCCATTCAAGTTACTCCCATCGATTACATTGGCGCACACAATTCCAATCGGTTTGAACTCCTAAAAAAACGTGAAGTATACTGGATCTTCAAGCTAGGCACCATTTCCCCACGTGGTCTTAATGAGATTACAGAGACGATAATATAAATCTCACATATAAATATAAATCTCATTTTTGACTATTTTTACCTATATCTCTAGCTTCCTATACTTGTATGTGATTTCTTTTAGTATTTTTTATATCAGGCAGATATTTTATGTCTTTAGATACATTGTATTATGAAATTAATTAATTCCATATAGGATTCTTGTATAGAATTGGTTTTTTATGAGAACGGGGTTTTTTTCAATATTTATTCTACCCCTATATTTATATGCAATGAGGGTTCATTATGTAGTGTATTGTTTTATATATATATATTTTTATATATGTCATTTTGATATATATAACCATTTTGTAGAGGCAGTTACTAATATACCCCTTTAACTGTACAAGAGGCAGTTAATAATATACCCTCTTATATTAGATTTTAAATTTTACACCTTTTTCATTTACAATTTTTATTGCCGGCAGTCACTATACAATTTGGTATTGATTCTGCAATGGGACTTTCCCGATGGGAACTCTTATGTGTCAGTTACACACCTCCATTTTTTCTTTTATCGATTATAGGCAGCACCGCATCTGAATTGTTTCTGTATTAGCTCTGAGTCACAGTGGGCCTTTTTTTCCAGCGGCTCCAGCGCTGCAACAAGCGGTGGAGTGTATAATCTGTGCGCCATCTCCTCAATCGGTCCGCTCTAGAGAATGACTGTCTAACTATAGGCAGTAGATCCCGCAAATAGCGGCTAGTGCCGCGACTTCAGAGTGAAGATATAGGAGCGTAATTTGTTCATTTTAATTGTTGCGTAGTCTTTGTTTTTTACCTTATTATTGTTATTAACTTTTGGATGTATATGGAATTTTGTATATAGATTGTGTAATGTGAGGTAATGTTACTCCTCCCATTTTTTTGCCCTATGACCCGGCGGTAGTTGTGGGACTTGGACATTTAAATCTTGGCGCATTTTTTCTGTGAATCATTCTGCCTGACGAAGAATCCGGTCCGGATTCGAAACTTTTATGTTGCACTATTTCCAATAAAATTGCCTTGTTTAAACTCACGGCAATTTTGAATCATTCAGGAAGGCGCCATCGGATAGTCTCTCACCTTTTGCTCTTTTATACAATTCATTTCAATGACACAGATCGGGCCCTATATGCTGACTTAAAGGGGTACTCTGCCCCTAGACATCTTATCCCCTATCCAAAGGATAGGGGATAAGATGTCTGATCACGGGGGTCCCGCCGGTGGGGACCCCTGCGATCTCCCTGCTGCACACGGTGTTCGTTTAGAACGTCGGGTGCAGCGCCGGAGACTCGTGACATCACGGCCACGCCCCCTCAATGATTCTGTGTCAGATCCCACACTGATGGATTGTACATATTGTAGCAAACTCTCAGCTGTGTGAGCAGAGCTAAAGTTATATATTTGAATTTGAAGAAAGAATACAGCAGAAGGTTTGGTTATACAAATATTTTTTATGGGCAGTGTTATATATCTCCTCCTAAAGCAGTGATTCCCAACCAGGGTGCCTCCAGCTGCCCAGACAGCCAACGGCAACAGCTGAAGACACATTGGTTAGCAAACACTGCATTAGGGTAGCTTCACACGTAACTAATCCGCTGTGCATTTTTATTCCATTGACTTCAATGGGTCCACCGAAAATCAGATTTTTCGCGGAACCACTGAAATTAATAGTATCAAAATCTGCTGCAGATTTTCTGCTGCAAGGGATTAGGTACTTTTGAACCTACCATGAGGCTATGTTCACACAACAAAATTTCCGTGCAGAATTCCTCTTGGAAACTCCACTGCAGCACTGAGTCCTATTGATTTCAAATGGGATTCTGCTGCACTGTGCACATGGCGAAAACATCTGCCGCAAAAATCCTGATTCTGGCATCCGCAGAAAGAACAGTCATGTATGTTCTTTCGTCGGATTCCGCTCGGAAATTCATTGCGTCTACGGAGACTCATTTTCGAGCGGTCCTAGCACCAGCATGTTCTGCCGACAATGTATCCAGCATTCTTTCTTGTAACAAGCTTGAAACTCAGTAATGTTTCTATCCACAGAAAGCAAGCAGAGATCTTGGTGAGAATATCATAATATAATAGAATTTTCAATTAATTGAAAACTGGTGCCACAACGCTAAACAGATTTGGAAATTACTTGTATTACAAAAAATCTTAATCCTTCCAGTACTTATCAGCTGCTGAAGTTGAGTTGTTATTTTATGTCTGACCACAGTGCTCTCTGCTGACACCTGTCTGTCTATCTCAGGAACTGTCCAGAGTAGGAGCAAATCGCCATAGCAAAGCTCTCCTGCTCTGGACAGTTCCTGAGACAGAGCACTGTAGTCAGACAGAAAAAACAACTCAACTTCAGCAGCTGATAAGTACTGGAAGGATTAAGATTTTTTTTATAGAAGTAATTTACAAATCTGTTCAGCTTTCTGGAGCCAATTGCTATAAAAAAAATATATATATATATTTTCAGGAGAAAAGAGAAGGCTGTGCAGTGATATTTGAGTCTTTTGTGCAGGGACCCTGTAGACTGACCATGCACTTGGTGTCACTGATGCACTAGATGGCGCTTTGGTGACCACTGCATCCCTATGAACACAAAACAGTGTACCTCAAGTTGTTGCAAAACTACAACTCCCGTTTGCTGTCCGGACATGCTGGGAGTTGTAGTTTTGCAACATCTGGAGGTTCACAGTTTGGAGACCAGTTTTGCAGAGTATTGTATAGTAATGGTGAGTAACCTCCACAATATGCAGCCTTCACCCCCCTGCAGAGCGTCCTGCGGCTTCTCTCCGGGGTCCGGAATCCTCTAGTGATTCAGCTCCCATGAGTCACGGGGCCCTGCGGCTCAGCCCAGACTTCCATGTCCCACCAGGAGAGACAAGAATGGCCCAGTCATCAGCAGATTCCCTCTCCAGACGCTTCCTCTAATCACTTCCATCCAGGACCAGAGGGAAGGTCATGACCCGAGACCACAACCTGACAGTGCCTACAGGAAGCGTCTAGTCGCAGATGTGTGGGGTACAAGACCTGATACTAGTGGTCACAGGGTACTGCCCCAGTGGGCACAAAGAGACATATGCATATGTTTTCAATAGGGAGACAATTCACCACCAGACTCTTCTGTTCTCCTCTAGACCCCTCTGTCCTCTCCAGACTCCTAACCCCCCCCTCTCAGACTCCTCTGTCCCCTCAGGACCCTTCTGTCCCCCCTCCAGACCCTTCTGTCCCCCCTCCAGACCCTTCTGACCTCCCTTCAGACTCCTCTCTCCTCCCTCCAGACCCTTCTGTCCTCTTCCTTCAGACTCCTCTGTCCCCTCCAGACCCCTCTGTCCTCTTCCTTCAGACTCCTGTCCCCCCTCCAGACCACTCTGTCCTCTTCCTTCAGACTCGTCTGTCCCCCCTCCAGACCACTCTGTCCTCTTCCTTCAGACTCCTGTCCCCCCTCCAGACCACTCTGTCCTCTTCCTTCAGACTCGTCTGTCCCCCCTCCAGACCACTCTGTCCTCTTCCTTCAGACTCCTCTCTCCTCCCTCCAGACCCCTCTGTCCTCTTCCTTCAGACTCCTGTCCCCCCTCCAGACCCCTCTGTCCTCTTCCTTCAGACTCCTCTGTCCCCTCCAGACCCCTCTGTCCTCTACCTTCAGACTCCTGTCCCCTCCAGACCACTCTGTCCTCTTCCTTCAGACTCCTCTCTCCTCCCTCCAGACCCCTCTGTCCTCTACCTTCAGACTCCTCTCTCCTCCCTCCAGACCCCTCTGTCCTCTTCCTTCAGACTCCTCTGTCCCCTCCAGACCACTCTGTCCTCTTCCTTCAGACTCGTCTGTCCTCCCTTGACAGCAAATTTTCTTGACTCATCTAAAACATGAGCACTTTGCTCAACTGATCGTGCATATGTTTTCAATAGAGACACAATGTGCTGCCAGACCCCTCTGTCTCCACCGGACCCTTCTCTTTTTACTTCTAGACTCCTCTGTCGTCCTCCAGATCATTCTCTTCTCCCTCCAAACCCCTCTGTCTTCTCCTCCAGACCTGTCTCCACCAGAACCTTCTCTCTTCCCTCAGGACTCCTCTGTTCTCCTCCTGACTCCTGTGTCCAACTTGACCCCTTGTCCTCCCTCCAGGCTCCTCTGACCTCCCTCCAGGCTCCTCTGACCTCCCTCCAGGCTCCTCTGTCCTCCCTCCAGGATCCTCTGTCCTCCCTCCAGACTCCTCTGTCCTCCCTCCAGACTCCTCTGTCCTCCCTCCAGACTCCTCTGTCCTCCCTTCTGTCCCTTTTCTCTTTCCCACAAAACTCCTCTGCCCAACTTGACCAAACTCCTCTGTCCCCTCCCGACCTCTTGGTCCCTTCGACCAGAATTCTCTGTTCTCCCTCCAGACTCCTCTGACCTCCCTTCAGATTTGACTGCCCCCCCCCTTCTATATTCCCTGCAGACTCCTCCATCCCCTTCCACTGACCCCTCCCTCTCCTCCTCCCGACCTGTCCCCTTCCCCTGACCCCTCCGTCTCCTCCTCCCGACCTCTGTCCCTTCCCCCTGACCCCTCAGTCTCCTCCTCCAGACTTCTCTGTCCCCTCCCCCTGACCACTACGTCTCCCCCATCTGACCTCTGTCCCTCCCCCTGACCCCTCTGTTTCTCCGTCATACCCTGCTAGTGGTAGCTTACCTCTCATAGGAACAAGGGATTGTACACACTGAAAGTGAAGCGACTGATCTTTCTTTTAAGGAAACTGCTACCTCACATTTTTGTACGTACAAAATATGACATTTCATATCCCATAATGCATCACATCATTTTACAGACTCTTCTACCAGCTGAGAGATCTGTAGTTCAGACGTCCTCAGGATCCCCCCCAGCATTGTGCAGATCTAGATGTGACCGCAGGATGACGCCTGATGTAACACGTGACCATGCGCTCTCCATGTCCCATCTAGTTTTACCAAGTAGCATCGTCCTTGAGTGCAGAATATGAAGAACTTTCAGTGAAAGATAAAAAATGATGTGAACCTTTGTCTTACCATCTTATTTTTTCCCTATGATATTAGCGCAATGACACAAATATTCTAAGTGCACAAGGGGGGACCAAGCCTTATTGTAATGTTCCAGCCCAACTACTTTCCCTCTGACCCCACCAATGGGAATAGACCAGCCCCCCCCCCCCCCCCCCATCTCACAGCCCCACCAGCCCATGGCGCCCACCTCTGTTTCAGCAATTCCTTGTTGTCTTCTATGCTGACTCTGTCCGGATGATCCCGCTTGAAAATTTCGAATGCTTCCTGGCGACCAAGAGACATATGCGCCCCTGCTGTGAGACACATAGGAAGACGATGAATATCTCTACATGTTACATGTAGATGAACAAGTACATACAGATTGTATTACTATAGTACTATATATTACTAGTATATTACTGTATTACTATAGAACTATCTATTACTAGTATATTACTGTATTACTATAGCCAGGCCTGGTCGTACTAGTACTTGAAAACCAACCAGAGACCCAAATAATACTGTCCCTATATACAAGAATATACCGACTATAATACTGCTCCTATATACAAGAATATTACTACTATAATACTGCCCCTATATACAAGAATATAACTCCTATAATACTGCTCCTATATGCAAGAATATAACTACTATAATACTGCTCCTATATACAAGAATATAACTACTATAATACTGCTCCTATATACAAGAATATAACTACTATAATGCTGCTCCTATATACAAGAATATAACTACTATAATACTGCTCCTATATACAAGACTATAACTACTATAATACTGCCCCCATATACAAGAATATAACTACTATAATACTGCTCCTATATACAAGAATATAACTACTATAATACTGCTCCTATATACAAGAATATTACTACTATAATACTGCCCCTATATACAAGAATATAACTCCTATAATACTGCTCCTATATGCAAGAATATAACTACTATAATACTGCCTCCTATATACAAGAATATAACTACTATAATACTGCCTCCTATATACAAGAATATAACTACTATAATACTGCTCCTATATACAAGAATATAACTACTATAATACTGCCTCCTATATACAAGAATATAACTACTATAATACTACTCATATATACAAGAATATTACTACTATAATACTGCTCCTATATACAAGAATATAACTACTATAATACTGCTCCTATATACAAGAATATAACTACTATAATACTGCTCCTATATACAAGAATATATCTACTATAATACTGCTCCTATATACAAAAATATAACTACTATAATACTGCTCCTATATACAAGAATATAACTACTATAATACTGCTCCTATATACAAGAATATAACTACTATAATACTGCCCCTATATACAAGAATATAACTACTATAATACTACCTCCTATATACAAGAATATAACTACTATAATACTGCTCCTATATACAAGAATATAACTAATATAATACTGCCCCTATATACAAGAATATATCTACTATAATACTGCCTCCTATATACAAGAATATAACTACTATAATACTGCTCCTATATACAAGAATATAACTACTATAATACTGCTCCTATATACAAGAATATAACTACTATAATACTGCTCCTATATACAAGAATATAACTACTATAATACTGCTCCTATATACAAGAATATAACTACTATAATACTGCCCCTATATACAAGAACATAACTACTATAATACTGCCCCTATATACAAGAACATAACTACTATAATACTGCTCCTATATACAAGAACATAACTACTATAATACTGCTCCTATATACAAGAATATAACTACTATAATACTGTCTCCTATATACAAGAATATAACTACTATAATACTGCTCCTATATACAAGAACATAACTACTATAATACTGCTCCTATATACAAGAATATAACTACTATAATACTGTCTCCTATATACAAGAACATAACTACTATAATACTGCTCCTATATACAAGAATATAACTACTATAATACTGCTCCTATATACAAGAATATAACTACTATAATACTCCTCCTATATACAAGAATATAACTACTTATAATACTCCTCCTATATACAAGAATATAACTACTATAATACTGCTCCTATATACAAGACTATAACTACTATAATACTGCTCCTATATACAAGACTATAACTACTATAATACTGCTCCTATATACAAGAATATAACTACTATAATACTACTCCTATATACAAGAATATAACTACTATAATACTGCCTCCTATATACAAGAATATAACTACTATAATACTGCTCCTATATACAAGAATATAACTACTATAATACTGCCTCCTATATACAAGAATATAATTACTATAATACTGCTCCTATATACAAGAATATAACTACTATAATACTGTCTCCTATATACATGAATATAACTACTATAATACTGTCTCCTATATACAAGAATATAACTACTATAATACTTCTCCTATATACAAGAATATAACTACTATAATACTGCTCCTATATACAAGAATATAATTACTATAATACTGCTCCTATATACAAGAATATAACTACTATAATACTGCTCCTATATACAATAATATAACTACTATAATACTGCTCCTATATACATGAATATATCTACTATAATACTGCCTCCTATTTACAAGAATATAACTACTATAATACTACTCCTATATACAAGAATATAACTACTATAATACTGCTCCTATATATAAGAATATATCTACTATAATACTGCCTCCTATTTACAAGAATATAATTACTATAATACTGCTCCTATATACAACAATATAACTACTATAATACTGCCCCTATATACAACAATATAATTACTATAATACTGCCCTTATATACAAGAATATAACTACTATAATACTGTCTCCTATATACATGAATATAACTACTATAATACTGTCTCCTATATACAAGAATATAACTACTATAATACTGCCCCTATATACAAGAATATAACTACTATAATACTGCCCCTATATACAAGAATATAATTACTATAATACTGCTCCTATATACAAGAATATAACTACTATAATACTTCTCCTATATACAAGAATATAACTACTATAATACTGCCTCCTATATACAAGAATATAACTACTATAATACTGGCTCCTATATACAAGAATATAACTACTATAATACTGGCTCCTATATACAAGAATATAACTACTATAATACTGCTCCTATATACAAGTATGTTGGTATTTAGGATCTAGCTCTCTCCTCAGTGTTCCCGTATGATCTGGAGAGAGTGAGTGGCGGTGTAATCATAGGGCTGATGTGGAGGCGCGGAGCTCGGTGTCGGCCTGGTGAGGATCTTGGCAGCGGCTCGGAGTGATGGATACAAGTCAAAGCCACAGAAGCTTTTACCAGACCCGCCCGGCTCAGCCACCACACCTAAACAAATATGAGAGGAGTGCTGCCCTGCGGTGCCAGAGATCACACGTTCTGCGCTCAGTATCTGCGGACAAACAGGATCTACATCACAGACCGCATGGCACTGTTTGTTCTCTGGGATGGACGTGGTGCAGGTCACGTGGCACGCGCAAGGCTCACATAAAAGGCCCAGATGACATTGCTGTTGCAAAACTACAACTCCCAGCATGCCCAGATAGTGGTTGTAGTTTTGCAACAGATGGAGGCACCCCTGTTGGAAAGTAATGTTCTTCAGCTAACGGCTGACCGGGTATGCTGGGAGTTGTTGTTTTGCAACAGCTGGAGAGCCACAGGTTGGAGAACATTAATTCAGAGCAGTGTTTCCCAACCAGGGCGTCTCCAGCTGTTGCAAAACTACAACTCCCAGCATGCCCGGACAGCCAATGGCTGCCCGGGCATGCTGGGAGTTGTGGTTTTGCAACAGCTGGAGAGCCACAGGTTGGGGCTTGCTGTCCTATATGGTATACAACTACAACTACCAGCATGCCCTAGTTTTAATAAATGTGGTGAATAAGCGCCCCGCCCCCCCCCCCTTAAAAAAAAATATATATATATATATATATATATATATATATATATATATATATATATGTTACCCTCTTTTCCCATTTTACAAATAAAAAAAAAGTAAAACAAATAAGTTAATAAATAAAACATATTTGGTATCACCGCGTGCAAAAACGTCCAAACTATTAAAATAAAAAGTGTTGTGGTCTTGTGTGGTAAATGGTGTAGGCTTTAAAAAAAAGAAAAAAGGATTTTGCAAATTACAGCCTTGTCGTGTACTGCTCAATGACCTTTGCCATTTCATAAAGTTGACCCACGTCAGCGCAAAAACTGAAAATAATTGACTGTTAAAGACTCATATATATATATTATATATATATATTATATATATATATATATATAAGAAAATGGCGCAGTACTCCAAGATATGTAGAAAAAACTGTGTATTTATTCCATCGTGTCCCAAAGAAAACAAGCTTGTTTTCTTTGGGACATGATGGAATAAATACAAGTTTTTTCTACATATCTTGGAGTACTGCGCCATTTTCTTCTATTGGTTGGACCATGATCTTGTCGGGGCGCTGGCACCACTGGTTAAGTAGTGCTGCATTGATTTTGATGAACTATACATATATACATATATATATATATATATATATATATATATATACATACATATATATATATATATAGATAGCAACAGAAGAGTACAGCAGCACACTGCTAGCACAAAGATATAGGTAAAACATGAAAAGCCATACAGCTATAATGCAAAAAATGAAAATATGAAATAATGAGGTACTTAGCTTGCAATTTGGCGGCCAAATAGCTTGGACCATCTCACCACGATAAGGTGACCTCATTGGGACGGACCTATGAATATGCCTCTGTGTGATCAGTTTAGCAGGCATTGTAAGGTCTGCAACATCCAACACCTTATATACACCTGACAGAGGTGGGTGGGGTGCAAGAGCCAACATGGAGGTAGCCACTCCCCCGTATGTGTAATACAAACAAGGATAGGTTAGCCAGCACTATTGATACCAAACTATTGTCCGTCCCAATGAGGTCACCTTATCGTGGTGGGATGGTCGAAGCTATTTGGCCACCAAATTGCAAGCTAAGTACCTCACTATTTCATATTTTCATTTTTTGCATTATAGCTGTATAGCTTTCCATGTTTTACCTGTATCTTTGTGCTAGCAGTGTGCTGCTGTATTCTTCTGTTGCTGTATACCTAGCCTAGCAGCGTGCACCTGTATGCCAGGTCCATATAATAGTTTGGTATCAATAGTGCTGGCTAACCTATCCTTGTTTGTATTATACATACGGGGGAGTGACTGCCTCCATGTTGGCTCTTGCACCCCACCCACCTCTATCAGGTGTATATAAGGTGTCTTGGAGGCATATTCATAGCGTAGGGTCCGTCCCAATGAGGTCACCTTATCGTGGTGGGATGGTCCAATCTATTTGCAAATTGCAAACTCACTATTTCATATTTTCAATATTTCATATTTTTTGCATTATAGCTGTATAGCTTTTCATGTTTTACCTATATCCTTGTTCTAGCAGTGTGCTGCTGTACTCTTCTGTTGCTAGATAGATATATATATATATATATATATATATATATACAGCAACAGGAGAATACAGCAGCACACTGCTAGCACAAAGACATAGATGAAACATGAGTATATAGATAGAACATGAAAAGCTATACAGCTGTAATGCAATAAATGAAGATATGAAACTATGAAAATATGAGGTACTTAGCTTGCAAATTTGGCGCCAAATAGCGTGGACCGTCCCACCACGGTAAGATAACCTCATTCTGGGACGGACCCTACACTGTGAATATGCCTCTGTGTGAACAGTACAACAGGAATTGCAAGGTCTGAAACATCCAAGGCACCTTATATACACCTAATAGAGGTGGGTGGGGTGCAGGAGCCAACATGGAGGTAGCCACTCCCCCGTATGTGTAATACAACCAAAGGATAAATTGGCCAGTACTATTGATCCAAACTATCGTAAAAACCTAGCTTGCAGGTGCAAGCTGCTGGGCTAAATATACAGCAACAGGAGAATACAGCAGCACACTGCTAGCACAAAGATATAGATGAAACATGAGTATATAGATGAAACATGAGTATATAGATAGAACATGAAAAGCTATACAGCTGTAATGCAATAAATGAAGATATGAAACTATGAAAATACTCTATTAGGTGTATATAAGGTGCCTTGGATGTTTCAGACCTTGCAATGCCTGTTGTACTGTTCACACAGAGGCATATTCACAGTGTAGGGTCCGTCCCAGAATGAGGTCACCTTACCGTGGTGGGACGGTCCACACTATTTGGCGCCAAATTTGCAAGCTAAGTAGCTCATATTTTCATAGTTTCATATCTTCATTTATTGCATTACAGCTGTATAGCTTTTCATGTTCTATCTATATACTCATGTTGTATCTATATACTCATGTTTCATCTATATCTTTGTGCTAGCAGTGTGCTGCTGTATTCTCCTGTTGCTGTATATTTAGCCCAGCAGCTTGCACCTGCAAGCCAGGTTTTTACAATAGTTTGGATCAATGGTGCTGGCCAATTTATCCTTTGGTTATATTATATACACACACACACACACACACACACACACATCGCCCGACGCGCATTTCTCGGTGCCAGGCAGGTGAATTTTTCCAGCCCTTAGCCTGGCTTCGGGCAAGCAGGGTCGGACCTGACAAGCACGGCAGCGCTCAGAAGTCTGTATGGAGCGGGCTTCCAACTCCTGCCCTGCAGCCCCCGGCTGTTCTCAGTAGCCAGGGGCCGCCGCTAATAGCTAGCATGCGGCGATCGCCATGGCTGGCTATTAACCCTTTAGATCGGAGTTGGGAGTTGTAGTTTTGCTAATGCTAGGGGAGATGTGAGCAGGCAGCATACTGAGGGAGGGGGCGGAGACCTGCAGTGAGGCCACACCCCCTCCCTTTGAGAGGAATTCAGACTAGTGAGCTAAATTAAAAGTGTAATAAAAAAATAAATAAAAGGTGCTAGACACATAAAAATTAGATGTACATGGTCAGGATTAGGTACTGAGTGATATATTTAAAAAAACATTTTTTTGTTGTTGGATCTTACGGGTACACTTTAAATTTCCACAACCCTGATAGATATATATGTATCTATCTATCTATCTATCTATCTATCTACACACACACACACACACACAAATACATACATACACATAGTGGGTGAACACGTTACCATTTTTCTCACTAAATATAATTCCCGCTGCTATTGACATGACATTTTCACCAGATGTTGGTAAAAACCCAAGTAATTCACACATACAAAGAAAACAAAACGGCTCAGAAATGATGTGTAATAATGTGAAAAGACAAAGGGAAAAAGTATTGAACACATGAAGAAAGGAAGGTGCAAAAAGGCCTGGAAAGCCAAGACAATAACTGAAATATATCAGCCGGTTCAGTCCCAACTGATGGCTACAAAAAGGTCTCATTGCCGAGGAGTCACACAAGACGCATCTCACGATGGGGAAAAATCACACAAGACGCATCACATGGTTGGGGGGGGGGGGGGGGGGGGGAGTCACAAAAGACACATCCTACATATCCCCCCCCCCCCCCCCCGCTATAGGTAGAATATCGATTGTAATGATGACCTGTGACCTGTATTACACACATGCAGGGGAGGTAACAATCCCTTTCCCTGTGGTGAAGACGTCTTTTCCTCCCACATGAATGAATTCTGAACCTTTCTGCCCCAGGAGATAACAATCTTGCACACTCTGTCCGCTGCACAGCTCTGAAAGGGTTAACGCACATCTTGGCCTCCGGTCCAGTTCTGGATTTCTTATTTTTAGTGTTGGCCGGGGCCGTGCTGGAGTTTTTAGCCGTATAATTTGTGTTTACTAGTGAAGGAATTTATAGATGTGTAGAGCGCCCCCCGGGGCCACAGGTTGGAGACGTCAGAGCTAAGATCCAATGGGGATAGTAAAGGAGGCGTCCCCTAAGAGGACATGTCTGCCTTAGTGGGGTCGTGGGCTAAGGTCCTTCTATTAGAGAAGCAGAACCCTACGGTGCCCCCAAACACAGTATAATGCCCTATAAGTGCCCCCAAACACAGTATAATGTCCCATAAGTGTCCCCAAACACAGTATAATGCCCTATAAGTGCCCCCAAACACAGTATAATGTCCTATAAGTGCCCCCAAACACAGTATAATGTCCCATAAGTGTCCCCAATACTGTATAATGTCCCATAAGTGCCCCCAATACTGTATAATGTCCCATAAGTGTCCCCAATACTGTGTAATGTCCCATAAGTGTCCCCAATACTGTATAATGTCCCATAAGTGCCCCCAATACTGTATAATGTCCCATAAGTGCCCCCAATATTGTATAATGTCCCATAAGTGTCCCCAATACTGTATAATGTCCCATAAGTGCCCCCGATATTGTATAATGTCCCATAAGTGCCCCCAATACTGTATAATGTCCCATAAGTGTCCCCAACACTGTACAATGTCCCATAAGAGCCCCCAACACAGTATAATGTCCCATAAGTGTCCACAATACTGTATAATGTCCCATAAGTGTCCCCAATACTGTGTAATGTCTCATAAGTGTCCCCAATACTGTATAATGTCCCATAAGTGCCCCCAATACTGTATAATGTCCCATAAGTGCCCCAAATACTGTATAATGTCCCATAAGTCCCCCCAATACTGTATAATGTCCCATAAGTCCCCCCAATACTGTATAACGTCCTATAAGTCCCCCCAATACTGTATAACGTCCTATAAGTCCCCCCAATACTGTATAACATCCTATAAGTCCCCCCAATACTGTATAACGTCCTATAAGTCCCCCCAATACTGTATAATGTCCCATAAGTGCCCCCAATACTGTATAACATCCTATAAGTCCCCCCAATACTGTATAACGTCCTATAAGTCCCCCCAATACTGTATAACGTCCTATAAGTCCCCCCAATACTGTATAACGTCCTATAAGTCCCCCCAATACTGTATAACGTCCTATAAGTGCCCCCAATACTGTATAACGTCCTATAAGTCCCCCCAATACTGTATAACGTCCTATGAGTCCCCCCAATACTGTATAACGTCCTATAAGTCCCCCCAATACTGTATAACGTCCTATAAGTCCCCCCAATACTGTATAACGTCCTATAAGTCCCCCCAATACTGTATAACGTCCTATAAGTCCCCCCAATACTGTATAACGTCCTATAAGTCCCCCCAATACTGTATAACGTCCTATAAGTCCCCCCAATACTGTATAACGTCCTATAAGTCCCCCCAATACTGTATAACGTCCTATAAGTGCCCCCAATACTGTATAACGTCCTATAAGTCCCCCCAATACTGTATAACGTCCTATAAGTCCCCCCAATACTGTATAACGTCCTATAAGTCCCCCCAATACTGTATAATGTCCTATAAGTCCCCCCAATACTGTATAACGTCCTATAAGTCCCCCCAATACTGTATAACGTCCTATAAGTGCCCCCAATACTGTATAACGTCCTATAAGTCCCCCCAATACTGTATAACGTCCTATAAGTCCCCCCAATACTGTATAACGTCCTATAAGTCCCCCCAATACTGTATAATGTCCCATAAGTGCCCCCAATACTGTATAACATCCTATAAGTCCCCCCAATACTGTATAACGTCCTATAAGTCCCCCCAATACTGTATAACGTCCTATAAGTCCCCCCAATACTGTATAACGTCCTATAAGTCCCCCCAATACTGTATAACGTCCTATAAGTCCCCCCAATACTGTATAACGTCCTATAAGTCCCCCCAATACTGTATAACGTCCTATAAGTGCCCCCAATACTGTATAACGTCCTATAAGTCCCCCCAATACTGTATAACGTCCTATAAGTCCCCCCAATACTGTATAACGTCCTATAAGTCCCCCCAATACTGTATAACGTCCTATAAGTCCCCCCAATACTGTATAACGTCCTATAAGTCCCCCCAATACTGTATAACGTCCTATAAGTGCCCCCAATACTGTATAACGTCCTATAAGTCCCCCCAATACTGTATAACGTCCTATAAGTCCCCCCAATACTGTATAACGTCCTATAAGTCCCCCCAATACTGTATAACGTCCTATAAGTCCCCCCAATACTGTATAACGTCCTATAAGTCCCCCCAATACTGTATAACGTCCTATAAGTCCCCCCAATACTGTATAACGTCCTATAAGTCCCCCCAATACTGTATAACGTCCTATAAGTCCCCCCAATACTGTATAACGTCCTATAAGTCCCCCCAATACTGTATAACGTCCTATAAGTCCCCCCAATACTGTATAATGTCCCATAAGTCCCCCCACACTCTCATTAGGTTGCCCCAGTTTATAGACAGTTCTGCAGTAGTTTTCCTCAATAAAGTTGTTCCCCCTACAGATATTATCCCCCTGTAGGAAGTCCCCCCCCCCCCCCCCGCATGTAGTATTTCCCCAGTACGTAGCCCCCTCCCTGTTCAATATGCTTTAAAAAAGTGAAAGAAAAAAAAACTAATACAAATGACCCCCCTCCCCTCGGCTCTTTCTCTCCACCCTGTTTACAGCTCGCACCCCAAAGGCCGATCCTGCATCTCTGATCTGATCTACAGACGCCCCATACTAACCCTTCAGAAGCCTAGGATACCTGGACCGCAGCTAATGTGAGAGCAACAATGGGGCCATATTGGCAGTCACCCAACTTTTCTAAACTGTGAATGGTAACTCTGCCTTGTTCCACACTGATACATAAGGGGAAAAGCTGAGCTGCTTCCAATGTGAGGGATATAATGGCAGCCATATTGGTGGTCCAGCTTTTCCAGGGACAGATGAACAGTGACAGGAGGCAGATTCTATGTCTGATGTCCCGGGACCACCGCCATTGTGGAGGGGGGGGGGGGGGCTCCTCTAGTCCTGACACCTGATCCGCTCCTACTCTTCTCATCCCAGACTGCGGCACATCTGCCGTCCCCAGCGCACTCCGGCCAATATCTGTGTCATCGGAACGGTGGGAGAGATTACCGCAGCGCTCGCGCATCCAAAGCATCTGCTCTCGCAATGAGAACCATCGCTCCGGCGGCGTCTTCAGGGACAGTTTAGTGGACGCGATTCTTCGCTTTTTCAGCCATTTGTTTTGTGAATCGTTCTTTTTGACTGGGATAAAAAAAACATCAATGAGATCGGTCCTCGTAAGTGCGCCGGGCGGTGAGGTCATGGGGGGGACGGCGTCCAACACAATTCCCTGCACCTGCTTATTTTGGAAGGAGAGTATGAACAGAAAAAGAATGCGCCAAAACCAACCGGAGCGGAGGACCGATATCTGAGCGCAAAAGAGGAATCTGGACGGGGAAAAGGAAATCTAACCTGGGATAAGTCTCTGTACAGGTAACGGGGCGGAGGAGACTCCTCACATAGGATTGTAGAGAAGACACTGCGCAATTCTGGTTTACAAAGATAGAAACAATCCGAACTTCCGCCAACTAGGGTTAACACCTGGCCGGTATTTCCCCGCCACAGCCGGTATTTTTATATTAAAGGGGTACTCCCTTGGAAAAATATTCTTTTTTTTTTTTTTTTTGTAAATTAACTGGTGCCAGAAAGTTAAACAGATTTGTAAATGAATTCTATTAAAACATCTTTATCCTTCCAGTACTTATTAGCTGCTGTATGCTACAGAGGAAATTCCTTACTTTTTGAATTTCTTTTTTGTCTTGTCCACAGTGCTCTCTGCTGACACCTGTGTCCATTTTAGGAACTGTCCAGAGCAGCATATGTTTGCTATGGGGATTTTCTCCTGCTCTGGACAGTTCCTGATACGGACATCAGGTGTCAGCAGAGAGCTCGGTGGACATGACAAAAAAGAAATTTAAAAAAAGAAAACAATTTCCTCTGTAGCATATAGCTGCCAATAAGTACTGGAAGGATAAAGATTTCTTAAAGGGGTACTCCGGTGGATTTTTAAAATTTTTTTTTTAAATCAACTGCTGCCAGAAAGTTAAACAGATTTCTAAATTACTTTAATTAATAAATCTTAATCCTTACAGTACTTATTAGCTGCTGAATACTACAGAGGAAATTATTTTCTTTTTGGAACACAGTGCTCTCTGCTGACATTACGAGCACAGTGCTCTCTGCTGACATCTCTGTCCATTTTAGGAATTGTCCAGAGCAGCATATGTTTGCTATGGGGATTTGTCTCCTACTCTGGACAATTCCTAAAATGGACAGAGATGTCAGCAGAGAGCACCGTGCTCGTGATGTCATCAGTGTTCCAAAAAGAAAAGCATTTTCCTATGTAGTATTCAGCAGCTAATAAGTACTGGAAGGATTAATATTTTTTAATAGAAGTAATTTACAAATGTGTTACATTTTCTGGCACCAGTTGATAAAAAAAATTAAAATTAAAATTTCCACCGGAGTACCCCTTTTAAGAATACCGGCAATGCAATGTCTGGTATTTATCCAACCGATCCTCCAACTCCCAGAATGTTGCACCATAACCTATACAAGTGTTTACCAACAAGGGGTGCCTCCAGCTGTTGCAAAACTACAACTCCCAGCATGCCCGGACAGCCAAGGCTGTCCGGGCATGCTTGGAGTTGTAGATTTGCAACAGCTGGAGGTACCCCTGGTTGGGAAACACTGACCTATACTATATACTACTATATAGTCCAAACATGCTGGGAGTTGTAGTTTTCTTTTGGGGCAGCTGCTGAGCCACAGGCTGTATCAGGGCATGCTGGGAGTTGTAGTTAGTAAAAGTGATTAAAAAAAATCACATGGAAACAAAAATGGTTCTGTTAAAAACTAGAAGCCCAAAAATGAGCCTCATACAGGCCGCGTATAAGGGGAAATAAAAAAGTTATAGGGGTCAGAATAGGACACAATTTCACGTGCATGTGTGTATCCCGTGATGTCACGCATATATAATTAATTGTGCAAATTAGCATGGCCGGTATTTTTTTTTTTTTTGCAAGAAAGGTGGCGACCCTACGGGTAACCGATAGTCCGGAAAAAGTAAAAGCAGAACGTAATCTCCCTATAACCGCAGCGATTCTCCTATCCAGGATTTTACTCTGACCCCCGAAAGATGTCGTAAATCTGATGGTATAAAACCATGAAACATATTTACGAGTGTTATCTCTGGTGCCAAGTGAGGAGACGGGCGTTATCAGCCGCCAGGTGAGGAGCGAAAAGTTCAGTCAGTGCAGATCCGGCAGCGGCCGTCAATCTGGTGCTAAGTGCGACATTTACTGCGAAGAGAGAGTTATGGGGGTCCCAGGGGGGCCATGGATACAGGGTGGTGCGATCATCTGCAGGAGAATAAAGGGAGTTATTCAGACTCTCATGTGAATAAAGAGCAATTACTGGATCACAAAAGTGCTACAGTTGGATTTAATTTAAAAGATCTCTGCTTGCTGTCAGCGAATGAGAACTTTTACCTATCTAGATATAATACATCCCGATGCCATCTCCTCCCCAGTAAGGTGACAACATGCTCCCAGTCTTCCATCAGGACTCCTTCTATAGCTCCAGTTGTAGACTCTTTTGGGGGTGGACAGTGGTTACATGGGCTGGGACTGGTCTGTGAGGCCCCTATATACAGCAGCTGTGATGTCCTGTGTGATCGGACTCCTTACTATCATAGCCAGCAGGAGGTTTTTCAGCAGTTCTTCTGTGGGATCGGATCAGACGGCTTCCATGACTTTGTCACCATGAACTTCTCCCCGATTCGTCCTTCCTTGGACATTTTCGGTCAGTACTAATCACTACATACCGGGAACACGCCACTAGTCCGGCGCTCTGGAGATCATCTGACCCCGGAGTCTACACATCACTATTCTGTCCTGGTCACAATCTTTCTTTACACGTCACCATTTTTTTCTGCTTACTACATCTGACCGGTCACCTGCTCCTGATCTATCCCCCTGGACGGGCGCCATCGTCACCACATTACGCAGTCATCGGTTTTATTGTTCTGGCCGATCGGTGTAGGTGTCATTTCAGCTTTCCCAATATAAACAAAAGATATTCATTCACTGTCAGGAAGCAGAGATGTGGACAACAGTGCAGAATATACACTAGGGCTGGGCGGTATGACCAAATATGTGTATCACTGTATTTTTTTAACTTACGGCGGTTCCACGGTATATAACGGTATTTTGTGACCCGCGCGCGGTGTTCAGCATCCCCCCCCCAAATCATGTGACCCGCCAGCACTGTTCTGTTCTCCCCAATTAATGATCAGCCCTGCGGGGTACAACTCACAGATGTCACCTTCAAGCACTGCCCTCCTCCTCTTTGTTGGGGGCCGCCGGCGATGGAACTCTATACTGTACGCCAGTGGTCTCCAACCTGCGGACCACCAGTTGTTGCAAAACTACAACTCCCAGCATGCCCGGACAGCCAAAGGCTGTCCGGGCATGCTGGGAGTTGTAGTTTTGCAACAGCTGGAGGTCCGCAGGTTTGAGACCATTGCTGTACGCTGTATCCCTATGCCCGGGCTGCAAAAGATACGGAAAATAAACTTTAATTTACCTACGTCGGCCGCACGCTGGGGACTGGAACTTCAGACAGCCGTCAGCCGATCACCGGCCGGAGCGATGTCCCGCCCCGGCCAGTGATAGGCTGAGCGCACTGTAAGAAGGGGCGGGACATCGCTCCGGCCGGTGATAGGCTGACGGCTGTCCGAAGTTCCCGTCCCCAGCGTGAGGCCGACGTAGGTAAATTACAGTTTATTTTCTGTATCTTTTGCAGCCCGGGCATAGGGATACAGCGTACAGCAATGGTCTCCAACCTGCAGACCTCAGGCTGTTGCAAAACTACAACTCCCAGCATGCCCATACAGCCATTGGCTGTTCGGGCATGCTGGGAGTTGTAGTTTTGTAACATCTGGAGGTCTGCAGGTTGGAGACCACTGGCGTACAGTATAGACTTCCAGCGCCCGGCGGCCCCCAAAGAGGAGGAGGGCAGTGCTTGACATATGTGAGTAGTACCGCGCTGGGCTGATAATTAATTGGGGGGGGGGTAGAACAGTGCTGGCGGGTAACATAGGATTAGTTCCCCGATGTGGGGACAGTGCTGGGCTGATAATACATTCGAGGGGGAGGGGCCCAACCGGTATTGCGGTATGGGGGAAAATTCATATCGTGCAGCTCAAAAAATTCGGTATTCGGTATGAACCGGTATATCGCCCAGTCCTTATATACAATACATTATAAAGTCATAGAACTCCTAGTCTGGGGCTGTGAGCATCTCCTCTAAGGATCCTGAAATATCTACATTTTGGTGAATCAGAAATCTTTCGGGGGAGGCCTTGTGCATTCTCGTACACTCGACCATTTATGAGTGAGGGCGTTCAGAGCAGGCGGTGAGTCACAGAGGATTTAAAGGGCTACTCCGCCCCTATACATCTTATCCCCTATCCAAAGGGTCGTCCATAAGATGTCTGATCATGGGGGGCCCCAGGATCTCCCTGCTGCAGCCGGCGTTCGTTTAGAGCGTCGGGTTCAGCGCCGGAGGCTCGTTACATCACGGTCACACCTCGTTCGTGACGCCACGTCCACGCCCCCTCAATGCAAATCGTGACGACACGTCACGCCCCCTCCCATAGACTTGCATTGAGGGGGCGTGGCCGTGGTGTCACGAACGAGGTGACGTCGCGAGCCTCTGCCCCGCATCGCCAGTGCTCCGTGAATCGGATGTCTGGGGTGCCGCAGCAGAGATCGCGCGGATCCCCCCCCCCCCCCCCTCACAATCAGACATCTTCGCCCCTAGACATCTTATCCCCTTTCCAAAGGATAATGGATGAGTACCCCTTTAAGCGCCGCTCAGTGCTTCCAGGTGAGTATCAGGCGAAGGGGCTGAGGTCGCTGCGGTCATGTTAAGGAGAACAATATGGTCATTTTGTGGGCCTGTGGGAGAAAATGCAGAGGTTTCTTATTATAAGGATAAAACAATGAAAGGACTGTAGAGAAGTGCAGAGGCAGGGCGTGCGGACGGGGACATAGGAGGTTCTGACCTGAACAAGTGGTTCTAGGACTGAGCGAACTACATCCGCTTCCCGGGGGCGCGGTGAATTACCATATATACTCGAGTATAAGCCGAGTTTTTCAGCACGATTTTTCGTGCTGAAAACACCCCCCCTCGGCTTATACTCGAGTGAACTCTCCACCCACAGTGGTCTTCAACCTGCGGACCTCCAGAGGTTTCAAAACTACAACTCCCAGCAAGCCCGGGCAGCCATCGGCTGTCCGGGCTTGCTGGGAGTTGTAGTTTTGAAACCTCCGGAGGTCCGCAGGTTGAAGACCACTGCGGCCTTCGGCATCATCCAGCCCCCTCTCACCCCCTTTAGTTCTGTACAGTACTCGCCTCCGCTCGGCGCTGGTCCGGTGCTGCAGGGCTGTCCGGTGAGGAGGTGGTCCGGTGGGATAGTGGTTCCGGGCTGCTATCTTCACCGGGGAGGCCTCTTCTAAGCGCTTCGGGCCCGGCCTCAGAATAGTCACGTTGCCTTGACAACGACGCAGAGGTACGTTCATTGCCAACGTACTTCTGCGTCATCGTCCAGGCAACGCCTCTATTCTGGGCCCGAAGCGCGGAGAAGATGCGCCCCCAGTGAAGATAGCAGCCCGGAACCACTATCCCACCGGACCACCTCCTCTCCGGACAGTCCTGCAGGACCAGACCAGCGCCGAGCGGAGGTGAGTACTGTACAGAACTAAAGGGGGTGAGAGGGGGCTGGATGATGTCGAAGGCCACCGTGGTCTTCAACCTGTGGACCTCCGGAGGTTTCAAAACTACAACTCTCAGCAAGCCCGGACAGCCGATGGCTGCCCGGGCTTGCTGGGAGTTGTAGTTTTGAAACCTCTGGAGGTCCGCAGGTTGAAGACCACTGCGGGCGGATGATGACAAGAGGATGATGAAGGGGGGGTGTGGGATGATGAAGGGGGGTATGTGGGATGATGACAAGGGGATGATGAAGGGGGGGTGTGGGATGATGAAGGGGGGGTGTGGGATGATGACATGAGGATGATGAAGGGGGGGGTGGGATGATGAAGGGGGGGTGTGGGATGATTACAAGGGGATGATGAAGGGGGGGGTGTGGGATGATTACAAGGGGATGATGAAGGGGGTGGGGATTATGACAAGGGGATTATGAAGGGGGGTGGGGATGATGAAGGGGGGTGTGATGATGACAAGGGGATGATGACAGGTGATGATGATGAGGGTTTGGATGATGACAGGCGGTGATGATGATTAGGATGTTAATGACGGGGGTCTGGATGATGACAGGGGGGGATGATGTATTTCCCACCCTAGGCTTATACTCGAGTCAATAACTTTTCCTGGGATTTTGGGTTGAAATTATGGGTCTCGGCTTATACTCGAGTCGGCTTCACTTGAAATTACATATGTTGTACATCTTGAGAAAAAATTTACTTTTCTAATATATTTACTTTTTATAGAAATGATGGCTTATAAAAAAAAAAAAAAAAAAAAAAAAAAAGACCACTAGGGGTCCCCATACCATCTAGAACATAATCCTGTCCAGCTGCAGTGGGGGCGGGACTAGCACTGTTCGGTGTTCACTCCTGTCCTATCAGACTGCAGCATGAAAACAGAGGAGGGGGGGTTACAGAGCAGCCTGCAGTGATTGGATGAAGGTACCCAGCACAGCAGACTCAGGGAGGAAGTGAATGAATTGTGAGTGAGGGCGGGCTCAGTGCTTACCTCGGATACACCCCTTCCTGAGCAGTGGATGTCAGAATGAGTGAGTAGCAGAACAGAAAGATTTGTGAGCAATATACAGACTAGACTACAGACCCTGAATAGCTTATAAATCTATATTATTACTTGTACTTATTCTTCCTTTCCAAAGCTGTTTTGCCTGTGTACGTCTATGTCAGTAGTCACTGGAGCTTTCTCATTCTAGTCATGAAACAGGTGGCTCAGGATGAACAGTCAGAGGCCCACACTGATGAGCAGAGCAATGAATGGATGTGCTGGAGGACACATTGTAAACCTGGGTGTCAGACTGGACTGTAGATCTACTCGTGAACCAGAGAGATCAGGATGAACAAAGATGCAGATCCTTCAAGAACAATGTGTACTGACCCATTGCTGAACTCCTCTTGTCTTATACTCCAGTTAGATCCAGAGCTGCATCCTGCATAATGTCCCAGACATGAGAGATGTCCAAGGTAGTAAAAAGCTGTAAATGCAGCTCTGGATGTGACTGGAGTACAACACAACATGCAGAAATTGTGTGAGGGGTGGAGTAAACCAGTGTTGAGCACAAATATTCGTAATGTTAATTTTTTTTGCGAATATCAGCACTTTGCGATTTCCAGAATATTTAGCATATAGTGCTATATATTCGTAATGATGAATATTAATGTTTGTTTTTTTTTGTTTTTTTTTTCACATGCACATTTTTATGCAAATTAACCATGCAAATTTTCGCATGGAAAAAAAAAAAAAGTGAACGAACATAGCGAATATGTGGAATTTCCCAAACATAGGACGAATAATCGTCAATATATTCGCAAACTAACTCGAATATGGCCCCTGCCGCTCATCATTAGAGTAGACCTGATGTTATTTATCATCATCAAGTAACTTCAGACAATGCTACACTGAAACAAACCCCCAGCTCGACCTTCTGAGACAGAAAACGTGGCAGCAATAAAACCGGCATCTTTACTATTGTGTTCTCATCTCCCACACATGAGGCTTCATGAACTCAAGATGTTTCTGATACAAAAATCTGAAGATCAAACTCAAAAGAAGCAAAAAAGACAAAAAAAAAATCTCAATTCTAGGGAAGCGAAACTACAAGTCGTGTGAGAAAAACCAGAACCAGAGCAAAACCCAAATATCGTGTTTTTAAAGATTCTTTAGGGAAGTCACCTGAGCGGCAGAACAGTCAACAAGGACAAGAAAAAGGTCCAACCAGAGAATCCATACCGTATAAAGCCGGCAGTGACCGAAATGTAAAGGTTCACATATGTCCCCAAAGCTTAAAGAACGTCCCTAATGATAACCAGGGAGCAAACTACATGGTGGAGACAATGTTTCCGCATAACAAATTTAATTTTACTGCCATTAATTTACACTTAATACACTACTATAATACTGCTCCTATATACAAGAATATAACTACTATAATACTGCTCCTATATACAAGAATATAACTACTATAATACTGCTCCTATATACAAGAATATAACTACTATAATACTGCTCCTATATACAAGAATATAACTACTATAATACTGCTCCTATATACAAGAATATAACTACTATAATACTGCTCCTATATACATGAATATAACTACTATAATACTGCTCCTATATACAAGAATATAACTACTATAATACTGCCTCCTATATACAAGAATATATCTACTATAATACTGCTCCTATATACAAGAATATAACTACTATAATACTGCTCCTATATACAAGAATATAACTACTATAATACTGCTCCTATATACAAGAATATAACTACTATAATACTGCTCCTATATACATGAATATAACTACTATAATACTGCTCCTATATACAAGAATATAACTACTATAATACTGCCTCCTATATACAAGAATATAACTACTATAATACTGCTCCTATATACAAGAATATAACTACTATAATACTGCTCCTATATACAAGAATATAACTACTATAATACCGCCTCCTATATACAAGAATATAACTACTATAATACCGCCTCCTATATACAAGAATATAACTACTATAATACCGCCTCCTATATACAAGAATATAACTACTATAATACTGCTCCTATATACAAGAATATAACTACTATAATACTGCTCCTATATACAAGAATATAACTACTATAATACTGCCTCCTATATACAAGAATATAACTACTATAATACCGGCTCCTATATACAAGAATATAACTACTATAATACCGGCTCCTATATACAAGAATATAACTACTATAATACCGCCTCCTTTATACAAGAATATAACTACTATAATACCGCCTCCTATATACAAGAATATAACTACTATAATACCGCCTCCTATATACAAGAATATAACTACTATAATACCGCCTCCTATATACAAGAATATAACTACTATAATACTGCTCCTATATACAAGAATATAACTACTATAATACTGCTCCTATATACAAGAATATAACTACTATAATACTGCTCCTATATACAAGAATATAACTACTATAATACTGCTCTTATATACAAGAATATAACTACTATAATACTGCTCCTATATACAAGAATATAACTACTATAATACTGCTCCTATATACAAGAATATAACTACTATAATACTGCTCCTATATACAAGAATATAACTACTATAATACTGCTCCTATATACAAGAATATAACTACTATAATACTGCCCCTATATACAAGAATATAACTACTATAATACTGCTCCTATATACAAGAATATAACTACTATAATACTGCCCCTATATACAAGAATATAACTACTATAATACTGCTCCTATATACAAGAATATAACTACTATAATACTGCTCCTATATACAAGAATATAACTACTATAATACTGCTCATATATACATGAATATAACCACTATAATACTGCCTCTATATACAAGAATATAACTACTATAATACTGCTCCTATATACGTGAATATAACCACTATAATACTGCCTCCTATATACAAGAATATAACTACTATAATACTGTCTCCTATATACAAGAATATAACTACTATAATACTGCTCCTATATACAAGAATATATCTACTATAATACTGCCTCCTATATACAAGAATATAACTACTATAATACTGCTCCTATATACAAGAATATAACTACTATAATACTGCTCCTATATACAAGAATATAACTACTATAATACTGCCCCCTATATACATGAATATAACTACTATAATACTGATCCTTGACTTCTTATCTTCCTGGAATAGCTCTTGTATACTCTTATAATCTACATGTTCTATATACACCAGGATCTATGTCACGCACCTGTCTTCCTGTGGGGGGCGCTGGTCCTGTTGTCTGGAGTTGCAGGTGACTGTGGGCCCCTCTTTGTAGACTGCTCTTCCACATTTGGCCCTGTGTTTGGCCGGAGCAGAGTGCTGGACTCCAGATTCCTCCTCTTCTCCTTCTTCAGCATACTGATCAGGATATCTGATCATTAATAGGAAGAGAACAAACTGTACAATAAAGGGGCAAAAGAGGGAAAATAAACCGAAACACAGGATCCTATAGGATCTATTAGGATATATTTGTGTTATAATGTCTGGGCATTGGGAGCTCAAAGTCTGAGCAGGTCTAACTTGGTCGCTTCTCTATACTGCAATGTTACTGTTGCACTGTCCCTTGAATTCCCTGCACTCTCTGCTGCAAAATGTGTGTTCACCATGCAGACTGCAGCTCCTTTGGTTCGTGTATATTTTGTTTTTACTCTGCAGACTGCAGCTCCTCTGGTTCATGAGTATATTCTGTGTACTGTGCAGACTGCAGCTCCTCTGGTTCATGAGTATATTCTGTGTACTGTGCAGACTGCAGCTCCTCTGGTTCATGAGTATATTCTGTGTACTCTGCAGACTGCAGCTCCTCTGGTTCATGAGTATATTCTGTGTACTGTGCAGACTGCAGCTCCTCTGGTTCATGAGTATATTCTGTGTACTGTGCAGACAGCCGCTCCTTTGGTTCATGAATATATTCTGTGTACTCTGCAGACTGCAGCTCCTCTGGTTCATGAGTATATTCTGTGTACTGTGCAGACTGCAGCTCCTCTGGTTCATGAGTATATTCTGTGTACTCTGCAGACTGCAGCTCCTTTGGTTCATGAGTATATTCTGTGTACTGTGCAGACTGCCGCTCCTTTGGTTCATGAGTATATTCTGTGTACTGTGCAGACTGCAGCTCCTCTGGTTCATGAGTATATTCTGTGTACTGTGCAGACTGCAGCTCCTCTGGTTCATGAGTATATTCTGTGTACTGTGCAGACAGCCGCTCCTTTGGTTCATGAGTATATTCTGTGTACTGTGCAGACTGCAGCTCCTCTGGTTCATGAGTATATTCTGTGTACTGTGCAGACTGCAGCTCCTCTGGTTCATGAGTATATTCTGTGTACTGTGCAGACTGCAGCTCCTCTGGTTCATGAGTATATTCTGTGTACTGTGCAGACTGCAGCTCCTCCGGTTCATGAGTATATTCTGTGTACTGTGCAGACTGCAGCTCCTCCGGTTCATGAGTATATTCTGTGTACTGTGCAGACTGCAGCTCCTCTGGTTCATGAGTATATTCTGTGTACTGTGCAGACTGTAGCTCCTCCGGTTCATGAGTATATTCTGTGTACTGTGCAGACTGCAGCTCCTCTGGTTCATGAGTATATTCTGTGTACTGTGCAGACTGCAGCTCCTCCGGTTCATGAGTATATTCTGTGTACTGTGCAGACTGCAGCTCCTCTGGTTCATGAGTATATTCTGTGTACTGTGCAGACTGCAGCTCCTCTGGTTCATGAGTATATTCTGTGTACTGTGCAGACTGCAGCTCCTCTGGTTCATGAGTATATTCTGTGTACTGTGCAGACAGCCGCTCTTTTGGTTCATGAGTATATTCTGTGTACTGTGCAGACTGCAGCTCCTTTGGTTCATGAGTATATTCTGTGTACTGTGCAGACTGCAGCTCCTCTGGTTCATGAGTATATTCTGTGTACTGTGCAGACTGCAGCTCCTCCGGTTCATGAGTATATTCTGTGTACTGTGCAGACTGCAGCTCCTCCGGTTTATGAGTATATTCTGTGTACTGTGCAGACTGCAGCTCCTCTGGTTCATGAGTATATTCTGTGTACTCTGCAGACTGCAGCTCCTTTGGTTCATGAATATATTCTGTGTACTGTGCAGACTGCAGCTCCTCCGGTTCATGAGTATATTCTGTGTACTGTGCAGACTGCAGCTCCTCTGGTTCATGAATATATTCTGTGTACTCTGCAGACTGCAGCTCCTTTGGTTCATGAGTATATTCTGTGTACTGTGCAGACTGCAGCTCCTCTGGTTCATGAATATATTCTGTGTACTCTGCAGACTGCAGCTCCTTTGGTTCATGAGTATATTCTGTGTACTGTGCAGACTGCAGCTCCTCTGGTTCATGAATATATTCTGTGTACTCTGCAGACTGCAGCTCCTTTGGTTCATGAGTATATTCTGTGTACTGTGCAGACTGCAGCTCCTCTGGTTCATGAATATATTCTGTGTACTCTGCAGACTGCAGCTCCTTTGGTTCATGAGTATATTCTGTGTACTGTGCAGACTGCAGCTCCTCTGGTTCATGAATATATTCTGTGTACTCTGCAGACTGCCGCTCCTTTGGTTCATGAGTATATTCTGTGTACTGTGCAGACAGCCGCTCCTTTGGTTCATGAGTATATTCTGTGTACTGTGCAGACAGTTTGGTTCATGAGTATATTCTGTGTACTCTGCAGACTGCAGCTCCTTTGGTTCATGTCTATATTGTCTATACTCTTACAATACAGGAATATGGGTGCACTACTGTGGTAGATGTATACAGTGACATTGTCTATCCCTCAACACTGATGTTAAAATTGAGACTTTTCTTGTATTATTCTAATTGTTACACATCCACATCATCTATCTGGTGTAGGATTCTATTGTGGCACTTGTAGTCCGCTGCAGGCATCCCCCATTGTATGCATTTTTATGCTGGGGATCGCCCCTAGCAATGGACTACAAGGGCAGGATCTGCTCCCCCAGTATAAATGCACAACCGTATTTGGGGTTGAGCACCTCCAGCCATTTTTTTTTGTTGTTGTTTAAATTGTCTATACTCTGCAGACTGCAGCTCCTTTGGTTCATGTATATATTGTCTATACTCTGCAGACTGCAGCTCATTTGGTTCATGTATATACAGTGGGAATCAAAAGTTTGGGCACCCCTGGTAAAAATGTGTATTAATGTGCATAAAGAAGCCAAGGAAAGATGGAAAAATCTCCAAAAGGCGGCAAATTACAGATTAGACATTCTTATAATATGTCAACAAAAGTTACATTTTATTTCCATCATTTACACTTTCAAAATAACAGAAAACAAAAAAATAGTGTCTGCAAAAGTTTGTGCACCCTGCAGAGTTAATATCTTGTACTGCCCCCTTTGGCAAGTATCACAGCTTGTAAACACTTTTTGTAGCAGCCAAGAGTCTTTCAATTCTTGTTTGAGGTATCTTTGCCCATTCTTCCTTACAAAAGTCTTCCAGTTCTTTGAGATTTCTGGGCTGTCTGTCACGCACTGCTCTTTTAAGGTCTATCCATAGATTTTCAATTATGTTGAGGTCAGGAGATTGTGAAGGCCATGGCAAAACCTTCAGTTTACGCCTCTTGATGTAATCCCCCGTGGATTTCGAGGTGTGTTTAGGATCATTATCCATTTGTAGAAGCCATCCTCTCTTTAACTTCAGCTTTTTCACAGATGGCATCAAGTTAGCATCCAAAATTTGCTGACATTTTATTGAATCCATTTTTCCTTCTACTCATGAGATGTTCCCTGTGCCACTGGCTGCAATACAACCCCCAAGGATGATTGATCCACAACCATGCTTAAGAGTTGGACAGAGGTTCTTTTCATTAAATTCTGTTCCCCTTCTTCTCCAAACATACCTTTGCTCATTCCGGTCAAAAAGTTCAATTTTAACCTCATCGGTCCACAGAACTTGCTTCCAAAATGCATCAGGCTTGTCTATATGTTCATTTGCAAAGTTCAAATGATGATTTTTGTGGTGAGGACGTAGAAGAGGTTTTCTTCTGATGACTCTTCCATGAAGACCATATTTGTACAAGTATCTCTTTATAGTGGAATAGTCGACCACAACTCCAGTGTCTGACAGATCTTTCTGGAGGGATTGTGCAGTCAAACGTGGGTTTTAAATAGTTTTTCTCACAATCCTGCAAGCTGTTCTGTCTGATATTTTTCTTGGTCTTCCAGATCTTGCTTTAATTTCCACTTCTCCTGATGACTGCCATTTCTTAATTACATTTCGAACAGAGGATATTGACATCTGAAAACGTTTTGCTATCTTCTTATAGTCTTCTCCAGCTTTGTGAGCGTCAACTATTTTCAGTTTCAGATTTCTAGACAACTGCTTAGAAGAATCCATGGTGCTGATTGTTGGGGCAAGGTCAGATGAGTCTGGGCATTTAAAACCTTTGAGATTGACATCACCTGGTCTTCCCAGATGATGATTGAGAACAATCCATGACACTGGCAGGTCTCAGCTTTGCAAAGGGGGCAGTGCATGCTATAAATTCTACAGGGTGCCCAAACTTTTGCAGACACCATTTTTTTGTCTTCTGTTATTTTGAAAGTGTAAATGATGGAAATAAAATTTAACTTTTGTTGACATATTATAAGAATGTCTAATCTGTAATTTGCCGCCTTTTGGAGATTTTTCCATTTTTCCTTGGCTTCTTTATGCACATTAATACAAATTTTTACCTGGGGTGCCCAAACTTTTGATCCCCACTGTATTGTCTATACTCTGCAGACTGCAGTTCCTTTGGTTCATGTATATATTGTCTATACTCTACAGACTGCAGTTCTATTGGTTCATGTGCATATTGTCTATACTCTGCAGACTGCAGCTTCTTTGGTTCATGTGCATATTGTCTATACTCTACAGACTGCAGCTCCTTTGGTTCATGTATATATTGTCTATACTCTACAGACTGCAGTTCTATTGGTTCTCGTGTATATATTCTATACTCTACTGACTGCAGCTCCTTTGGTTCATGTGTATATTGTCTATACTCTACTGACTGCAGTTCCTTTGGTTCATGTATATATTGTCTATACTCTACTGACTGCAGCTCCTTTGGTTCATGTATATATTGTCTATACTCTCCAGACTACAGTTCTATTGGTTCATGTGTATATTGTCTATACTCTACAGACTGCAGTTCTATTGGTTCATGTGTATATTGTCTATACTCTACAGACTGCAGTTCTATTGGTTCATGTATATATTGTCTATACTCTACAGACTACAGTTCTATTGGTTCATGTATATATTGTCTATACTCTACTGACTGCAGCTCCTTTGGTTCATGTATATATTGTCTATACTCTGCAGACTGCAGTTCTATTGGTTCATGTGTATATTGTCTATACTCTCCAGACTGCAGCTCCTTTGGTTCATGTATATATTGTCTATACTCTCCAGACTGCAGCTCCTTTGGTTCATGTATATATTGTCTATACTCTCCAGAATGCAGTTCTATTGGTTCATGTATATATTGTCTTTACTCTCCAGACTGCAGCTCCTTTGGTTCATGTGTATATTGTCTATACTCTGCAGACTGCAGCTCCTTTGGTTCATGAGTATATTCTGTGTACTCTGCAGACTGTGTGGGCAGCACCTCTTACACTTGACACATAAGGGTTAAGGATACTGATTTCGTTGTCTCTTTGCTGCAGGAGATCTCGAAGCTTCTTTATCTCCTCTGAATGGGCAGAAGATGTTGTAGGTCTTTCCGTGGATATTTCTGGAGAGGTCACCTGGTTGACTGATTCTGTCTTTTCATGGAGAGCTCTCTGTTGAAACATAACGATCCAAAAGAATAAAACTGCACGAATGTCATGTGACTAACAGTGCTATATTATCTGCTGTCACATGACCTACTGCTTTCTGCTCATTGCTGCTGAAGAACCACAGTGTATCATAGACAGCTCAGATAACAAGAAACCTTTACACATAATGAGCAGAATGGGGTTAGGACAAGGTGTCTGAATGTAAAAAAGAATATTTCTATTCAGTTACAGCAAGCAGGGATCTTAAATATGGTGCGGAATTGAAGCACAAAAGTGTAATAATAATTGTGTAAAGCTCTACAACTTAAAGGACATCTGCAGCCTAAATACACTTCCCCCCTATCCACAGGTTATGGATAAGTGTTTGATCGTGGGGGGGTCCAACCACTGGGACCCCCGCGTCTCCCGAACGGGGCACCGGCATTGCCGTACTGTGCTGCGGCTAATACGCGTAGTGTCCCCTCCACGTCCCGCCCCCTCCAGCTCTATGCATGAAAACTGCCTCCCTGCCTCTCCCTTAGAACTACATGGAGGAGGTGTGTCGGCCGCGGTGCCATGATGCAGCCGGCACGCCTACTGCACGGGAAAGCCATGGCAGAGCCAGACACTGGGACTGGGGGATCAAACACTCATCCCCTATCCTGTGGATGGTGTATAAGTGTATTTGGGCTGCAGATGTCCTTTAAAGAAGATCTCCAGGATCTGAAAACTTATCCCATATCCTAAAGAAAGGGGTAAGTTTCAGATCGCGGGTCGTCTGACCGCTGAGCCCCCACAATGCAGGGCTATGGCAGAGCGGGAGGTTGCTGAGTGCAGTGCTCCGGTACTCCCATAGTGTCGTATTGAGAGGGCCAATCAGCCACCACTTCGTGCAGTGGTCGACACACTGCCTTTCTGCAGACTGCCAGGGCCCTGTACAGGAGATCGTGGGGGGTCCCAGCGGTCAGACCCCCCGCGATCTGACACTTATCCTTACCTGGAGTACACTAAGTTATTTTTTGGAGGATGATGCCTGGTATACGACTGAACCAAAGTCTATGGGAACAGCTGGAAATGTCTCCCTTCACCCCCTGCAGAGACTTGTGCTGGGTCGTACAGTGTTACCTTAAAGAAGCCAAAACAATACTGAATCTTCCTCATGTCTGCCCCCACATCCAGGAGACTCTCGGGGTCCTGGTCATCCAGAAAAATCTGGAGTTGTTCCTCAAGCCTAGAAGAGAAAAAAGAATGTTGTCAAAATACAAATGTCAGTCAATATCACGGCCCAAGGATTCCGACAGGTATGAATATGGATCAAATGGAGCATGTCCGCGAGCAGCCACGGCATGTCTGGGAGCAAGCTGAGGACAAGCGGGGCTCTGCACACCGAGGACAAGCGGGGCTCTGCACACCGAGGACAAGCGGGGCTCTGCACACCGAGGACAAGCGGGGCTCTGCACACCGAGGACAAGCGGGGCTCTGCACACCGAGGACAAGCGGGGCTCTGCACACCGAGGACAAGCGGGGCTCTGCACACCGAGGACAAGCGGGGCTCTGCACACCGAGGACAAGCGGGGCTCTGCACACCGAGGACAAGCGGGGCTCTGCACACCGAGGACAAGCGGGGCTCTGCACACCGAGGACAAGCGGGGCTCTGCACACCGAGGACAAGCGGGGCTCTGCACACCGAGGACAAGCGGGGCTCTGCACACCGAGGACAAGCGGGGCTCTGCACACCGAGGACAAGCAGGGCTCTGCACACCGAGGACAAGCGGGGCTCTGTACACCGAGGACAAGCGGGGCTCTGTACACTGAGGCTCTGTGACACGCTCCTGGCTCACACATCAGGATGATCCACAAGCCTGCACAGAGCCCTGCAGGTCCTGACCTCACTTCCTGTATCTGGACTCCTCATAGAGACACATAGGGAATAGCCACAGGGAAAAGCCAAAGAGACAGCATTTCTCCACCCAAAAATATGCACATTTCTTTACCAACGTATATTACAAATATACATACAATGGTATTATCTCCAGTATATAAAAAGTTTTGGTTAATGACAGGTTCACTTTAAGTCTCCACATGTATGTTACCTCTGGAGTTCGTCCGGGGTCAGGTCCGTCGTCCTCTGCTCTCCAGTCATCAGGGCGATCTCATCTTTCAGCGCTTGAATCTCTTTCTTGAGACGTCCGATCATCTAAGTAAGATGAAGAGCAGACAATCTGTGATGATGCAAAACATGGCGATGTATACTGAAAACCCTACGATCTATCAGATCATGAGAAAGCCCAAAGCAGCACAGAGTATTTCAGGAGCGGACGCGCAAGATATTCTCTTACCAGCTGAGGGTCTATCTCTTCATTCAGGACGGCTTCGTTCTTGATAAGCGCAACTCTCTGGGCAAAGCGACAGGTGGAGATGGATTCCTGTAAGGCAGATGACAAAATTTTAGGCGAATGGGGAATGGTAACCGATGAGATTTATAGGATTTTATTAAAAACTCTAGTTACTTCCTAGAGAAGACTTAAAGGGGTACTCCGATGGGAAAAAATACATTTTTTTTTTAAATCAACTGGTGCCAGAAAGTTAAACAGATTTGTAAATTACTTTTATTTAAAAATCTTAATCCTTCCAGTACGTATCAGCTGCTGTATGCTCCACAGGACGTTGAGTTGTTCTTTTCTGTCTGACCACAGTGCTCTCTGTTGACACCTCTGTCCATGTCAGGAACTGTCCAGAGTAGGAGCACATCCCCATAGCAAACCTCTCCTGCCCTGGACAGTTCCTGAGACAGACAGAGGTGTCAGCAGAGAGCACTGTGGTCAGACAGAAAAAGAAATTCAAAAAGAAAAGAACTTCCTATGGAGCATACAGCAGCTGATAAGTACTGGAAGGATTAGAATAGGAATTTAAATAGAAGTGATTTACAAATTTGTTTAACTTTCTGGCACCAGTTGATTTAAAAAAATGTTTTTAACAACAATACATTTCCACAGGAGTACCCCTTTAATAGTATTGAAAAACAAAACCCATCATGCCCTGCCAGTCAAGGTAAGGGTATGTTCACACTACAGAGTGTGAACGGAATCTCCGCTTGGTGAATTCAGTGAGCAGAGATTCAGCCTGGCAGCGGGCGGCGGAGGTAGGACCGTGCGGCACTGGGCAGTCACCATTGATGGCTATGCAGAGCTCGCGGTCTTACGCGCAAGGAATTAACATGTTCTTTCCCTGCGCGGAACAATTTCAGCGGCAGAATTGTCCGCCGCTGAAATTCCGAAGTGTGAACGGGTCATGCGGAGACCCATTCACACTAATGTTAAGTTCACACCGCGGAATTCCGTAGTATGAACGTACCCTGAGGAGGAAATTTCAGTAAGTAATAGACAATGTGAATATAACCTAATCTCTAACAATCCCTGTGACGTGTGATACAATGTATTCCTATGGAAGCGTATGGATGTCTAACCCGGATGTCTAACATACAAATATCTCGGATCGTTCACCATTATTGTAACATTTACTGCAGTGGTTTAAAAAAATTATAATAAAAAATTGTGTCTCCAGCTCTGGAAAAACTACAACCTCCAGCATGCCTGGACTGACTAGAAACAAAAATGATTATAGCAGAGCACAAGAAAACACACATAGAATGCTGGAAAGAACTGCAGAGGGCATAAGCTATAATCCACACCATACTGCAAAAGTCAGCAATCTAGAAAGCAGTGTTTAAAAACAAGGGGGTCTCCAGCTGTTGCAAAACTACAACTCCCAGCATGCACAGCTGGAGGCAGACTGGTCAGGAAACACAGTATAGCAAGATCAGCCGACACTGATGTCCCGCTCTGGCGTGAGCGATGAATGTTGCACCATTAACAACAAAAGTCCGTATAGATGGTGCTCAGTCCTGTGTAACAAAGGAATCCAAACACATACAGGTCAGGGAGTGATACAGACAGGAGGATCGTTCGGAACGTTTCGTGCGTTATGACGTACTTCCTCTAGCCGACGTTGCCTTTTTGCAACTGAAGTTTAAAGGGTTACTCCGCTCCTCAGCATCCGGAACTCAATGTTCCGAATGCTGGGTGTGGGCTTCCGTGTTCAGGCACGCCCCCTCATGATGTCACGCCCCGCGACATCACGCCACACCCCCTCAATGAAAGTCTATGGGAAGGGGGCGCGATGGCCATCACGCCCCCTCCCATAGACTTGCAATGAGGGGGCGGGATGTGACATCACGAGGGGGGGGGGGGGGGCGTGAACACGGAAGCCCACACCCAGCGTTCGGAACATTGAGTTCTGGACGCTGGGGAGCTGAGCAACCCTTTAAAGCATTCCCGTTTCATGGCGAGTGCTGTCTTCTATCTTATGACACTGGTCAGGAAACACAGCTCTGAACATTGTAGGTCTCCCATTCACTGTCTTGACCGCGATACCTGCTGCTTAGCATACCGGGAGTTGTAGTTTTGCAACAGCTGGAGCCACACTGTTTGGAAAACATTGGTTTATTGCAATGATAAAAATAATAATAAAAAAACAATCTTTTAGTCAGGAGCTGGGCAAATCTAGAACCATTCCAGCGACAACGGGGGAACAGCGGATGGTAAGTTAAGGTTCTTTATTTCAATTGTGGCAGCCTGGGCAAAATGGCAAAATAAAAATTATTGTCAGTGTTCTCCTTTAAAGTGGTACTAGACATCTTATCCCCTATCCAAAGGATAGGGAATAAGATGTCTGATCGTGGGGGTCTTGCAGCTGGGGACCCCCGTGATCTTGGCTGGGGCACCCCAGACATCCGTTGCATGGAGCAAACTTTGCTCTGTGCCAAATGACTGGCGATGCGGGGCGGAGGTTTGTGACGTTTGACGTTACGGTCATGCCCCATCAATGCAAGTCTATGGGAGGGGGCGTGACGGCAGTCATGTCCCCTCCCATAGACTTGCATTGAGGGGGCATAGCCGTGACGTCACGAGCCTCCGGCGCTGCACCTGACGCTCTAAGCGAACGCTGGCTGCAGTAGGGAGATCGCGGAGGTCCCCAGCGGTAGGACCCCCACAATAAGACATCTTATCCCCTATCCTTTGGATAGGGGATAAGATGTCTAGGGGTGGAGTACCCCTTTAAGTGTTTAATTTACCTGCAGCGCCACCACAGGAGAAACAAAGCATTACACAGCCTTGTAATGCAGTCACACAACTCCCCTTTTAGTATCTCTATATAACTGGATGCTTATGTTTAGCAGAGACCTTAAAGTTTCTTCTTTACTTTTAATTTGTCTTGGAGGGGGGGGGGGTCAAATATCATCACTCCAGCTCCAATAATGATCTATCAGCAAACAGACTCACATTAAACAACATTAAAAGTGGGCCAAAATAACAAACGGCACCCGCAGATCAATCACCGAGACACTAAAACGCTTTCTACAGATCCATAAACAGAATTATACCGATGGAGAATAATGATGGTGTCAGCGAGTGGAGACAGCGGTCGAGTGCAGCTCATATACATACATCAATGTTCTTCTTGTCTAAGGACAGGGTGGCGATCATGGTTGTCATACAGTTCCCCCCGAGGCTGTCCCGGAGGACAGAGGTCATCATGGAGTTTCTGTACGGTATGTGCGAGCGATTCCTCTCAGCCAGCGCAATAATAACCTAGAAAAGGGACAAAAAAATGTAATACAGATTCTATATTGAATTACTGATCATATACACAACCACACATTACTTATCCTGTATTATACTCCAGAGATGCACTCACTATTCTGCTGGTGAGGTCACTATGTACATACATTACATTACTTATCCTGTACTGATCCTGAGTTATATCCTGTATTATACCCCAGAGCTGTACTCACTATTCTGCTGGTGAGGTCACTGTGTATATACATTACATTACTTATCCTGTACTGATCCTGAGTTATTTCCTGTATTATACCCCAGGGCTGTACTCATTATTCTGCTGGTGAGGTCACTTTGTACATACATTACATTACTTATCCTGTACTGATCCTGAGTTATGTCCTGTATTATACTCCAGAGCTGTACTCACTATTCTGCTGGTGAGGTCACTTTGTACATACATTACATTACTTATCCTGTACTGATCCTGAGTTATGTCCTGTATTATACTCCAGAGCTGTACTCACTATTCTGCTGGTGAGGTCACTGTGTACATACATTACATTACTTATACTGTACTGATCCTGAGTTATATCCTGTATTATACCCCAGAGCTGTACTCACTATTCTGCTGGTGAGGTCACTATGTACATACATTACATTACTTATCCTGTACTGATCCTGAGTTATATCCTGTATTATACCCCAGAGCTGTACTCACTATTCTGCTGGTGGGGTCACTATGTACATACATTACATTACTTATCCTGTACTGATCCTGAGTTATATCCTGTATTACACTCCAGAGCAGTACTCACTATTCTGCTGGTGAGGTCACTTTGTACATACATTACATTACTTATCCTGTACTGATCCTGAGTTATGTCCTGTATTATACTCCAGAGCTGTACTCACTATTCTGCTGGTGAGGTCACTGTGTACATACATTACATTACTTATACTGTACTGATCCTGAGTTATATCCTGTATTATACCCCAGAGCTGTACTCACTATTCTGCTGGTGAGGTCACTGTGTACATACATTACATTACTTATCCTGTTCTGATCCTGAGTTATATCCTGTATTATACCCCAGAGCTGTACTCACTATTCTGCTGGTGAGGTCACTTTGTACATACATTACATTACTTATACTGTACTGATCCTGAGTTATATCCTGTATTATACCCCAGAGCTGTACTCACTATTCTGCTGGTGAGGTCAGTGTGTACATACATTACATTACTTATCCTGTACTGATCCCAAGTTATAGCCTGCATTATACTCCAGAGCTGTACTCACTATTCTGCTGGTGAGGTCACTGTGTACATACATTACATTACTTATCCTTCACTGATCCTGAGTTATATCATGTATTATACTTTATACACTTCATAACCATGCAGCAATGTGGTTTCTGGGTGTATCAGATTTACATTCCAGGATTCTAAGAAAGCTGGGTGATAAATCTTAGTTACATCACAATAGCGGCCATATTTGTTGTCAACCAGACCCACAAACAGCTAATTTGGAAAGTATGATTCACACAAGAGGCTGAGTGGGTAGAATCCCATGGGGTCAGCCCAGGGGGCGCTCTGCTTCTAAAGGGCTATTCTACTTTTTGTAAAGTTTATTTGTTATAAGAAGTTTTACAATCCTCCGATAGATGAAGAAGCAGAGTATAAACAATGCGGCTGGACTCCGGATCCCCGTCATCTGCTCTTCATCTAAACCGTATGTTACCCCCATAACCCACCCACTGGATCCGCTCATGGACGATCTGTACGGCCCGGATCCTGGGCTTGTGGGTGTTCTATGGTCACAGACAATAAAGCCTTATAATCTACAATGAGACCCGAGCCAATATAGGAGGCCATCCTGGGCAAAGATGGCCGCTGGTCACAAGGGGCTGACAGTGTGTGGATTATACTTGGATATCTCTAAACCAGTGAACCTCCAGCTTTTGTAAACTACAACTCCCAGCATGCCCGGACAGCCGTTGGCTGTCCGGGCATGCTGGGAGTTGTAGTTTTGCAACAGCTGGAGATCCACTGGTTTAGAGATATCACAGTAAAATCCCCTTGTGACCAGCGGCCATCTTTACCCAGGATGGCCTCCTATATTGGCTCGGGTCTCATTTTTTTTCGTATAAGCGCTAAACACACGAATTTAGAATTTATGACTGAATCCAAAAATGGTTGGATTTAACCCAAATTTTGTACTGGTTAGAGCCAAATATTGCAACTTATTTTTTATTCTAATCTGTTTGATTTTATTAAATTTTTTTAATTAAAATTAATTTTCTTATAGGAATTTTCTTTTTGTTTAATTTTTTAATTTATTTTTTATTTATTTATTTTTTAATTTTGATAACTTTTTTTTAATAAAAATGATTTTAATTCATTTTGTGTATATTATTGTGATGGTGCGTCCATCTTGGCTGATCTTTTTTTTAAAACAGCAATTAGGGATATGCTTTACAGCAAGCCCAATGGACATAGGCAACAATAAACAAGAGCTGTTCTATGGATACAAAAAGGGAAAGGTTGCTGGGAGCATTCTGTGACCTCTTCAGAGGGAGGGGGAGGCTGAGCTGTGAGCGTCATCTATTATCTTATTTATATACTCGTATAAGCTTCCATCCCGTCTGTGGTCAGGAGAAGACTGCTGGGAAGTGAATTGTACAACACAGGAAGTCTCAGGATTTATAGTAGGCCTAGTGGTGAGAATTGAAACTGCAAGATTATTTTAGAACATAAAAAGGTAAAAATCAACAAAAATTCTTAAAAAATATGTTTAAAATAAAAACTTAAATTTAAAAAGTAGGTCATTTCAGATTTACCCTGCAGTCGTGCTCTCCGCTATTAGACACTTATCCCTTATCCTATGAAGATGGGGATAAATTTTAGATCCCCCGGAGTAACCCTTTAAAGGGTGTGTGCAATGATATATTATAAAAAAATAATCTAAAAACCTTGCAGTTTCCATTTTCACCACTAGGCCTGGTATAAGGCTGAGCCTTCCTGGTCTGTACCGATCATTTCCCAGCAGTCTCCTCTTCATATCACAGACAAGTTTACAGAGACACGTGACACCAGTATGTAGATAACAGAAGTATACACAATAGCTGTTACTCGCAGATCAGCCTCCCCCTCCCTGTAAAATAACCTTTGGAAAGGTCACAGAGTATACCTTGAAAGCTTCACCAATCATACAAATGGGGCGGCTCTATTCTGTTATTGCTAATGTCCATTGTCCCAATAACAATGAACAAAAAAATAAAATAAAAAAAGTTACAATATTGTGAAATGACAAATGTTTTAGTATCAGGCTCTAATAAGGCTAATAATGTCTAACACAGTGTTTCCAAACCAGGGTGCCTCCAGAGGTTGCCAAACTACAACACCCAGCATGCCCGGACAGCCGACAGCTGATCTAAGATAAGTGCAGGAGGTTTTGCTTTTGTAAGAAGAGACAAAACCCTGAAGATAAAGAGCGATAGAAAACACTAAGGCCTGACTTTCTTGCTTAGATCCGGTGTCTGTGCCCCAGTGTGGGGGGTAGTTGGGATGCTTCGGTGTGGAGTTGTCGGGGATCCCCAGTGTGGAGTTGTCAGGGTGCCCCGGTGTGGAGTTGTCAGGGTGCCCCGGTGTGGAGTTGTCAGGGTGCCCCGGTGTGGAGTTGTCAGGGTGCCCCGGTGTGGAGTTGTCAGGGTGCCCCTGTGTGGAGTTGTCAGGGTGCCCCGGTGTGGAGTTGTCAGGGTGCCCCGGTGTGGAGTTGTCAGGGTGCCCCGGTGTGGAGTTGTCAGGGTGCCCCGGTGTGGAGTTGTCAGGGTGCCCCGGTGTGGAGTTGTCAGGGTGCCCCGGTGTGGAGTTGTCAGGGTGCCCCGGTGTGGAGTTGTCAGGGTGCCCCGGTGTGGAGTTGTCAGGGTGCCCCGGTGTGGAGTTGTCAGGGTGCCCCGGTGTGGAGTTGTCAGGGTGTGCCCCAGAGTGGGGGGTAGTTGGGGTTCCCCGGTGTGGAGTTGTCAGGGTGCCCCGGTGTGGAGTTGTCAGGGTGCCCCGGTGTGGAGTTGTCAGGGTGCTCCGGTGTGGAGTTGTCAGGGTGTGCCCCAGAGTGGGGGGTAGTTGGGGTTCCCCGGTGTGGAGTTGTCAGGGTGCTCCGGTGTGGAGTTGTCAGGGTGTGCCCCAGAGTGGGGGGTAGTTGGGGTTCCCCGGTGTGGAGTTGTCAGGGTGCCCCGGTGTGGAGTTGTCAGGGTGCCCGGTGTGGAGTTGTCAGGGTGCCCCGGTGTGGAGTTGTCAGGGTGCCCGGTGTGGAGTTGTCAGGGTGTCCCGGTGTGGAGTTGTCAGGGTGCCCCGGTGTGGAGTTGTCAGGGTGCCCCGGTGTGGAGTTGTCAGGGTGCCCCGGTGTGGAGTTGTCAGGGTGCCCAGGTGTGGAGTTGTCAGGGTGCCCCGGTGTGGAGTTGTCAGGGTGCCCCGGTGTGGAGTTGTCAGGGTGCCCCGGTGTGGGGTTGTCAGGGTGCCCCAGAGTGGAGGGTAGTTGGGGTTCCCCGGTGTGGAGTTGTCAGGGTGCCCCGGAGTGGAGGGTAGTTGGGGTTCCCCGATGTGGAGTTGTCAGGGTGCCCCGGTGTGGAGTTGTCAGGGTGCTCCGGTGAGGAGTTGTCAGGGTGCCCCGGTGAGGAGTTGTCAGGGTGCCCCGGTGAGGAGTTGTCAGGGTGCCCCGGTGAGGAGTTGTCAGGGTGCCCCGGTGTGGAGTTGTCAGGGTGCCCCGGTGTGGAGTTGTCAGGGTGCCCCGGTGTGGAGTTGTCAGGGTGCCCCGGTGTGGAGTTGTCAGGGTGCCCCGGTGTGGAGTTGTCAGGGTGCCCCGGTGTGGAGTTGTCAGGGTGCCCCGGTGTGGAGTTGTCAGGGTGCCCCGGTGTGGAGTTGTCAGGGTGCCCCGGTGTGGGGTTGTCAGGGTGCCCCAGAGTGGAGGGTAGTTGGGGTTCCCCGGTGTGGAGTTGTCAGGGTGCCCCGGAGTGGAGGGTAGTTGGGGTTCCCCGATGTGGAGTTGTCAGGGTGCCCCGGTGTGGAGTTGTCAGGGTGCTCCGGTGAGGAGTTGTCAGGGTGCCCCGGTGAGGAGTTGTCAGGGTGCCCCGGTGAGGAGTTGTCAGGGTGCCCCGGTGTGGAGTTGTCAGGGTGCCCCGGTGTGGAGTTGTCAGGGTGCCCCGGTGTGGAGTTGTCAGGGTGCCCCGGTGAGGAGTTGTCAGGGTGCTCCGGTGAGGAGTTGTCAGGGTGCCCCGGTGTGGAGTTGTCAGGGTGCCCCGGTGTGGAGTTGTCAGGGTGCCCCGGTGTGGGGTTGTCAGGGTGCCCCAGAGTGGAGGGTAGTTGGGGTTCCCCGGTGTGGAGTTGTCAGGGTGCCCCGGAGTGGAGGGTAGTTGGGGTTCCCCGATGTGGAGTTGTCAGGGTGCTGGCTCACCTGCTCCAGATAGTGCAGGGACAGATTGATGTACTTGGCTTCGGTCAGCAGCTGCCCCCCCACTCCAGTCTTTGCCACCCGCTCGGATCCGGCCAGGTCCACGAGGTGCAGCTTGGAGCGGCGGACGGTGGCGGAGCCGGGCTCCTTGCTGGAGATGTGTACGGTGAAGATGCAGTGAGAGCGGGTGGAGGCTTGGTTCATTGGAGTCTGAGAAAAAAAATGAGAAAGAAGAAAATGAAAAGGTTCAGAGTATAAAAAAAATCTCACACTGTCACTATCACTGCTTGCTGTCAGTAACAAGGAACACTCTTTCTGACCTAGTTTGTGGACTTGACATAATTCCTGTACAAGGGAGATGCAAAACACTAAAGCTCATAATGGCTGATACACAGTAACAAACCATCAGCTGTACATGCAGAACAAATCCCTGGGCTATGTTCACACAGATGCAGAAATTTATCAATGACTTTTGTCTTTATCACATGTGTTTTGCGCAAAAATTTTGCTAATTGTCAACATCCCTATAACATAAAGGGGTACTCCGGTGGAAAACTTTTTTATTTTTATTTTTTTAATCAACCTCAACTGGTGCCAGACAGTTAAACAGATATGTAAATTACTTCTATCAAAAAAATCTTAATTCTTCCAGTACTTATTAGCTGCTGAATACTACATAGGAAATCATTTTCTTTTTGGAACACAGAGCTCTCTGCTGGATCACGAGCACAGTGCTCTCTGCTGACATCTCTGTCCATTTTAAGAACTGTCCAGAGTAAAAGTAAATCCCCACAGCAAACATATGCTGCTCTGGACAGTTCCTAAAATGGACAGAGATGTCAGCAGAGAGCACTGTGCTTGTGATGTCAGCAGAGAGCTCTGTGTTCCAAAAAGAAAAAAATTTCCTATGTAGTATTCAGCAGCTAATAAGTACTGGAAGGATTAAGATTTTTTAATAGAAGCAATTTACATATCTGTTTAACTTTCTGGCACCAGTTGATAAAAAAAAAAAAAAAAGAAGTTTTCCACCGGAGTATCCCTTTAAGTAATTTTTGCAAAACTGACTTAGTAGAGGTTTTTCACTGGTAGTGCATACAGTGGTGCTGATGTATTAAATTATCTAGATCAGTAGTTTCCAAACTGTGGACCTCCAGTTGTTGCAAAACTACAACTCCCAGCATGCCCGGACAGCCAGCGGCCTTCCGGGCACGCTGGGAGTTTTAATTTTGCAACAGCTGGAGGCACCCCTGGTTTGAAACACTGACCTATACTGTATACTACTAAATTGTCCAACATGCTGGGAGTTGTAATTTTACAACATCTGGAGGGCCACAGTTTGGAGACCATCGAGCTAGATCTATCTATCTGATCTATAGCATCTTCTGTGAGGTCTGAACTCCAGAGACTGATCTGGTCTATACCTGTACAGATACATTGTAACAACCCTATCCAGACTGGAGAGAGATATGTGCTGCTGTATGCATCTCACAGAGCATTGTCTAGACTGGATACAATTGTATCACTTCTCAGCTGAGAGCAGGATGAGCTATGTACAATGTATCAGTCTGGGGTCCAGGAGGTTTAGCTCACAGAGCATTGTCTAGACTGGATACAATTGTATCACTTCTCAGCTGAGAGCAGGACTAGCTATGTACAATGTATCAGTCTGGAGACCAGGAGGTTTAGCTCACAGAGCATTGTCTAGACTGGATACAATTGTATTAATTCGCAGCTGAGTACAGGACTAGCTATGTACAATGTATCAGTCTGGAGTCCAGGATGTTTAGCTCACAGAGCATTGTCTAGACTGGATACAATTGTATCACTTCTCAGGGCAGGACTAGTTATGTACAATGTATCAGTCTGGAGCCCAGGATGTTTAGCTCACAGAGCATTGTTTAAACTGGATACAATTGTATCACTTCTCAGCTGAGAGCAGGACTAGCTATGTACAATGTATCAGTCTGGAGACCAGGATGTTTAGCTCACAGAGCATTGTCTAGACTGGATACAATTGTATATACTTCTCAGCTGAGAGCAGGACTAGCTATGTACAATGTATCAGTCTGGAGTCCAGGATGTTTAGCTCACAGAGCATTGTCTAGACTGGATACAATTGTATCACTTCTCAGCTGAGAGCAGGACTAGCTATGTACAATGTATCAGTCTAAAGTGCAGGATGTTTAGCTCACAGAGCATTGTCTAGACTGGATACAATTGTATCACTTCTCAGCTGAGAGCAGAAAGTTAAACATATTTGTAAATTACTTCTATTAAAAAATCTTAATCCTTCCAGTACTTATTAGCTGCTGAATGCTACAGTGGAAATTCCTTTCTTTTTGGAACACTGATGACATCACGAACACAGTGCTCTCTGCTGACATCTCTGTCCATTTTAGCAACCGTGCATAGCAGCTGTATGCTAAGGGCAGCATGGTGGCTCAGTGGTTAGCACTGCTGCCTTACAGTGCTGAGGACTTGGGTACAAATCCCACTACTAAGGACAACAATAAATAAAGCGTTATTATTATTATAATACCGTCAGCAGAGAGACCTTTGCTCGTGATGTCATCAGAGAGCATTCCAAAAAGAAAAGAATCTCCTCAGTAGTATTCAGCAGCTAATAAGTACAGGAAGGATTAAGATTTTTTAATAGAAGTCATTTACAAATGTGTTTAACTTTCTGCCACCAGTTGATTTAAAAGAAAAAAGGTTTTCACCGGAGTACCCCTTTAAAGGGATTCTCCGCTGCTCTGTTCCGAACGCTGGAGCTGGCACCGGGAGCCCGTAACGTCATAGCCCCACCCTCTCAATGCAAGTCTATTGGAGGGGGTGTGATTGCTGTCACACCCCCTCCCATAGACTTTCATTGAGGGGGCGGGGCGTGATGCCATGAGGTCACGAGCTGCCGGCTCCAGCGTTCGGAACAGTTTGTTCCAAACACTGAGCAGCGGAGTGCCCCTTTTAAAGAGCAACTGTAATAAACCCTCGGAGTATTAGGGGAGGATATTTTTTAGCATCTGGATGTAAACAAAAATGTTCTTGTTCACTGACAACAAGCAGAGATCTTAAAAAGTTCTGCTAAAGTCCTGAAACACTGTAGCAGAACTTTTCATTATACAGTGAGGAAGACTATAAGGTTACGTTCCCACACAGAGGATTTCACCAAGACTTCGGTGTCAGAATTGGAATGATAATGTGAACGTTCGCAAAAAATTAATAAAAATTGGGACAAATTTGAGTGTGGGTAAAATAGAATAGGGGGGATTTATGATTGTATGCGTAAATCAGGATATTTTTTTTTCCACCATTTGCCGCTCCTATGTCACGACGTGTATTTTCTCCAAATGTATCAAAAAATTTGCAACAATATTAATATTTTTGATCTTGATAAATCAGCGACCACTGCGAAAGTCTGGACAAATCTGACTTCATCCTAAGGAGTTTGGATCCAATAACTCCAGCAGTGAGGAAGCAAAATGGTTGCACTTTATTTGTACGTAACTACAGTGATAAATTGCTCCCACAGTGAGAAAACGTTTTATTAGAGCGGGATGAATCCTGTACAGACAGAAGGTATACAGGCGGCAGCGGGCGCACAGTAAAGATTTATAGGCGGCGGTCGGTGCTCGGTAAACATTATGGCAGTAAAGCGGAATGTGGTAAATATTTATAGACAGAGAGGGCTTCTTCATAAACATTTACACTCAGGAGGGGGGGGGGGTCTTCATGGAGACGCTCCAATTCTCGCTGTTTCCTCTGCAGTAGTCGCCACCGGCAGGAATAACACAGAAGTTCGCTCACCCCATGATGTCACAACAAGGACGCAAATGTTATAAATCACCGGCCAATAAAGTGGACACGACGCCCCCCACCAGACGCCATCCACCCTGCGCGTCACTAAATAAAAAAGGGTCACTGCTGGTGAACTAGAGTCATGGGAAAAGATGTAAGAATAAGGCTTAAAGGGGTACTCCACTCCCCAGCTTTCGGAACATTTAATTCTGAATGCTGGGTGTGGGCTTCGGGGATCGCCACGCCCCCTCGTGACTTCACGCCCTGCCCCCAATCCCCCCCCCCCCATGGGTCACTACGCCCCACCCTCGCGGGTCACCGCGCCCCCTAGTGACTTCACACCCCGCCCCTCAATACAAGTCTATAGGAGGGGGTGTGACCGCGGGGAGGGAGTAACATCACAACCCCCAAAGCCTGCACCCAGCATTCGGAACTAAATGTTCCGAATGCTGGGGAGTGGAGTACCCCTTTAAAGAGTACCTCTCATGATCTTGTTAGGCTGCATTTACACCACGATGTGACCTTCCGATGCACAGATACAATTTCAGAAGCTCAAATCATCTGTGCATGGATAGGTACGGACAGATACTGAGCCCTTAAAGGGGTACTCCACTGCCCAGCATTTAGAACAAACTGTTCCGAACGCTAGAGCCGGCAGCTTGTGACATCATAGCCCGCACCCCCTCAATGCAAGTCTATGGGAGGGGGCGTGACGGCTGTCACGCCCCCTCCCATAGACTTGCATTGAGGGGGCAGGACGTGACGTCATGAGGGGCGGGACTATGATGTCATGAGCTCCCGGCGCTGGCTCCAGTGTTCGGAACAGTTGGTTCCAAACGCTGAGCAGCGGAGTATCCCTTTAACTATTATGGGGCTGTGGACCTGATCATAGTCAGCTAGTGACTACGATCTGGTAATTTTTTCAAGGGATCTGATATTTCGCTAGGACTGAAAATCGCGGATCCCCTGAGAAAATGACCAAATCGTAGCCACTAGCTGACTATGATCGGGTCCGCAGCCCCATAATAGTTAAAGGGGTAACTTTTTTTTTTAAATCAACTGGTGCCAGAAAGTTAAACAGATTTGTAAATTACATCTATTAAAAAAATCTTTACCCTTCCAGTACTTTTTAGCAGCTGTATGCTACAGAGGAAATTATTTTATTTTTCAATTTCTTTTTTGTCCACAGTGCTCTCTGCTGACACCTCTGTCCCTACCAGGAACTGTCCAGAGCAGCATAGGTTTGCTATGGGGATTTTCTCCTGCTCTGGACAGTTCCTGATACGGGCAGCAGGTGTCAGCAGAGAGCACTGTGGACAAGACAAAAAAGAAATTCAAAAAGAAAAGAATTTCCTCTGTAGTGTGCAGCTGCTAAAAAGTACTGGAAGGGTAAATATTTTTTAATAGAAGTAATTTACAAATCTGTTCAACTTTCTGGCACCAGTTGATTAAAAAAAAAAAAAAGTTTTCCACCAGAGTACCCCTTTAATGGCTCAGATTGTGGTGTGAATGCGGCTTTACATTTTATAATCCCCCCCAGATCACTGCCCCCATCATGATAAACTACCACCGGGATTTATTTTTATTATTTTTTAGTTTTCTACCTTGATATTGTTCTGTATTTTCTGCTCAGTCTCAGTCAGATTCACAGACTGGGAAGGGGCGTTCCCCAGCAGGCGTGACATCATCTGAAGCCATACAGGGGAGAACTTCCTCCCTCACTCTGCTACACACAGCCCAGAGAAGTTCAATATGTGATGAGCTATGATTGGCTAAGGCTGTAAACACCCCCTCAGCACTCCAGACTGCATTTCCTGATTTTGGACTCCTGCCAGGCCAGCAGGAGTCCAAAGTCTGTGCAAGAGATGGGGGTAAATGTGCTCTGGACAAGTAGGGAGACACCTAGTGGCAGCTTTTTTTAAACACAAATAAATCATAGAAAACAATTTTTTTTAAACAAAGTACATTAGAAAGATTTTTTTATGTACCATAAGGAGTGCTGTTACGCCAAGCACTCTGGGTCCCTGCTCCTCCCCGGAGTACTCGCGGCGTTCTTCTACGTGCAGCGCCCCGGTCAGATCCGCTGACCGGGAACGCTGCTCTGCTGTTACCGGCGGGGATGCGGGTCGCATCCCAATCTTCTCACCTGCCCTGTCCTCCTGCTGTCCTGTCCCGCGCGCGCGGCCCCGCTCTCTAGGGCGTGCTCGTGCCGGCTCTCTGAAATTTAAAGGGCCAGTGCACCACTAATTGGTGCCTGGCCCGATCAGTGCCTATCAGTACTACACATATAAAAACCCACTTCCCCTTCCTGACCTTGCCGGATCTTGTTGCCTTGTGCCCTGAGAAAGCGTTTTGTGTGTTCCCAAGCCTGTGTATCCAGACCCTTTGCCGTTGCCCCGGACTACGAACCTTGCCGCCTGCCTTGACCTTTTGCTACGTCCGACCTTGCCTTCGCCTTGTCCTTGTGTACCGCGCCTGTCTCAGCTGTCAGAGAGGTCGAGTCGCTATCAGGGGATACGACCTGGGAGTTACCGCCGCAGCAAGTCCATCCCGCCTTGCGGCGGGCTCTGGTGAAAACCAGTAACTTCTTAGAACCGGTCCCCTGGTACGGCCCACGTCATCACCTCACTGACACAGAGGATTCACTACCTGCATCCTAACCGCTTACCAGTCCGGTTCCTGACAAGTGCATTTTCAAGGACAGGGCTGATGATACCAGGACAAAGAAATGGAGGTGAGTGAGAGGTCCCAGACTGAGATTACCAAAAAGAGAAGAGCCTTCCAGCAGCACAGAGGATTTCAGGATCAGAGTGCGTTGGTCTTGAGCAGGCCAGTGATCAGTCTTGGGCTGGGTTCACACCACGTTTTTGCAATACAGTTCCCAGATCAGGTTTTTGATAAAAAATTGATTCCTCAAAACCGGACTAAACTGTGTCAAAACGTGTGTACAAATTTTTATCCGTATACGGTTTGAAAAATGATATCCGGTTGCATCCGTTTTTTTTAGAAAAAAAAAACGTATACGTCTTTAACTTTTCACTCCATTGTGAATAAAGTTTCACTTGTTTGATTGAAATTCCAAGAAAAAGAACTGTGCAAAGTCAAAAACCGTATGGTGCAATCTGGATGGAACCGTACGCACATAAGGTTCTGTACGGATCCCATTGACTCCCATGTTTAAAAAAAAAGTATACGTTTTAATATGGTTTTTCACCCGGACCAAAAATCGTGGTAGACTATGGTTTTGGGTACGGGAAAAAAAACGGACAAAATCGTACATGATGCAAAACGGACACAACGGGATCCATCGTTTGGCGTACGGTTTTCAATGGAGAGTCAATGCGTACGGTTTTCAATACGGATCCGTACGGTTTTCAAATTGAAAATGTATACGGGAACTGTATTGCAAAAATGTGATGTGAACCCGGCCTTACTCGCGATTTTAGTGACCATAGGGCTGATGTCATATTGTCCCCGGGAGCGGGAGGTCATAGACAATGATATAGCAGGATCAGCTAACAGCACAGAGTATTTTAGGAAAGGAACATGCTGATTCTTCGGCCGGGCGTTGACCTGTCCACCAGCTGAGATTTTTTAGTTGGGACAGGGATGAACGCGGTTTCGTGATATAAGAAAGGGAACGGGAACAAGTGACAAGTCGCAGGCTAAGATTTAGATACTGAAAGGTACAAGGCCATCCTGCAGCACAGAGGATTTCAGAAGAGGAGTGTGCTAAACACTGGCCAAGCGCACTCAGAGCTGCAATTGACCTGGGTTCCTCCAGCTGTTGCAAAATAACTCCTAGCATGCCCCGACAGCTGTTTGTTATCTGGGCATGCTGGGTGTTGTAATTTTGCAACAGCTGGAGGCACCCTAGTAGGGTAACCCTGCTCGTTATCGTTGCGCTCCAATCTGTGGCTCTTCAGCTGTTGCAAAATTAAAACTCCCAGCATGCCCGGACAGCCAACAGCAGGAGGCACCTTGTTTGAAAAGCACTGTCCTAGAAGGTGCATTGTCTTTCTGTAGTACAGAGGATTTAAAGGAGCATTACGGGCAAAAACCATCTTTTCCCCCTATCGAAAGGATAGGGGATAAGATATCTGATCGCGGGGGGCCCGCCGCTGGGACCCCCGCAATCTCCCTGCAGCAGACCACATTCTATGTGTAGCTGCGTCTGCAGTTTCGGAAACCGCCAAGCTTCCGAGACGGGGACGTGACGTCACACCACACCCCCTCCATTCATGTCTATGAGAGGGGGCGTTGCGGCCTTTACGCCCCCTCCCAAAGAAATGAATAGAGGGGGCGTGGTGTGATGTCCCCATCTCAAAAGCCCGGCGGTTTCCAAAACTGCAGACGCTGCTACGCATAGAATGAGTGCTGCTGCAGGGAGATTGCGGGGGTCCCAGTGGCGGGCCCCCCGTGATCAGACATCTTATCCCCTATCCTTTCGATAGGGGGATAAGATGTTTTTTGCCCGGAATGCCCCTTTAAGGGAAAAGAGAGCCAACAGCTGTCCGGGCATGCTGAGAATTGTAGATTTGCAACAGCTGGAGGCACCCAGGGTGGGAAACAGTGTCCCAGAAGGTGTATCGACCTTGCAGCACAGAGGATTTTAGGGAAGGAAGAAGCCAATTGCTGTCCGGACCTGCTGGGATTTGTAGTTTTGTAACAGCTGGAGGCACATTGGTTGGGAAACCGTGTCCTGCTCCGGCAATGTAATGAGAAATGTGCGACAAGGCTTCCCTCGCCGCTGCCAGGGAAATTCCGCCACGGAGCAGATGAGTCTCTTTCATGTATCATCCCTGGAGCCTCCAAAATAGGGGGGAAAAAAGTTATTTTCAGCAAATTGCATTTGAGTTATATAGCAGCAGCTGCAGCGGCGGCGGGGACACATGTACATTGTTAAAAAGCAGAGAGGCTTTGAGGGTGACAACTTCAAAAGGCGAGGGGGTCCGCCGTGAGAAGCCTGACAATGGCATCATGTGAGGGAGAAGCCTCTGATCTCTTATGAGCCGCCATGTGCTCCACATATATTGCTGAGAACCTGCCGGCCACATGTACCGATCCGACAGCAGTCATGTGACAATAATAGGTCCTGGGGCGCACAGACCGGCGCAAATGTTGTTATCCCTGTCAGTAGAAAAAACTCAGGGACATGTCAAAAACTTTTTACTGGCAGGGTAAACCCCGAACCAGGACAAGCCCCATAGACTTAAAGGAGTACTCCGGCGCGCACTTTTTTCCTTTTATCCCATCCGGGCTGCAAAATAAAAGAAAACACACTTTCTCTTACCTGCCAACGAGCCCCCGGAGCTCCGGTACACTCCGGTACAGGTGTTCGGTCCCCGGGCTGTATTCTTCTTACTTCCTGTTAGCCCGGCACGTCACACGGAGCTTCAGCCTATCACCGGCCGCAGCAATGTAACTGGAAGTAAGAATACAGCCCGGGGACAGAACACCTGTACCGAAGTGTACCGGAGCTCCGGGGGCTCGTTGGCAGGTAAGAGAAAGTGTGTTTTCTTTTATTTTGCAGCCCGGACAGGATAAAAGGAAAAAAGTGCGCGCCGGAGTACTCCTTTAAATTTTAAGCCTGTTTGGGTCACATGACAGAGAGCCTGGTAGAGAACGCAGTAAGCGCAGACTTCTCCAGTCTCCTTGTTGTGATGTGGCGAGTCTGGCGGGGCGTGAGTGGAGTACCCCTTTAACCCCTTAATTACCAGGCCCATTTTGGCCTTAAAGGGTAACTCTCATTAAAATAAATTTTTGCTATTGCCCTCCTTATGGTAAATTAAAAAGATTTCTAATATACTTTGTTAAAAAAAAAAAATGAAGTTTTCTATGTTTTATTTTGAGATAAAAAAAAGCTTGAGAGCACATTCTCCCCCCCCCCCCATCTCATACACAGACTTAGGACCGAAGTCCAAATACAGGAAGTGCAGCCTGGAGTGCTGAGGAGGGGGGTGTCCTCTCACACTTAACTGCCATATGCTGTTGGTTGGACACACCCCCCTCAGCACTCCAGGCTGCACTTCCTGTGTTTGGACTTCAGTCCTAAGTCTGTGTATGTGATGGGGGAAAATGTGCTCTGGAGCTTTTTTTAAGCACAAATAAAACATAGAAAACTTCATTTTTTTTTTTTTTTAACCAAAGTACATTAGAAATCTTTTTTTATTTACCAAAAGGAGGGCAATAGCAAACGTTAGTTTTAATGAGAGCGACCATTTAAGGACCAGGCTAATTTTATATTTGCCTTTTCGTTTTTTCCTTCTCGCCTTCTAAAAATCATATCTTTTATATTTCCATCCACAGACCCATATGAGGGCTTGTTTTTTGTGTCACCAATTTTACTTTGTAAGCACATCACTTATTTTACAATAAAATGTATGGCGCAACCCAAAAATTATTATTTATGTGGGAAAATTGAAAAGAAAACCGCAATTTAGCAAATTTTGGAAGGTTTTGTTCTCACACTGTTCACATTACAGCATAAATAACGTTTTCTTTATTCTGTGGGTCAATACGATTAAAATGATCCCCATGTTAGATGCTTTTCTATAATTCTACCACTTTAAAAAAAATCTCAAACTATTTTAACAAAATTAGTATGTTTGAAATTGCCCTATTTTGACCACCTATAACTTTCAAATTTTTCCGTATATGGGGCGATATGAGGGCTAATTTTTTGCTCTGTGATCTGTAGTTTTTATCACTACCACTTTTGCTTAATTTTACTTTTTATTAATTTTTTATAATTTTTTTTTTAATAAAATGTGACAAAAAAGCAACAATTTTTGATATTTTTTTTTACATTTACGCCGTTCACCGTACAGGATAATTAACAATATATTTTGATAGTTCAGACTTTTATGCACGCGGCAATACCAAATAGGTTTGTTTATTAATCATTTTTTTAACGGATTCCTTAAAACCTGACTAAACTGAATCAAAACGTGTGTACAAATTTTAACCCGTATACGGTTTGAAAAATGATGTCCGGTTGCATCCGTTTTTTAAGAAAAAAAAGGGTACGTTTTTAACTTTTTCACTCCATTTTTAATAAAGTTTCATTTGTTTGATTGAAATTCAAAGAAAAAAAAACTGTGCAAAGTCAAAAACCGTATGGTGAAAACCGGATAGAACCGTACGCACATACGGTTCTGTACGGTTCCCATTGACTCCCATGTTTAAAAAAAATGTATACAGTTTAATACAGTTTTTCACCCGGTCCAAAAAATGTGGTAGACTACGGTTTTGGGTACGGGTATAAAAAAAACGGACAAAACCATATAAGACGCAAAACGGACAAAACAGGATGAGGTGTTTGACATACGGTTTACAATGTTAAGTCAATGCATATGGTTTTCTATACGGTTCCATATGGTTTTTAACTTGAAACTGTATACGGGAACTGTATAGCAAAAACATGGTGTGAATGCACCCTAATACTGTTCAGCGCTATGCATAGGGCATATCACTGATCAGTGTTATCGGCGATCTTCTGCTCTGGTCTAAGATTGAGCAGACCAGCGCAGAAGACCCCAGGAGACGGCTGGAGGCAGGTGAGGGGACCTCCGGTCGCCATGCTGGATGATCAGATCCCTGCGGCAGAGTTACGGGCGATCCGATCCTCCATTCAAAGTACCGCACTGCCCCAGATACCGTGATCTGTATTGATCCCGGCATCTGAGGGGTTAATGACGGACATCCGTGAGATCGCGGATGTCCGTCATTACCAGCGGGGGTCCCTGGCTGCTGATAGGACCCGGGACCTGCCGCGAACATCGATTCAGTGCCCGCGGTCATGGCGGAGCGTAAATGTACGTCATGGTGCGTTAAGTATTGTATATACTCGAGTATAAGCAGAGTTTTTCAGCACGATTTTTAGTGCTGAAAACGCCCCCCTCGGCTTATACTCGAGTGAACTCTCCACCTGTCAATCCCTTCTCAGTGGTCTTCAACCTGCAGACCGCCAGAGGTTGCAAAACTACAACTCCCAGCATGCCCGGACAGCCATCGGCTGTCCGGGCATGCTGGGAGTTGTAGTTTTGAAACCTCTGGAGGTCCGCAGGTTGAAGACCACTGCGGCCTTCGTCATCATCCAGACCCCCCTTTAGTTTTATACTCACCTCCCCTCAGTGGGAAGGAAGGGTGAGCTGGTCCGGGCCATCTATGCTGCAGGGACCGTCCGGTGGGGAAGGTTAGTCGTTCCGGGCTGTATATTTTCACCGGGAGGCACTCTTCTCTGCGCTCCGGGCCCGGCCCCGGACTAGTGACGTTGCCTTGACGACGACGCACAGGGACGCGCATGAACGTGGTGAAGACCACTGATGAAGGGATTGACAGGAAGTGATGACGACGGGGGTCTGGATGATGACGGGGGTCTGGATGATGACGGGGTCTGGATGATGACGGGGTCTGGATGATGACGGGGGTCTGGATGATGACGGGGGTTTGGATGATGACATGGCGGGATGATGCATGTCCCACCCTAGGCTTATAGTCGAGTCAATAACTTTTCCTGTGTTTTTGGGGTGAAATTAGGGGCCTCGGCTTATATTTGGGCCGGCTTATACTCGAGTATATACGGTACCACGGCACCATGACGTACATTTACGTCCATTGTCGTTAAGGGGTTAAAGATGCCACGTCAAGCACTTAGAGACGGTTAATGTTTCCTTCAGTAACATATGGCCATCACCCACCTCAAATACTCACAAATGCGCTCACTGATCCTCCAGGAAAATTCCGCTGTTGAGCAACATTCGTTCGACGTATATACTATGTTGCAATTTGACTTCTTCCATTAAACCCCGTCTGATCCTGAATGACATCATGTGCCGTCACGTAACACAAGTGTCCAGTTTTGGGGGCAGTTCTATGTATTAACCTTGAACAGTCATCTAGATCAGCGTTTCCCAAACAGTGCACCTCCAGCTGTTGTAAAACTGCAACTCCCAGCATGCTAAGCAACAGGTATCATGGTCTGGGCTAGGGATGTCCCGATACCGATACTGGTATCTGTGTCAATACTGGACATTTGCACGAGTACTTGTACAAATGTCCCCGATACCTAATCTGATACCTGCAGACGGGACTCCCGCCAGCAGGTATCACGGAGGTGCGGTAAGCTGCCTGCACACTCCACACGGATCACCTACTAGAGGACGCAGGGCGTAAATTTACGCCATGTGCCCACTCCCGAGTTATGCAGCAGGTTCATAGCCGGGACCCGCACTAACCTTTTAGACACCGCAATCAAAAGTTGATTGCGGTGTCTAAAAGTCCTGAAGGAAACTTCCGGTTAGCTCAGAAATCTCTTTATCCCGATGAGCTGAGAAGACGGCCGGAGGTCCCTTACTGTGCTCCGTGCGTCTGATCGTCGCTTCTTTACTGCAGCCAGCCACGGCAGGCATTAGCAAAGGAGCGCCGATAACACTGATCAATGCTATGCTGTGGCATAGCATTGATCAGTGTATGCAATCTACAGATTGCAAGTTATGGGGTCTCCTATGGGGACAAAAAATGTAAAAAAAAAAAATGTAATAAATAATAATTATAAATGTGAATTAACCCCTTCCCTAATTAAAAATTGAATCACTCCCCTTTAAAAAATGTTTAAGTAAAATGAAAAAAAATAAAAATAAAAAAAAAAATATAATAATAATAATAATAATAATAATAATAATAATTTATAATTAATAAATATTAATATTCTCTTATAAAAAGAAAACAAAATTCCCCTTAAAGAAAATAAATTAAAAAAAAAACCTGTCACGTGACACTGAAAAAAGTATCGGTAGTTTGTATTGGCGAGTACTTAAAGGGGTATTCCAGGCAAAACCTTTTTTTATATATATATCAACTGGCTCCGGAAAGTTAAACAGATTTGTAAATTACTTCTATTAAAAAAATCTTAATCCTTCCAATAGTTATTAGCTTCTGAAGTTTTCTGTCTAACTGCTCAATGATGATGTCACGTCCCGGGAGCTGTGCATGATGGGAGAATATCCCCATAGGAGCTGGACAGCTCCCGGGACGTGAGTCATCAGAGAGCAGTTAGACAGAAAACAACAACTCAACTTCAGAAGCTAATAACTATTGGAAGGATTAAGATTCTTTAATAGGAGTAATTTACAAATCTGTTTAACTTTCCGGAGCCAGTTGATAGAGATATATATATATATATATTATATATAAAAATTGTTTTGGCCTGGCATATCCCTTTAAAAAAAAGAAAAGAAAGTATCAGTACTCGTAGTCGGTCTTAAACAAAAATGGTATCGGGACATCCCTAGTCTGGGCAGTGGATGAGAGAACAACAATGCTCATAGCAGCGTTTCCCAACAAGGGTGCCTCCAGCTGTTACAAAATGACAACTCTGAGCATGCTTAGCAGCAGGAATCATGGTTTAAGCAATGGATGGGAGACAAACTGTTACGCCGAGCGCTCCGGGTCCCCGCTACTCCCCGGAGCGCTCGCAACATCCTCGCATTTGCAGCGCCCCGGTCAGACCTGCTGACCGGGTGCGCTGCAATACCTCTCTCAGCTGGGATGCGATTCGCGATGCGGGAGGCGCCCGCTCGCGATGCGCATCCCGGCTCCCGTACCTGACTCGCTCTCCGTCGGTCTTGTCCCGGCAAGGAGCGGGGCCGCGCGCGCCGGGTCTCTGCAATTTAAAGGGCCACTGCGCCACTGATTGGCGCAGCTGGCTTAATTAATTAGTGTGTTCACCTGTGCACTCCCTATTTATACCTCACTTCCCCTGCACTCCCTCGCCGGATCTTGTTGCCATCGTGCCAGTGAAAGCGTTCCCTAGTGTGTTCCTAGCCAGTGTTCCAGACCTCCTGCCGTTGCCCCTGACTACGATCCTTGCTGCCTGCCCTGACCTTCTGCTTAGTCCGACCTTGCTCTTGTCTACTCCCTTGTACCGCGCCTATCTTCAGCAGTCAGAGAGGTTGAGCCGTTGCTGGTGGATACGACCTAGTTGCTACCGCCGCTGCAAGACCCTCCCGCTTTGCGGCGGGCTCTGGTGAATACCAGTAGCAACTTAGAACCGGTCCACCAACAAGGTCCACGCCAATCCCTCTCTGGCACAGAGGATCCACCTCCAGCCAGCCGAATCGTGACAGTAGATCCGGCCATGGATCCCGCTGAAGTTCCACTGCCAGTTGTCGCCGACCTCACCACGGTGGTCGCCCAGCAGTCGCAACAGATAGCGCAACAAGGCCACCAGCTGTCTCAACTGACCGTGATGCTACAGCAGCTACTACCACAGCTTCAGCAATCATCTCCTCCGCCAGCTCCTGCACCTCCTCCGCAGCGAGTGGCCGCTTCCGGCCTACGATTATCCTTGCCGGATAAATTTGATGGGGACTCTAAGTTTTGCCGTGGCTTTCTTTCGCAATGTTCCCTGCACTTGGAGATGATGTCGGACCAGTTTCCTACTGAAAGGTCTAAGGTGGCTTTCGTAGTCAGCCTTCTGTCTGGGAAAGCTCTGTCATGGGCCACACCGCTCTGGGACCGCAATGACCCCGTCACTGCCTCTGTACACTCCTTCTTCACGGAGATTCGAAGTGTCTTTGAGGAACCTGCCCGAGCCTCTTCTGCTGAGACTGCCCTGCTGAACCTGGTCCAGGGTAATTCTTCTGTTGGCGAGTACGCCATCCAATTCCGTACTCTTGCCTCCGAATTATCCTGGAATAATGAGGCCCTCTGCGCGACCTTTAAAAAAGGCCTATCCAGCAACATTAAAGATATGCTGGCCGCACGAGAAATTCCTGCTAACCTGCATGAACTTATTCACCTGGCCACCCGCATTGACATGCGTTTTTCCGAAAGGCGTCAGGAGCTCCGCCAGGATATGGACTTTGTTCGCACGAGACGGTTTCTCTCCCCGGCTCCTCTCTCCTCTGGTCCTCTGCAATCCGTTCCTGTGCCTCCCGCCGTGGAGGCTATGCAAGTTGACCGGTCTCGCTTGACACCTCAAGAGAGGACACGACGCCGCATGGAGAATCTGTGCCTGTACTGTGCCGGTACCGAACACTTCTTTAAGGATTGTCCTATCCGTCCTCCCCGCCTGGAAAGACGTACGCTGACTCCGCACAAAGGTGAGACAGTTCTTGATGTCAACTCTGCTTCTCCACGCCTTACTTTGCCTGTGCGGATATCTTCCTCTACCTTCTCCTTCTCTACTATGGCCTTCTTGGATTCCGGATCTGCAGGAAATTTTATTTTGGCCTCTCTCATCAACAGGTTCAACATCCCGGTGACCAGTCTCGCCAGACCCCTCTACATCAATTCTGTTAACAATGAAAGATTGGACTGTACCGTGCGTTACCGCACGGAACCTCTCCTAATGTGCATCGGACCTCATCGCGAAAAAATTGAATTTTTGGTCCTCTCCAACTGCACTTCCGAAATTCTTCTTGGATTACCGTGGCTTCAACGCCATTCCCCAACCTTTGATTGGTCCACAGGAGAAATCAAGAACTGGGGTACTTCTTGTTTCAAGGACTGTCTTAAATCGGTTCCCAGTACTCCCTGCCGTGACCCTGTGGTTCCCCCTGTAACCGGTCTTCCTAAGGCTTATATGGACTATGCTGACGTGTTTTGCAAAAAGCAAGCTGAGACTTTACCTCCTCACAGGCCTTATGACTGTCCTATTGACCTCCTCCCGGGTACTACTCCACCCCGTGGCAGAATTTATCCTCTGTCTGCTCCAGAGACTCTTGCCATGTCGGAGTACATCCAGGAAAATTTAAAAAAGGGGTTTATCCGCAAATCCTCCTCTCCTGCCGGAGCTGGATTTTTTTTTGTGTCCAAAAAAGATGGCTCCCTACGTCCTTGCATTGATTACCGCGGACTTAATAAAATCACGGTAAAGAACCGCTACCCCCTACCTCTTATCTCGGAACTCTTTGATCGCCTACAAGGTGCCCACATCTTTACCAAACTGGACTTAAGAGGTGCTTATAATCTCATCCGCATCAGGGAGGGGGACGAATGGAAGACTGCATTTAACACCAGAGATGGACACTTTGAGTATCTGGTCATGCCCTTTGGCCTGTGCAACGCCCCTGCCGTCTTCCAAGACTTCGTTAATGAAATTTTTCGTGATCTCTTATATTCCTGTGTTGTGGTTTATCTGGACGATATTCTGATTTTTTCTGCCAACTTAGAAGAACACCGCCAGCATGTCCGCATGGTTCTTCAGAGACTTCGAGACAATCAACTTTATGCCAAAATGGAGAAATGTCTCTTTGAATGTCAATCTCTTCCTTTCCTAGGATACTTGGTCTCTGGCCAGGGACTACAAATGGACCCAGATAAACTCTCTGCCGTCTTAGATTGGCCACGCCCCTCCGGACTCCGTGCTATCCAACGTTTTTTGGGGTTCGCCAATTATTACAGACAATTCATTCCACACTTTTCCACTATTGTGGCTCCTATCGTGGCTTTAACCAAGAAAAATGCCAATCCCAAGTCCTGGTCTCCCCAAGCGGAAGACGCATTTAAACATCTCAAGTCTGCCTTTTCTTCTGCTCCCGTGCTCTCCAGACCTGACCCATCTAAACCCTTCCTATTGGAGGTAGATGCCTCCTGAGTGGGAGCTGGAGCTGTCCTTCTACAAAAAAATTCTTCCGGGCATGCTGTTACTTGTGGGTTTTTTTCTAGGACCTTCTCTCCGGCGGAGAGAAACTACTCCATCGGGGATCGAGAACTACTGGCCATTAAATTGGCGCTTGTGGAATGGAGGCATCTGCTGGAGGGATCAAAATTTCCAGTTATCATATACACTGATCACAAGAATCTCTCCTATCTCCAGTCTGCCCAACGGCTGAACCCTCGCCAGGCCAGGTGGTGGTCGTTTTTTGCCCGTTTCAACTTTGAAATTCATTTTCGCCCTGCCGACAAGAACATTAGGACCGATGCCCTCTCTCGTTCCTCGGATGCCTCGGAAGTAGAGCTCTCTCCGCAACACATCATTCCTCCTGACTGTCTGATCTCCACTTCTCCAGCCTCCATCAGGCAAACTCCTCCAGGGAAGACCTTCGTTTCTCCACGCCAGCGTCTCGGGATTCTCAAATGGGGACACTCCTCCCACCTCGCAGGCCATGCGGGCATCAAAAAATCCTTGCAACTCATCTCTCGTTTCTATTGGTGGCCGACTCTGGAGACGGATGTTGTTGATTTTGTGCGGGCCTGTACTGTCTGTGCCCGGGATAAGACTCCTCGCCAGAAGCCTGCTGGTCTCCTTCATCCTCTGCCTGTCCCTGAACAGCCTTGGTCACAGATTGGTATGGACTTTATTACAGACTTACCCCCATCCCGTGGCAACACTGTTGTTTGGGTGGTCGTTGATCGATTTTCCAAGATGGCACATTTTATTCTTCTTCCTGGTCTTCCTTCAGCGCCTCAGTTGGCAAAAAATTTTTTGTACACATTTTTCGTCTTCACGGTTTGCCCGCGCAGATCGTCTCGGATAGAGGCGTCCAATTCGTGTCTAAATTCTGGAGGGCCCTCTGTAAACAGCTCAAGATTAAATTAAACTTCTCTTCTTCTTATCATCCCCAATCCAATGGGCAAGTAGAAAGAATTAACCAGGTCCTGGGTGTCTATTTACGGCATTTTGTTTCCTCCCGCCAGGATGACTGGGCAGATCTTCTACCATGGGCCGAATTCTCATACAACTTCAGAGTCTCCGAATCTTCTGCTAAGTCCCCATTTTTCGTGGTGTACGGCCGTCACCCTCTTCCCCCCCTCCCTACTCCCTTGCCCTCTGGTTTGCCCGCTGTGGATGAAGTGACTCGTGATCTTTCCACCATATGGAAAGAGACCCAAAATTCTCTTTTACAGGCTTCATCCCGCATGAAAAGGTTTGCCGATAAGAAAAGAAGAACTCCCCCCATTTTTGCTCCCGGAGACAAGGTATGGCTCTCCGCTAAATATGTCCGCTTTCGTGTCCCCAGTTACAAACTGGGACCACGCTATCTTGGTCCTTTCAAAGTCTTGTGCCAGATTAACCCTGTCTCTTACAAACTCCTTCTTCCTCCTTCTCTTCGTATTCCCAATGCCTTCCATGTCTCTCTCCTTAAACCACTCATCATTAACCGCTTCTCTCCCAAACTTGTTTCTCCCACTCCTGTTTCCGGTTCTTCTGACGTCTTCTCCGTGAAGGAGATTCTGGCCTCCAAGACGGTCAGAGGGAAAAAAAATTTCTTGGTGGATTGGGAAGGCTGTGGTCCAGAAGAGAGATCCTGGGAACCTGAGGACAACATCCTAGACAAAAGTCTTGTCCTCAGGTTCTCAGGCTCCAAGAAGAGGGGGAGACCCAAGGGGGGGGGGTACTGTTACGCCGAGCGCTCCGGGTCCCCGCTCCTCCCCGGAGCGCTCGCAACATCCTCGCATTTGCAGCGCCCCGGTCAGACCTGCTGACCGGGTGCGCTGCAATACCTCTCTCAGCCGGGATGCGATTCGCGATGCGGGAGGCGCCCGCTCGCGATGCGTATCCCGGCTCCCGTACCTGACTCGCTCTCCGTCGGTCTTGTCCCGGCGCGCGCGGCCCCGCTCCTTAGGGCGCGCGCGCGCCGGGTCTCTGCAATTTAAAGGGCCACTGCGCCACTGATTGGCGCAGCTGGCTTAATTAGTGTGTTCACCTGTGCACTCCCTATTTATACTTCACTTCCCCTGCACTCCCTCGCCGGATCTTGTTGCCATTGTGCCAGTGAAAGCGTTTCCTTGTGTGTTCCTAGCCTGTGTTCCAGACCTCCTGCCGTTGCCCCTGACTACGATCCTTGCTGCCTGCCCTGACCTTCTGCTACGTCCGACCTTGCTCTTGTCTACTCCCTTGTACCGCGCCTATCTTCAGCAGTCAGAGAGGTTGAGCCGTTGCTGGTGGATACGACCTGGTTGCTACCGCCGCTGCAAGACCATCCCGCTTTGCGGCGGGCTCTGGTGAATACCAGTAGCAACTTAGAACCGGTCCACCAGCACGGTCCACGCCAATCCCTCTCTGGCACAGAGGATCCACCTCCAGCCAGCCGAATCGTGACACAAACACTGCTCAGAGCAGTGTTTCCCAGCTAGTGTGCATCCAGCTGTTGCAAAACTACAACTCCCAGCATGCCCGGACAGCCAACGGCTGTCGGGGCATGCTGAGAGTTGTAGTTTGCAACAGCTGGATGCACACTAGTTGGGAAACATTGATCTAGATGGTCGATGCAAAGTTTAGAGAATAGGGATTCTGTAAGAAGGGCAGGATTAAGGTGAGACCATATGAGGTTTGCAGCAATAGTCTACGTGCGTTTTTGCCCCAATCCAAACCCGCAACACTATTGACTTGCGGCACTAGAAGAAATCAGCAGCATAGTGGTTTTTCTGCTACACGTTAATAGGCTTCTCCGAACCTGGTTCCCATGGGTTATACTGTAATCTGCGGTGTGAGACCTGCAGCGTGTGAATTCAGCCTCGGTTCATCCCCTCGTGGGCTCCTGCACGGGAAAAGGTCAAATCCACTTCCCACTTTTACACCGAACCTTCCAAAACTCACACATGTTACCGATCAGGGAAAGCTGTTCTTTTATGGGAAAAGTCTCTGCTCCTAGTAGGGTTGGGCCGTAACCGAAATCTCTTCCTGCAGAGCAATGATCCGGGTGAAAGCGAGAATGTTTAATATTGATATCCCGGATAATATAGTGAGGACTGTCACAGGCTGAGGCAGTGATTCCTAACCAGGATGCCTCCAGCTGTTGCAAAACTAAAACTACCAGAATGCTAAGCAGCAGGTATCATGGTCTGGGCAGTGGATGGGAGACCAACAATGTTCAGAGCAGTGTTTCCCAAACCAGTGTGCCTCCAGCTGTTGCAAAACTACAACTCCCAGCATGCTAAGCAGCAGGTATCATGGTCTGGGCTGTGGATGGGAGACCAACAATGTTCAGAGCAGTGTTTCCCAACCAGGGTGCTTCCAGCTGTTGCAAAACTACAACTCCCAGCAAGCTAAGCAGCAGGTATCATGGACTGGGCAATGGATGGGAGACCTACAATTCTCAGAGCAGCATTTCCCAACCAGTGTACCTCCAGCTGTTGCAAAACTACAACTCCCAGCATGCTAAGCAGCAGGTATCATGGTCTGGACAGTGGATGGGAGACCAACAATGTTCAGAGCAGTGTTTCGAAACCAGTGTGCTTCCAGCCTTTGGCTGTCCGGGCATGCTGGGAGTTGTAGTTTTTAAACAGCTGGAGACACATTGGAAAACGCTGCTTCATAGAAGTTTGCTTGATTTTATTTATTTTACCCTCCCCACACACACACACACACACACTTAAAAAGCATGCTGGGAGTTGTAGTTTTGCAATAGCAGAATGCTCACTGGTTGGAAAACACTGTTCTAACTGCTGAGTATTCAATATAGGGCTCCATCACTTTTTAGCTTCAAAGCTAGGTATATCTTGTTGCTTTATCCCTACTTACTTCTTTGTATCATGTTGCTTTGTATTTATCTTCATCAATTAGGTTAGATTATATCTTCAGCCAAAGGCTGTACGGGCATTGCTGGGAGTCATAGTTTTGCAACAGCTTGAAGCACCACACAGGGCTGAGGATACAGGTCTGTACATACTCCTCACATTCTAGACCACTGCTCCCCAATCCGTGGCTCTCTAGCTGCAGCAAAACTACAAGACTACAATTATCAGCAATCTGTTGCAATTTTTAAATGGTAATTTATTTTATTAATTACTTTTTTGTACATTATTATGGGAGCTGCCATGTCCCCTGAGCTGTCTTTAACAGCATTCAGCAATATGCTTTACAGCAGGCCCATGGACACAATGAACATCTTCAGCCCCTATTCTTTCGATGGGGGAGGCTTGTATGCTGCTCTGTGACCTGAGCAGTGGCCATTCTATAGAGAGAGGGTGGCTGAGCTCCTATTGTCCTCTCTACCTGTGTCACTTATCAATGTAATACTGTTCACTTTTCTGCAGCCTTCTACTTATCACAGACAGGCGTACAGTGACAGGTGACACTAGTGTATAGTTTAGTATATATACAGAGCTGTAAATAGTATACACAGAGGCGAACACAATAGCTGATGCTCACAGCTCATCTCCCCTCTCTCAGTCTAGAATGGCCTCTGAAAGGGTCACAGGGGATGCCCAGACACCTTTCCCATTCATATCAATCTCTATCTATTGTTTTCTATGTCTCTGGGGCTTGCAGTAAAGCGCATCTCTAAATGCTGTTAAAAACAGCTCAGGCAAGATGGCTGCCCCCATAATAATGTACAAAAAAATAAACAAAAATTACATTCAGAAAATACAAACAGATAAATAAAATAAAGTATATGTTTCACTATCCGGTTCTAATAAGTAATAAAAAAAAAAGTGTTCTACATTTATTTTATACACAAGAAGCTCCATGCACTGGTTGTACAGCCCACAAGGGGGCGCCGCACTCTCACCTCTGCTATCATTCGATTGGTGTCTCCCAGGAAGAGCAGGTTCAGGGCGTCCTCCTCGGTGGTGGCCTGCTGCAGTGACAGGTTCTTCAGGTGAATGTTCTGGTCTGGATCTTCCATAATAGTCACCTTCCTGGACACACAGACAAGAAGGAGAAAAGGAAAATGATCAGATTATTACTAATTATTTTACTAAAATATATTACTAATTTCTTATGTGTGTGTGTGTGTTGGGGGGGGGGTATTAAAATAAAAGCAAGCAAATTACTTTCAAGCAGCGTTTTACAAAACAGTGTGTCTACAGCTGTTGCAAAACTACAACTCCCAGCCAAAGGCACAGAAGGAGTATACTTAACTCCTTAAGGACCAGGCCCAAAATGGCTTTAAAGGGGTTATCCAGGAAAAAACTTTTTTTATATATATATCAACTGGCTCCAGAAAGTTAAGCAGTACTTATTAGCTGCTGAAGTTGAGTTGTTCTTTTCTGTCTAAGTGCTCTCTGATGACACCTGTCTCGGGAATCGCCCAGTTTAGAAGCAATAGCAAACCTCTTCTACTCTGTGCAGTTCCCGAGACAAGCAGAGATGTCAGCAGAGAGCACTGTTGCCAGACAGAAAACCATAACTCAACTTCAGCAGCTGATCATTATTGAAAGGATTAAGATTTTTTAATAGAAGTAATTTACAAATCTGTTCAACTTTCTGGAGCCAGTCGATATAAAAAAAAAACATTTTTTTTCTGGAATACCCCTTTAAGGACCAGGCCAATTTTATTTTAGCATTTTCGTTTTTTTCCTCCTCACCTCAGTTTTCCACCTTAAAAATCATAACTCTCTTATATTTCCATCCACAGACCCATATCAGGGATTGTTTTTTGAGTCATCAATTTTACTTTGTAATTACATCACTTATTTTACCATAAAATGTACAGCGCAACCCAATAAATAAAACATTTTAATGTGGGAAAATTGAAAAAAACGCAATTTAGCAAATTGTGGAAGGTTTTGTTTTCACGCTGTACACTTCATGGTAAAATAGACATGTTTTCTTTATTCTGTGGGTCAATACGATTAAAATGATCCCCATGTTAGATGCTTTTCTATAATTGTACCGCTTAAAAAAATCTCAAACTATTTTAACAAAATTAGTATGTTTGAAATTGCCCTAATTTGACCACCTATAACTTTCAAAATTTTCCGTATATGGGGCAGTATGAGGGCTAATTTTTTGCGCCGTGATCTATAGTTTTTATCACTACCACTTTTGCTTAGGTTTTATTTTTTTACTCATTTTTTTTATTATTTTTTGGGGGAATAAAATGTTTTTGGGAAAAAAATACAGCAATTTTTACATTCACCGTATGGGATAATTAATTTATAACTTCTATGAATGCAGAGATACCAAATATGTTTATTAATTATTCTTTTTTGGGGGTAAAATAGGAAAAACGGATGATTTATGTTTTTATTGGGGGAGGGGATTTTTCTAATTTTTTAACATTTTTATATATATATATATATATATATATATATATATATATATATATATATATATATATATTTTTTTTTTTTTTTGTTTATTTATTACACATTTTAATGTCCCCATATGGGACTATTTATAGCAATCATCTGATTGCTATTTGCTAATACTGTTCAGTGCTATGCATAGGACATAGAACAGATCAGTATTATCGGTGATCTTCTGCTCTGGTCTGCTCGATCTCAGACCAGAGCAGAAGACCCCTGGAGACGGACGAAGGCAGGTGAGGGGACTTCCGGCCGCCATTATGGACGATTGGATCCCTGCGGCAGCGGTAGGGGCGATCCGATCATCCATTTAAAGTACCGCACTGCCGCAGATGCCGTGATCTTTATTGATCACGGCATCTGAGGGGTTAATGGCGGACATCTGCGTGATCAATAATGTGCGCCATTACTGGCAGGTCCCTGGCTGCTGATGGCAGCTGGCATCTGCCGCGCATAATGCAAACACCAGTCCGGTGCGCACGGTTATGGCGGAGCGTAAATGTACGTCCTGGTGCGTTAAGTACCATGGCACCATGACATACATTTACGTCCATTGTCGGTAAGGAGTTAAAGGGGTACTCCGGTGGAAAACTTTTTTTTTTTTTTTTTTTTTTTTTTATTAACTGGTGTCATAAAGTTAAACAGATTTGTAAATTACTTCTATTAAAAAAAATCTTAATCATTCCAGTACTTATCAGCTGCTGTATGCTCCACAGGAAGTTCTTTTATTTTTTAATTTCCTTTCTGTCTGACCACAGTGCTCTCTGCTGACACCTCTGTCCATGTCAGGAACTGTTTAGAGCAGGAGAGGTTTGCTATGGGGATTTGCTCCTGCTCTGGACAGTTCCTGACATGGACAGAGGTGTCAGCAGAGAGAACTGTGGTCAGACTGGAAAGAACTACACAACTTCCTGTGGAGCATACAGCAGCTGATAAGAACTGGAAGGATTAAGATTTTTTAATAGAATTAATTTATTAATCTGTTTAACTTTTTGGCACCAGCTGATTAAAAATTTTTTTTCCATTGGAGTACCCCTTTAAGGATAAATTGGAGTGGAATAAGCGAGCAGAATTACGCGAGTAAAATCCTTTCCAATTCATTGTGAACATGCTCTTAAAGGAGTACCCTGGAGTATAAACCGGGTGGTCCGGTAGGTATTTCTATGTCCCTTTATGCTTCAGATGCCGTGATCAGTATTGGCTTATCCTCAGAAGATTATGGTACCACTTATTGTTAATTCAAGTGCATCTTTTCTGCAAATAATCTGTCTAGTGAGCATTTACCCTATAGAATCCTTGCCACCCAACTTTCCCAGACCCAGATATAAGATGGCTTTTTATTATGACCCCTGTCGTACGTGAAAAGGGGCCTGAGACCATGGCAGAATTGCTCATGCCAAAGCCATAGAGGACGCCATATTGGTTATCACTAAGCCAATTCCCCGCGTGCAGACGAGGAGTATAAATATGTGCGGACACCCGTCTGTTTTGTGGCGCGGTCGTGGAGGCTTCGTATTTCTGACTACACAATCACGAGGTCACATGTGCAGGGAGCGGTCATTTCCTACACAGATTGGCCTATTTTTATGTTGTCTCGGTCGGTGACAGCGGTGATCAGCAGATCGGGTTGGAGGCTCGTACAGAGCGGCAGGGATTGGTTTATCTCTCTCCTGATGTCACTTTCGGAGTTCTTTATCTTTTCACCTGGACACGGCTGATTATGAGACCATGTCGTATCACAGAGACTCTGCTGGGGACACTGACTGCTCCTTCCTGGTCTCTGGTCACATGGAGCCCTCACTAACATTATCACATTACACAATGAGCTTGTTCCTCTCCTGAAATCCTCTGAACATACTTGTTATTTTAGGTTTAGTATTCACAGTCATATCTAAGTGCATGAAAAGTCATAGAGATAGTCAGGAGAGGACCTCTTACTCCACAGTCAGGAGAGGACCTCTTACTCCACAGTCAGGAGAGGACCTCTTACTCCACAGTCAGGAGAGGACCTCTTACTCCACAGTCAGGAGAGGACCTCTTACTCCACAGTCAGGAGAGGACCTCTTACTCCAGTCAGGAGGAGAGGACCTCTTACTCCACAGTCAGGAGAGGACCTCTTACTACACAGTCAGGAGGAGAGGACCTCTTACTCCACAGTCAGGAGAGGACCTCTTACTCCACAGTCAGGAGGAGAGGACCTCTTACTCCACAGTCAGGAGGAGAGGACCTCTTACTCCACAGTCAGGAGGAGAGGACCTCTTACTCCACAGTCAGGAGGAGAGGACCTCTTACTCCACAGTCAGGAGGAGAGGACCTCTTACTACAGTCAGGAGAGGACCTCTTACTCCACAGTCAGGAGAGGACCTCTTACTACACAGTCAGGAGAGGACCTCTCACTCCACAGTCAGGAGAGGACCTCTCACTCCACAGTCAGGAGAGGACCTCTTACTCCACAGTCAGGAGGAGAGGACCTCTTACTCCACAGTCAGGAGGAGAGGACCTCTTACTCCACAGTCAGGAGAGGACCTCTTACTCCACAGTCAGGAGGAGAGGACCTCTTACTCCACAGTCAGGAGGAGAGGACCTCTTACTCCACAGTCAGGAGGAGAGGACCTCTTACTCCACAGTCAGGAGGAGAGGACCTCTTACTCCACAGTCAGGAGGAGAGGACCTCTTACTCCACAGTCAGGAGGAGAGGACCTCTTACTCCACAGTCAGGAGGAGAGGACCTCTTACTCCACAGTCAGGAGGAGAGGACCTCTTACCACAGTCAGGAGAGGACCTCTTACTCCACAGTCAGGAGAGGACCTCTTACTACACAGTCAGGAGAGGACCTCTCACTCCACAGTCAGGAGAGGACCTCTCACTCCACAGTCAGGAGAGGACCTCTTACTCCACAGTCAGGAGGAGAGGACCTCTTACTCCACAGTCAGGAGGAGAGGACCTCTTACTCCACAGTCAGGAGAGGACCTCTTACTCCACAGTCAGGAGGAGAGGACCTCTTACTCCACAGTCAGGAGGAGAGGACCTCTTACTCCACAGTCAGGAGGAGAGGACCTCTTACTCCACAGTCAGGAGGAGAGGACCTCTTACTCCACAGTCAGGAGGAGAGGACCTCTTACTACACAGTCAGGAGGAGACCTCTCACTCCACAGTCAGGAGAGGACCTCTTACTCCACAGTCAGGAGGAGAGGACCTCTTACTCCACAGTCAGGAGGAGAGGACCTCTTACTACACAGTCAGGAGGAGACCTCTCACTCCACAGTCAGGAGAGGACCTCTCACTCCACAGTCAGGAGAGGACCTCTCACTCCACAGTCAGGAGAGGACCTCTCACTCCACAGTCAGGAGAGGACCTCTCACTCCACAGTCAGGAGAGGACCTCTCACTCCACAGTCAGGAGAGGACCTCTCACTCCACAGTCAGGAGAGGACCTCTCACTCCACAGTCAGGAGAGGACCTCTCACTCCACAGTCAGGAGAGGACCTCTCACTCCACAGTCAGGAGAGGACCTCTCACTCCACAGTCAGGAGAGGACCTCTCACTCCACAGTCAGGAGAGGACCTCTCACTCCACAGTCAGGAGAGGACCTCTCACTCCACAGTCAGGAGAGGACCTCTCACTCCACAGTCAGGAGAGGACCTCTCACTCCACAGTCAGGAGAGGACCTCTCACTCCACAGTCAGGAGAGGACCTCTTACTCCACAGTCAGGAGAGGACCTCTTACTCCACAGTCAGGAGAGGACCTCTTACTCCACAGTCAGGAGAGGACCTCTTACTCCACAGTCAGGAGAGGACCTCTTACTCCACAGTCAGGAGAGGACCTCTTACTCCACAGTCAGGAGAGGACCTCTTACTCCACAGTCAGGAGAGGACCTCTTACTCCACAGTCAGGAGAGGACCTCTTACTCCACAGTCAGGAGAGGACCTCTTACTCCACAGTCAGGAGAGGACCTCTTACTCCACAGTCAGGAGAGGACCTCTTACTCCACAGTCAGGAGAGGACCTCTTACTCCACAGTCAGGAGAGGACCTCTTACTCCACAGTCAGGAGAGGACCTCTTACTCCACAGTCAGGAGAGGACCTCTTACTCCACAGTCAGGAGAGGACCTCTTACTCCACAGTCAGGAGAGGACCTCTTACTCCACAGTCAGGAGAGGACCTCTTACTCCACAGTCAGGAGAGGACCTCTTACTCCACAGTCAGGAGGAGAGGACCTCTTACTCCACAGTCAGGAGGAGAGGACCTCTTACTCCACAGTCAGGAGAGGACCTCTTACTCCACAGTCAGGAGAGGACCTCTTACTCCACAGTCAGGAGAGGACCTCTTACTCCACAGTCAGGAGAGGACCTCTTACTCCACAGTCAGGAGAGGACCTCTTACTCCACAGTCAGGAGAGGACCTCTTACTCCACAGTCAGGAGAGGACCTCTTACTCCACAGTCAGGAGAGGACCTCTTACTCCACAGTCAGGAGAGGACCTCTTACTCCACAGTCAGGAGAGGACCTCTTACTCCACAGTCAGGAGAGGACCTCTTACTCCACAGTCAGGAGAGGACCTCTTACTCCACAGTCAGGAGAGGACCTCTTACTCCACAGTCAGGAGAGGACCTCTTACTCCACAGTCAGGAGAGGACCTCTTACTCCACAGTCAGGAGAGGACCTCTTACTCCACAGTCAGGAGAGGACCTCTTACTACAGTCAGGAGAGGACCTCTTACTCCACAGTCAGGAGAGGACCTCTTACTCCACAGTCAGGAGAGGACCTCTTACTCCACAGTCAGGAGAGGACCTCTTACTCCACAGTCAGGAGAGGACCTCTTACTCCACAGTCAGGAGAGGACCTCTTACTCCACAGTCAGGAGAGGACCTCTTACTCCACAGTCAGGAGAGGACCTCTTACTCCACAGTCAGGAGAGGACCTCTTACTCCACAGTCAGGAGGAGAGGACCTCTTACTCCACAGTCAGGAGAGGACCTCTTACTCCACAGTCAGGAGAGGACCTCTTACTCCACAGTCAGGAGAGGACCTCTTACTCCACAGTCAGGAGAGGACCTCTTACTCCACAGTCAGGAGAGGACCTCTTACTCCACAGTCAGGAGAGGACCTCTTACTCCACAGTCAGGAGAGGACCTCTTACTCCACAGTCAGGAGAGGACCTCTTACTCCACAGTCAGGAGAGGACCTCTTACTCCACAGTCAGGAGAGGACCTCTTACTCCACAGTCAGGAGAGGACCTCTTACTCCACAGTCAGGAGAGGACCTCTTACTCCACAGTCAGGAGAGGACCTCTTACTCCACAGTCAGGAGAGGACCTCTTACTCCACAGTCAGGAGAGGACCTCTTACTCCACAGTCAGGAGAGGACCTCTTACTCCACAGTCAGGAGAGGACCTCTTACTCCACAGTCAGGAGAGGACCTCTTACTCCACAGTCAGGAGAGGACCTCTTACTCCACAGTCAGGAGAGGACCTCTTACTCCACAGTCAGGAGAGGACCTCTTACTACACAGTCAGGAGAGGACCTCTTACTACACAGTCAGGAGAGGACCTCTTACTACACAGTCAGGAGAGGACCTCTTACTCCACAGTCAGGAGAGGACCTCTTACTACACAGTCAGGAGGAGACCTCTTACTCCACAGTCAGGAGAGGACCTCTTACTCCACAGCCAGGAGAGGACCTCTTACTCCACAGTCAGGAGAGGACCTCTTACTCCACAGTCAGGAGAGGACCTCTTACTCCACAGTCAGGAGAGGACCTCTTACTACAGTCAGGAGAGGACCTCTTACTACAGTCAGGAGAAAAACTGGATAACATATCTTCAAAATTAGGGTGCTTTCACACTACGATTGTAGTGTATGGTTGCTGGATCCGGTTGGGAGGGGCAAAAACCGTCCGCTCCCGTATCCCAGCCAGATCCAGCCTGAACCCCACTCATTTCAATGAGCCGACAAGAGTCAAACCGTATACCACGGTTCTAGGTCCGGTCAGAAAACCGTGTTCGGGGAAAAATGAGACAACCTGAGTCAGCGTTTAACTCCGGTCGGCTCATTGAAATGAATGGGGTTCAGGCTGGATCTGGCTGGGATACGGGAGCGGACTGTTTTCGCCCCTCCCAACCGGATCCAGCAACCGTACACTACAATGGTAGTGTGAAAGCACCCTTAGTTGGCAAATTGGGAGTCATTACCTCTTAGGTCATGTTCACACTACCAAAAAACGTGCGGAATGGGTGAACATTGCACATATATGCTTGATCGAGCGGCCTCTAGGACAGCATGGAAATATCCCGTCTCATAGACGACAATGTATTGAGAAAGTCTATTCTTTCTGAGGATGCAGGAATCGGGATTTCCGTGGCAAAAAACATCTGCAGTGGAAATTTCGCCATATGCACATTGCTGCAGAATCCTACTGAAATCAATGGGACTCTGCTGCAGAGGAAAGTCTGTGCAAAATACATATAACAATAAAAACACCATCACCACAATGTGCCGCAATGGAATCTCTCAGACCACAAGACGTCCCAGCCTCCGTGAAGGTCTCCATGTGCACATCTTACAGACTGAGGATCTGTTATTGTCCAGAACAGAAACGTCTACACGATGACGACACCCGCGCTGTGACAAGTAAATGCATACATACCATTATGGTCCATTAATTTACATAACGTGACAATTTAAGGCTCTACAGGAATGGGTGTCTGCTTCCCAGAAATAGCCATGTTCTAACCAGGACAAATGCATCTGCAGCTAACCATTGATAAATATAGGACGGCCGTCTGTAATTTACGGCCTATCCACATTATTACCAGTAACCGGATCCTGCGAGACGGCAGAATTCATCAAAAAGCTGGTGGATACTCTGAAACCCATCCGAGCTTTATAAAGCCCAGACTTGTGCTTATTCCCATTATAGATGGGTGGATCGCGTCCCGGGAATTGCCCACAAGTGCACTGGATCGTCCTGGGCAATGGAGCAGGTGCAGGTACGGCTGGAGTTTATAGTGGTCCTGGGTAGGACCCCGCACTGTGATCAGTCAGTATAGTCCCCACAGACCTTTCACAGCTGTCACTATGGAGAGGGTTTGTCACAGGTGATTCTGATCTATTTCTCTATATTAGCAATGATGGGGCAAATATCTGCATGTGTATGTATAAGCATAAAGCACCAGTGCGGGCCGGCTCTAGTCAGGGTCTGTTCACACATGCATCATAACCTCCATTAAAGGGGTACTCTAGGAGAAAACTTTATTTTTTATTTTTTTATTTTTATAAATCAACTGGTACAAGAAAGTTATACAGATCTGTAAATTACTTCTATTAAAAAAATCTTAAAAAGGGGTACTCCGCTGCTCAGCATTTGGAACAAACTGTTCCGAAAGCTTGTGATGTCATAGCCCCGCCCCATCATGCCGTCACACCCCGCCCCCTCAATGCAAGTCTATGGGAGGGGGCGTGACGGTTGTCACGCCCCCTCCCATAGACTTACATTGAGGGGGTGGGGCGTGACATCATGAGGGGACCGGGCTATGACATCACGCGCTCCCGGCACCGACTCCAGCGTTCTCTGGAGAAAAGAGCTTTCTCTGGAGCATACAGCAGCTGATAAGTACTGGAAGGATTAAAGGGGTACTCCGCTGCTCAGCGTTTGGAACTGTTCCGAACGCTGGAGCCGTCGCCGGGAGCACGTGATGTCATAGCCCCATCCCCTCACAGCCGCCACGCCCCCTCCCATAGACTTGCATTGAGGGGGCGGGGCAGGGAGTGACATCATGAGGGGCTATGACATCACGTGCTCCCGGCGCCGACTCCAGCGTTCGGAACAGTTTGTTCCAAACGCTGAGCAGCGGAATACACCTTTAATCCTTCCAGTACTTATCAGCTGCTGTATGCTCCAGAGAAAGCTCTTTTCTTTTTAAATTTCTTTAATATCTGACCACAATGCTCTCTGCTGACACCTCTGTCCTTTTCAGGAACTGTCCGGAGAAGGAACAATTCCCCATCACAGCAAATGCTCTCCTGCTCTGGACAGTTCCTAACATGGACAGAGGTGTCAGCAGAGAGCACTGTGGTCAGACAGGAAGGAAATAAAAAAAAAAAAAAAAGAACTTTATCAGGAGCTTATAAGTACTGGAAGGAATATGTGGTATATTGTAAATAAGGGCGGAGTAATATGTGGTATATGGTAAATAAGGGGCAGAGTAATATGTGGTATATGGTAAATAAGGGGCGGAGTAATATGTGGTATATGGTAAATAAGGGCGGAGTAATATGCGGTATATGGTAAATAAGGGGCGGAGTAATATGTGGTATATGGTAAATAAGATGCAGAGTAATATGTGGTATATGGTAAATAAGGGGCGGAGTAATATGTGGTATATGGTAAATAAGGGGCAGAGTAATATGTGATATATGGTAAATAAGGGCTGAGTAATATGTGGTATATGGTAAATAAGGGCTGAGTAATATGCGGTATATGGTAAATAAGGGCTGAGTAATATGCGGTAATCGCTTCTCGGCCTTTTGGCTAAGATCAAGTGTAGTATCTGTTCTTCAGTTTCAGGCTGGTTGCAGACGATGCCGGTATGGAGCTGGTGGGGACGGGTGCTGCATGGTAGGGAGCAGGTGTACGGGGGCGTTCCGGGGCTGGTTCTGAGGAATCAGCTGGACGGCTGCCCCGATGTGACCTGTTTCCTCTGGGTCTCGCCATGAGGCTGAGAGGGTCTAGAGCCGAGGTACTTTAGTGTCTCGGGGAGTGGTGACCCCCAGGTGCCAAAACTCACTGGGAGGATGGACTCACTGAGTTGAAGCACGGGCACCATAATCTCTGCACCTTGTGGCACTCACCTCTTGATTCCCGGCCTTCTGGCTAGGATCAGAGAAATGTTTATGGATCCGGCCGGATGTCCGGGCAGTATATCTGCGCACATTCACTTATTTATTTCTATTTTTCTCACTGTGTCACTTTTTGCGTGTTCTGTCCACATGATTTGTCAGGATGCGGTAACCCTTCTGGGTGTCCCTCCTGGCGGTCTAGGGGAGGTGTGTGTGGCCATTAGGTTCCGCACCTCCCTGAAAACACCCCGGGTACTCCTGCTTTGGCAGGGTACTGACCGTTATCGGCTCTGCGGGCAGATCCCTTGGCTAACGCCAAGGGGGATGCCGGGAGCATTTGTGGTCCCTTAGTAGCTTCGGCGAAAAGGGACATCGAACCTGGAACACCTCCCCCATGTCACACCTCCCCCCGATGTCACACCTCCCCCGATGTCACACCTCTTCCCCCCCCCATGTCACACCTCCCCATGTCACACATCCCCCCCATGTCACACATCCCCCCCATGTCACACCTCTTCCCTCCCCCATGTAATAGGGGAATTTCGCTATTTTTTTATTTTTTTTATTGTTTCGAAATCACAATATTTACCATCCTAATCACAATCGCACTCGCACATCTTCCCCAAATCGTGCAGCCCCAGTACAGACTGAAAAACACATGGGGAGCGGCGTGGCCAAACATATGCTGCAGTGATGTGCTTCTGCCTTAGGAAGACTGCGCCATTTGTGCGCCTCTGATTGGGTCAGAAGCGGAGGTCCTGTCCTGTGTAGTTTGCACATTCCCCCGAGCCCTGGTTTATTATTTAGTGATGCGATTTTCTCCCACACATTCATGCCTTAAGCACGCTATATTTTGTGGTTTTCTCCATAGCTGAGGCCGCTCTCACTGCACTCACATCACCAATTACATCTGACATCCAGCTCAAATAAATGAGTGTTTTCTCTTCAGGTGGTTATCCGCTGCTATTCTCAATGACCAGACGCTCGATGTAAGTAAGTTCAGCGTCATGTAATGAGCCTTCTGCCTGTAATTCTCATCACAGTGTAACATAGAATCTATGGCTGGGAAACCCATCACCGAACGCCACGGAGATCACTGGAGACAAGGACTTTGTCAGGAGACATGGCTACCGAATCAGAATTCTCTATGTAGGGCTGCGCGCGGACCCAACTGTTCCATATTGAACATTCCATCATGTAAATTAAAGGGGTACTCCTCCCCTAGACATCTTATCCCCTATCCAAAGGATAGGGGATAAGATGTCTGATCAATGAGGACCCCCGCGATCTCGGCTGCGGCATCCCAGACATCTGGTGCATGGAGTGAACTTCGCTCTGTGCCGGATGACTGGCGATGCGGGGTGGAGGCTCGTGACGTCACGGCCATGCCCCCTCAATGCAAGTCTATAGGAGGGGGCGTGACGGAAGTCACGCCCCCTCCCATAGACTTGCATTGAGGGGGCGTGGTCGTGTCGTCACAAGTGGGGTGCGGCCGTGACGTCACGAGGCTCCGGCGCTGCAACCAACACTCTAAACGAACGCCGGGCGCATCAGGGAGATCACGGGGATCCCCAGTGGCGGGATCACTATGATCAGATATCTTATCTAAGATGTCTAGGGACGGAGTACCCCTTTAACATTGCACAATCGCCTATGAACAGACATCAATGACATTATCATTCATCATTGTGACGTGACTTACGGGAGGTCCTCTAACTTGGAGGCTTCATGTCTTGGGTCCAGCAGGTCGTAGCCACATTCATTGTATATCTCCAGGTATGAGATGTGCACAGTGTAGACTTTACTGCTGTCCTGAATAAAGAAAAGAGACAGATAAGTACAAAGGCAGATATATACACTGCTCAAATAATAAAGGTAACACTGCGATAACACATCCTAGATCTGAATGAACTAATCGTATGAAATACTTTCCTCTTTACATAGTTGAATGCGCTGACAACAAAATCACACGAAAATTATCAATGGAAATCATCACCCCATGGAGGTCTGGATATGGAGTCACCCTCAAAATCACAGTGGAAAACCCCACTACAGGCCGATCCAACTTTATGTAATGTCCTTAATACAAGCCCAATGAGGCTCAGTAGTGTGTGTGGCCTCCACGTGCCCGTATGACCTCCCTACAACGCCTGGGCATGATCCTGATGAGGTGGAGGATGGTCTCCTGAGGGATGTCCTCCCAGACCTGGACTAAAGCATCCGCCAACTCCTGGACAGTCTGTGGTGGATGGAGCGAGACATCCCAGATGTGCTCAATCGGATTCAGGGGAACTGGCGGCCAGTCCATAGCATCAATGCCTTCCTCTTGTAGGAACTGCTGACACACTCCAGCCACATGAGGTCTAGCATTGTCTTGTATTAGGAGGAACCCAGAGCCAACCGCACCAGCATATGGTCTCACAAGGGGTCTGAGGATCTCATCTCGGTACCTAATGGCAGTCAGGCTACCTCTGGCAAGCACATGGAGGGCTGTGCAGCCCCCCAAAGAAATGCCACCCCACACCATTACTGACCCACCACCAAACCGGTAATGCTGAAATATGTTGCAGGCAGCAGAACGTTCTCCACGGCATCTCCGGCGTCTCCAGACTATCACATTTGTCACGTGCTCAGTCTGAACCCGCTTTCATTAACAAGGAAGTAGCGTTTCTGACATGGCAGGGGAGAGAATGTCAGATGCACAAAAAAAATTGATTTTTGGTAAGCAATGCTATACGCTTATGTGGCCATCGGAGTACCCTATTTTAAAGGGGGTTTCTAGGAACTGATGGCCTGTTCCAGATATCTGACCAGTGGTCGGTCCAACACCTGGCTCCCCTTAAATTCCTTAAATAAAACTACATCATACCTTCTGAAGCTGCTCGAATATATAGGACAATGTCCTGGGGATGATTCCTCTGTCGTTGTAACGTTCGGCTCCTCCAGTGATGGTGAATGTTTTGCCGCTGCCAGTTTGCCCGTAGGCAAATATGGTGCCATTGTAGCCGGTAAGCACGCTGCCGAGATAGAATTGGCGTAACATTAATATCATGACAAAAGCTCCATCACTATCCACATATATGTTGACACAATACTCCAGTGTTTCCCAACCAGCGTGTCTCCGGCGGCTGCAAAACTATAACTCCCAGCATGCCCGGACAGCCGTTGGCTGTCCGGGCATGCTGGGAGTTGTATTTTTGCAGCAGCCAGAGGCACACTGGATTGGAAACATTGCATTACTTGCTCACTATAGGCTATTACTGTACACATTGTAGTCTCTAAAAATAAAAAGTAAAAGCAAAACATGTATCCGAGCCCACACAGAGCGACATATGTAGCTGGATGCTGTATATGTGAAGGGATATATTCAGAAATGTGACTAAATGTATCCAGCCCACATAAAATACAGACTAAATTACAGAAGCTGCTCCATCAGAGGTCACCGGGTCCGTCCCAGCTGGAGCAGAATATGATAGATGTGTAGACTAGACAGGAGGCTCCCGCTGAGTCCATCATGATCCCTCAGGTTTATATTATAGAGTATATATCTTATATCACCCATATATACAGTATACACAGGGATAAATTCACCAATCATATACAAACACATCAATGTCTACTCTGCTGCAAGGGAAAGGAAGTGACACCTGCACTGCAGCACTGTAAGGGAAGGGAAGTGAGAGCAGTAATGTGAGGGAAGGTAAGTGAGAGCTGTAATGTGAGGGAAGGGACAGCTGTCATGTGAGGGAAGGGACAGCTGTAATGTGAGAGAAGGGAAGGGACAGCTGTAATGTGAGGGAAGGGACAGCTGTAATGTGAGGGAAGGGAAGGGACAGCTGTAATGTGAGGGAAGGTAAGTGAGAGCTGTAATGTTAGGGAAGGGACAGCTGTAATGTTAGGGAAGGTAAGTGAGAGCTGTAATGTGAGGATAGGGAAGGGACAGCTGTAATGTGAGGGAAGGGAAAGGACAGCTGTAATGTGAGGGAAGGAAAGGGACAGCTGTAATGTGAGGGAAGGAAAGGGACAGCTGTAATGTGAGGGAAGGGAAGGGACAGCTGTAATGTGAGGGAAGGGAAGGGACAGCTGTAATGTGAGGGAAGGGAAGGGACAGCTGTAATGTGAGGGAAGGGAAGGGACAGCTGTAATGTGAGGGAAGGGAAGGGACAGCTGTAATGTGATGGAAGGGAAGGGACAGCTGTAATGTGAGGAAAGGGAAGGGACAGTTGTAATGTGATGGAAGGGAAGGGACAGCTGTAATGTGAGGAAAGGGAAGGGACAGCTGTAATGTGAGGGAAGGGAAGGGACAGCTGTAATGTGAGGGAAGGGAAGGGACAGCTGTAATGTGAGGGAAGGGAAGGGACAGCTGTAATGTGAGGGAAGGGACAGCTGTAATGGGAGGGAAGGGAAGGGACAGCTGTAATGTGAGTGAAGGGAAGGGACAGCTGTAATGTGAGGGAAGGGAAGGGCCAGCTGTAATGTGAGGGAAGGGACAGCTGTAATTTGAGGATAGGGAAGGGACAGCTGTAATGTGAGGATAGGGAAGAGACAGCTGCTTCACTGAAATGTGAGGGAAGGGCTGGCTCTAATGTCAGAGAAGGAAAGTGACAGCTGCTTCCCTACAATGTGAGGGAAGGGAGGTGACAGCTGTGCTACTACTAGAAAGGGGATGAAACAGCTGCACTACTGCTAGGAAAAGGAAGTGTGCTGCTGCTTCATAAGGGAAGACACAGCTGTGATGCTGCTAGGGAAAGGAAGTGACAGCTGGGGTGCTGCTAGGGAAAGGAAGTGACAGCTGGGGTGCTGCTAGGGAAAGGAAGTGACAGCTGGGGTGCTGCTAGGACAGGGAAGTAACAGCTGCACTTCTACAAGGAAAAGGAAGTGACAGCTGAGCTGCGCTAGGAAAGGCAAGTGACAGCTGCTCTCACGCTACAAAAAGGAAAGGAATGATGCATCATGTTTTATTTTAGGTATTTTGGGACAATAACATAAATAATTAATAGTTTGTGAAGGTAGATATAACCTTTAAGGTAAGAAGATCCACCAACAGTGACTGTCTTCAAGACTTGTGCTCGCCCTTGGCACCTCTGCTCTGCCAGCTTTCCTGTACAGAAAGTGAAGGATGGTTGACGCCCTAACATCTCCACCATGCTGTAATAAGAAGTGTTTCTGACACTTAGTGCAGTTAGTACCTACCCACACACCCAGCCCGGTTATTGGCCTCACATCCACCATCTGCAGTTCGTCTACACGTGGCCACTTGCTGGCATCTCCGCCGCACATCAGTATTCAGTTAGTGCGCAAAACCTTTGTTATTTGGCGATTTCCAGCCACATGTGGCCTCCGGCAGGAACATTTACATCCCAAATGTTGAAAACATACAGAAAAGTTTAGCAGCCCCTGAAAGGCTAATGACGTGTTAACACCGTATTACGGCGGTCGATGGATGCAGTGTGACGGAGACCTCAACAGTGGCTCCAAAACGGGGCAAAACCGCCCAGGTGCAGACGCGTGACGTAAGGTCACGGATTAAACGGGACAAATTGAACTCTAGGTTTATTATTAGAAAATTCCTTCCACATGAGCACAATTCTGTAAATCACAAATGAAAACAAATAAATAACAAGTACAAGCGAGTACGAGCGGTGCTGAAATAATTGTGCACCAGATGTCTGTCCAACAGCACCGGGGGGGGGGCGAAGACGAAGGGGGTTCATGTATAAAGGAGAGTTCAAGATTAGAAACAGAAAAATTGTACAGAATCGGCTGTGTGGTGTATAAAACACACAAAAACGTACAAAAGGAAAATGGCCCCCAGAGTTGTCGCACATTTCCCAAAACTATTAATAAAAGAAGAAATTTTCACCATTTATGGGGATAGCGGAAAAGGGTCTGAATGTGAACAGTGTACAGTAATCTCCTGCCATAGCAGAGCTGTCAATCACAGGGAAGACAAAATCCGCCCACACCTCCTCACACAGCAGAAGAGGAGGTTCTGTCTCCGGAGAGATGGGGAAGTCAGGGAGCTGCTGAGACAACACCACACTGACAATGAGAGGGCTACACAACTACTTGTCAGGAGAGATGATGGGGAGCTGCTGAGACAACACTACACTGACAATGAGAGGGCTACACAACTTCTTGTCAGGAGAGAGTATGGGGAGCTGCTGAGACAAGACCACACTGACAATGAGAGGGCTACACAACTACTTGTCAGGAGAGATGATGGGGAGCTGCTGAGACAACACCACACTGACAATGAGAGGGCTACACAACTACTTGTCAGAAGAGATGATGGAGATGGGGAGCTGCTGAGACACCACCACACAGACAATGAGAGGGCTACACAACTTCTTGTCAGGAGAGAGGATGGAGTTGGGGATCTGCTGAGACACCACCACACTGACAATGAGAGGGCTACACAACTTCTTGTCAGGAGAGAGTATGGGGAGCTGCTGAGACAACACCACACTGACAATGAGAGGGCTACACAACTTCTTGTCAGGAGAGAGGATGGGGAGCTGCTGAGACAACACTACACTGACAATGAGAGGGCTACACAACTTCTTGTCAGGAGAGAGGATGGGGAGCTGCTGAGACAACACCACACTGACAACGAGAGGGTTACACAACTTCTTGTCAAAAGAGAGGATGGAGATGGGGAGCTGCTGAGACAACACCACACTGACAATGTTGGTACAGGTGTATAGTGCAGGTGACGATAACCATACTTACCTGTCCCCGATCGGTGGTCCCGTTTTCCAGCTATCTTCCTCATTCGGGCGGCAGGATTGGGGCACTTGCGGAGCTTTGTGACATCACCGCCGCTGCTACCCCAAGCCTGCCCGCCGCGGGGCCCAGCAGAGAAGCAGAGAAGCGATGTCAGGAAGCTCCACCTGTGCCCTAAGCCTGCCGCCCGAACTAGGAAGATAACTGGAGAACAAGACCACGGATCGGGGACAAGTAAGTATGGTTCTCATCAGTGTCACCTGCACTGCACATCGGTACCAACAGGTTAGTGCAGTGACTATGATGACCGTGTTCCTCTGGATGCAAGTAAATAAAAAGGGAAGGACTGGGGTGCAAGAAATCGCTACTCCTGATGCCACAGAAATGTTCCTATGGAGATCGGAGATTTAGACAGTATATTGGATTTTGCTAAAATACTTCATGGTCCTGAACCTTTACACATAAAATAATAATTGCGCCTTTTTGCATAGAAATGCTCCTCCAAACTTTCCTTTTCGGTCCAAGATACCGGCGTCTAAGGGGCTCGTGTGGCAATAACCGATGGCATGCAGCTTGTTTGGATCATGTAAAATTTCCGTCTACGATCGCCAGAGCTACAAAAGCCGGGTCTCATGCGAAGCCCCCGCCGCCCCCGGCCTCATTAGACTGTACAAATAGGCTGGAACCTGACTAATAAAAAAGAAGAAGAAAAGGAAGGCGAGGGAACACTGACAGCTTTGTGGCTGCGCCGACCACGTGCGGCACCGCACCAAAGGAATCCCAGCGCGGCCCAATTGTCTATAAATGATGCGTGACAGATTTAGAACATATTAATAATAAAAAGCACCCAAGACGTCCGGTTTCCTGGATTTAGTATAGAGGAGGAGCGGGAGGATTTGGAGCCGTTTTCGGCAAGGAAGCTGTATAAATAGGGGCCGTGTCAGAAGTGGAAAGTCTCCTCTGCATTATTTATATAGAGAGGCTGTGGATACAATGAATCATCTCCCGGCCCCTGTAATGACCACGTTACCATGCGGCCCGATGGAACGCCGCATTCTGGAGGCGTCCTGACCCGGACCTTAACCCAATAACTGCTGCAGCTAGGAGAAAGTGATGCTCCTATGTGCAGGGTACCACCACAACACCTTCTATGGCTGAACCTAAAGAAACACTCTATAACAGTGGTCTCCAAAATGCGGACCTCCAGATGTTGCAAAACTACAACTCCCAGCATGCCCGGACAGCCGTTGGCTGTCCGGGCATGCTGGGAGTTGTAGTTTTGCAACATCTGGAGGGCCACAGGTTGAAGACCACTGCTCCATAAGATCTACGCTTGTGAACAGTGAATGGAAAAATACTTGGATACTAGGGATCAACCGATTATCGGTTTGGCCGATATTAGCAGCTGATATTCACGATTTTGGACGTTATCGGTATCGGCAATTACCTTGCCGATAATGCCCCGCCCCCACCGCATCCCCCACCACTGCACCGCAGCGCACCCCCCACTACCGCACCGCACCCCCCACCGCACCGCCCTGGCCAGAGACCGCCGCTGCCCCATTGCCTCCCCCATCCCCGGTTTTATAATTACCTGTTCCCGGGGTCCGCGCTACTTCTAGCTCCTGCGGCGTCCTGTGTTACGCTGTGCAATGACGAGTGATGTCCTCAACGCGACCTCACCGTCAGTGCACACAGTGACAGCTCAGGACGCCGCCGGAGCCAGAAGTCCGGGAACAGGTAATTATAAAACCGGGAATGGGGGAGGCAATGGGGCAGCGGTGGTGGCAGGGGGAGAGAAGAGAGCGGCGGCGGTCTCTGGCCAGAGGATGGGGGTGGGGTTGGACTCAGGAGGACCCCAAGACAGGCAGGGGGAGAGAAGCGGGTGGCGGCGGCGGCGGTCTCTGGCACCGCAAAAGCTGCTGTAGTTCACAGATTTAAAGCGCCCGCTATAAATCAATGATCTGCTGCGGTGTCGCCGGGGGGGCAGGATAAATAGCCGATAACTTATACTGATATTCCGGTATAAGTTATCGGCTATCGGCCTTAACCTCCACAGAGTATCGGTGTCGGCCCTAAAAAAAAAAAAATTGATATCGGTCGATCCCTATTGGATACATCAAAAAGCTAAATAATCCATCCTGACCCAACACTTCTCACAGCTGAGAGTTTGTTACATCTGACCCAGACCCATCAGCAGCATAAATCTCTTCCATGTCCAGATAGTTTGTTACAATGTGTCAGAGCAGGTAAAATGTATCAGTCCACAACACTGAAGACTGTCTACATTAAATCTGAAAAGGATTTAAAGGGGTACTCCACTGGCCAGCATGGAACTAAATGTTACGAACGCTGCGGGGGTCGGCCATGCCCCCTCCTGATGTCACGGCCACGCCCCCTCAATGCAAGTCTATGGGAGGGGGCGTGACAGCTGTCACACCCCCTCTCATAGATTTGCATTGGGGTGTGTGGCCGTGATGTCACGAGGGGGCGTGGTCGACACCACAGCATGAAAACAGCATTTGGAACATTTAGACTTCAGAATGTTTTTGCATGATTCCCACCGGAAAGGAAGTTGTTTAATCCTCTCATTGTTAGTGTGGTGTTGTGTCCAGCTTCTTGGTACCTCCTTTTTCTTTAGCCCCTCCCCTGAGTGATGACATCGCCTCTGACCAGCCCCTACAGCCTACATGACCATCACCCTCTTATACACATATATCTTTACTGGGACATTTAGAGAACAAAGAGTTCTTCGCTTCTCGGCCTATTGGCGAAGATCAAGTGTAGTATCTGTTCTTATCAGTGGTTTAGTCTTCGCCATTGATATAGGATGGGTGCTGCATGGAGGAGGCAGGTGTGCCACAAAAACAGCTCAACGGCTGCCCTAATGTGACCTGTTTCCTCCGGGTCTCGCCATGAGGTAGAGGGGTGTAAAGCCGAGGTACGTCTGTGCCTTGGGGAGTGGTGACCCTGAGGTGCCGAAACTCCCTGGGTGTTATAACTCACTGAGTGAACGCTCTGCACCATTACTCTTCACCTTGTGGCACTCACCCTTGGTATCCCGGCCTTCTGGCTAGGATCAGGGAAATTTTTATAGATCCAGCCGGATGATCGGGCAGTATATCTGCACTCATCCACTTTTTTTTTTTTGCATGTCACTGTGCCCCTTTTGCGTGTTTTTTTGTACAGAGGATTTGTCAGGGTTCGGTAGCCCTTCTGGGTGTCCCTTCTGGCGGTCTAGGGGAGGTGTGTGTGGCCATTTGGTTCCTCACCTCCCTGTAACCCCTGGGCATCTTGGCTTCGGTCAAGATGCCATCAGTATACGGCTCCTCGGCTGATACCTTGGTCAAAGCCAGGAGCATTTGCGGCCCCTTAGTAGCTTCGGCGAAAAGGGGCATCGAACCTGGATCCTTGCAGGTGCCTTTCGGCCCGGAGGTGTAGGGTAAGGTTTGTTGGGGGGCCTCTCTCCTATCGGAGAAGGGCTTAGCGATAGACCGCATCCTTTGTACACGTTTTTTTTAGTGTAACACGTTTGCACTTTTTCTTGCACTTTGGGTGATAGAGAGCACGCGCCTCGGCTCTTAAAAAAAATAAAAAATTTAGAGAACAATGAGGTGCGTTTACAGCATTCTGCCTCGTGCTGAACAATGGCATAGGCAAAGAAGCAGACACGGAAAGAATAGTCTGCGATAGTCTGCTGGGAAATTAGATGTTCTGAAGCAGCTCTGGGTAGGGAGAAGGCAGGCTGGGGGGGGGCTGTGATAAAAAGGTGAGGAAAAGCAATGCATTCTGGGAATTGTAGTGTTGAGCAAATGAATAACCAGGAAGTACAGGACTAAGACTCCTAAAACAATTGGATTTTAGGTGTTTTTAGAACTGGAGCAGACAGGACAGCAATGCTTTGTTCTTCTGGAGCATTTATGTTTTTACCTGAGTGGGAATTATGCTTTATGCCTCTAAGAGTCCTATTTATTTCAATGGACTAAGGTAGTCCACCAGTGACTATGTTTGCTCCATTTCTAAGCAAATCCTGTAACTTTGAAGAACTCAAAACCACGAGGAATCTGTGTTTTGTAATTCCGCAAAATGCTCGAAAATAGACCAAACACACTCACAAGGAGACTATGTTCAGTTCATTAGAATAAAATAATACGGCTCAGGTACACAGCAGTATATGTCAGCATACCGCTCTGCTGAGCATAGGGCACATAACACAAAATCTGCAGAAAAGAACAGAAAATCTGTATAATAAATTCCCTCCATTTTATTTTAAATTAAACAGAATAAATATAAAAAATGTGCAAAGCAAGATGCCATTTATCAGTAGTTACTATGTTAGTTTTAAAGTTAATACCTATGTTATGTACTTGTTTTCTTACATACACTGATCACCCCAAGACTTAAATTGTTAAGCTTCCATCATATTGTGACCTGGATTCACACAGACTGCATATAGGGAGGAAAGCATACAAGAAGGGCACTTCACAAAGGCTGTAAATAGGGAGGAGAGCACACATGAAGGGCACCTCAAAAAAGCTGTAAATAAGGAGGAAGGCATACAGGAAGGGCACCTAACCCAGGCTGTAAATATGGAGGAGAGCATACATGAAGGGCACCTCACCCAGGCTGTAAACAGGGAGGAAGGCATACAGGAAGGGCACCTCACCCAGGCTGCAAACAGGGAGGAAGGCATACATGAAGGGCACCTCACAAAAGCTGTAAATAAGGAGGAAGGCATACAGGAAGGGCACCTCACCCAGGCTGTAAATATGGAGGAGAGCATACATGAAGGGCATCTCACCCAAGCTGTAAACAGGGAGGAAGGCCTACATGAAGGGTATCTCACCCAGGCTGTAAACAGGGAGGAAGGCATACATGAAAGGCACCTCACCCAGGCTGGAAACAGGGAGGAAGGCATACATGAAGGGCATCTCACCCAGGCTGTAAACAGGGAGGAAGGCATACATGAAAGGCACCTCACCCAGGCTGTAAACAGGGAGGAAAGCATACATGAAGGGCATCTCACCCAGGCTGTAAACAGGGAGGAATGCATACATGAAGGGCACCTCACAAAAGCTGTAAATAAGGAGGGAGGCATACAGGAAGGGCACCTCACCCAGGCTGTAAATAGGGAGGAAGGTAAACAAGAAGGGCACCTCACCCAGGCTGTACATAGGGAGGGAGGCACACATGAAGGGCACCTCACCCAGGCTGTACATAGGGAGGGAGGCACACATGAAGGGTAGCTCACACATGCTGTAAATAGGGAGGATAGTATACCTGAAGGAAAACTCATACAGACTGTAGATAGGGGAGAGAGCATAAATTAATGGCAGCTCACACAGGCTGCAGATAGGGATGAGATAATGCAAGGAGAGCAGCTCAGGCAGGCTGTAAATAAGGAGGAGGGCATACATGGATGGCAGCTCACACAGGCTGTAGATATGAACGGGAAAATACATGAAAGGAAGCTCAGACAGGCTGTAGATAGGAAGGGAAGCATACATGTAGGGACGGTCACACAACTTTTAGATAGGGAGAAGAGCAAACAGAGGGCAGCTCACACAGGCTGTAGAGAGGGAGTCAAGCATATATGTAGGACAGGTCACACAGGCTGTAGATAGGAAGGAGAGCATACATGTGGGGCAGGTTACACAGGCTGTAGAGAGAGAGTCAAGCATATATATATATATATATATATATATATATATATATATATAGGACAAGTCACACAGGCTGAAGATAGAAATAAGCATGGAGGGCAGCTCACACAAGTTGTATATAGGGAGGCGAGTGTAAATGGATAGACAGAACAACAAGAACTGACTGGTCACTTTTCCTAACCTATGCCATTCCTCATAGGCGCCATTGCCACCAGATAATTTGTGTTATTCACTTCACCTATAAGTATTTTGCACATCTTTTTTTCCATTTAATAAGCTTTACTTATAAAGCCCCATACACCAGGGACATATGATGCCAGCAGATTACTAGTACCCAGATGCAGAACTTTACATTTCTCCACACTGAACTTCATCAGCCAAGGAGACGCCCAAACACTCAGTGAGTCCCAGTCAGCTTTGAAACTTATGGACGTCTTCCATAGACTGCGCTACATGACAAAGCTTGGTGTCATCTGCAAAAATAGAAACAGTGCTGCTAATCCCATCCTCTATGTCATTAATATTTTATTCTGGTTCCATTTTTAGCATTATATTAGCATGATGAATGGAGCCTCTGCTCTGTAGGAATCCAGTGTACAATGAAATGTGCAAAGATATAATGCGGCCAGAGACATTGTGTACTGGGGAGCTGTGGGCCGGCAGCTGCTGTGTGTCAGAATACAGCTGTGTGCACAATGCACAAGGAATGACGAGAGCGACGCACGTGATGTCAGTGCAAGCCGGGAACAACACGAAAGGGAAACCAATCACATTAGCTTCACATCAGTTCTTCAGCTCCGCTACCTGGGGCAAAACTCAACTACAACTCTTATCGTGTTCGGACAGCTGAAAAATGTTTAAAAGGGTTATACGGCCACGGCCCCTACAAACTGATGATCATGGGGGGTGGCTGGAGCCAGTGCTTTATCCATCTAACACTAATGGCCTATCCAGAAGTTTTAAAGGCTGGATACCCCTTTAAGAAAAAGTCCATTCTACTTCCCTTGGGCCCTCAGCTGCTCCTGTCTTCACCAATGTGTCCGTTTTAGAGACAACAATGTTGTGGGTTTAGATCCAAGTAACGCACAAGGAGAACAATAATGTTAAAGCCAAAGACACTTTTGTACTGAATTTTTTTATTATTATTATTTATGATTATTATTATTCATGTATTTCTTGAATGTTAAATGTAGCTCCTTTCTAACTAGTCTTCATTTTAAATTTCCTACCAGTTAGCTGTAGAGTGGAGTGTCCTTAAGGGAATCTGTCCTCCAGGGTGTAAGGAAAATCCATCAGACCAGCTTTTAGCGCAACAATGTGGGAGGGCAGCTCACACAGGCTGGGGATAGGGAGGAGAGCATACATGGAGGGCAGCTCACACAGACTGGGGATAGGGAGGAGAGCAAACATGGAGGTCAGCTCACACAGGCTGGGGATACGGAGGAGAGCAAACATGGAGGTCAGCTCACACAGGCTGGGGATAGGGAGGAGAGCATACATGGAGGACAGCTCACACAGAATATATATAGGGAGGAGAGCATACATGGAGGACAGCTCACACAGGCTGGGGATACGGAGGAGAGCATTCATGCAGGACAGCTTACAGGATATAGATAGGGAGGAGAGCATACATAGAGGATAGGACAGGTCACACAGGCTGGGGATGGGGAGGAGAGCATACATGGAGGATAGGACAGGTCACACAGGCTGGGGATAGGGAGGAGAGCGTACATGGAGGGCAGCTCACACAGGCTGGGGATAGAGAGGAGAGCATACATAGAGGACAGCTCACACAGGCTGGGGATAGAGAGGAGAGCATACATGGAGGACAGCTAACACAGGCTGAGGATAGGGAGGAGAGCATACATTGAGGTAAGCTCACACAGGCTGAGGATAGGGAGGAGAGCATACATTGAGGTCAGCTCACACAGGCTGGGGATACGGAGGAGAGCATTCATGCAGGACAGCTTACAGGATATAGATAGGGAGGAGAGCATACATAGAGGATAGGACAGGTCACACAGGCTGGGGATGGGGAGGAGAGCATACATGGAGGATAGGACAGGTCACACAGGCTGGGGATAGGGAGGAGAGCGTACATGGAGGGCAGCTCACACAGGCTGGGGATAGAGAGGAGAGCATACATAGAGGACAGCTCACACAGGCTGGGGATAGGGAGGAGAGCATACATTGAGGTCAGCTCACACAGGCTGGGGATAGGGCGGAGAGCATGCATGGAGGACAGCTCACACAGGCTGAGGATAGGGAAGAGAACATACATGGAGGACAGCTCACACAGGCTGGGATAGAGAGGAGAGCATACATGGCTGACAGCTCACACAGGATGGGGATAGGGAAGAGAGCATACATGGAGGACTGCTCACATGGGCTGTACATGGGGATGAAAGCATACATGAAGGGCAGCTGACACAGGCCATACATAAGGATGTAGAATAGGGGAGTAACCAGGTAGACTAATCTGTGTGTATGGGGATCAATTAGAAATTAGCAATAGATAATAAAATACAGCTTTCATTCAAACAAACATAAAATATTAGTGCATAACAAGTGTAGTTACAATTGGCCACAGATATTGGCCTACCACTCTGACCCGGTCTATGCTGACCCTGCTAACGCACAAGGCCCCCTACCTATTACTGCAGGGAGGCCCTCCTTGCGACGGCCAGCCTGCAACCAGTACCTCCTATCTTACCCTAGTGTAAGAACAAGACAGGAGGGTTTTAGGTCAACAGTGGTATGTAGTTAATAAACCTCCAATCCACTGGTGAAGATAGATATGTTGCAGTATACAGATAACACAATTTAGTAATACTTGCAAACAACAATTGCATCAATACCCAACGCGTCAGGGAGTGGTGCATATGGGTGCAGATGAGCAGAGGAGGTATTGACATCTGCGACCGCTTTCTCACTCAGATTATTTGAGGTGGTATGTAGGAGATTCTTGTATACAATGCCCAATGATAAATATGGACCTAGGTGATCGTTCCAGGTAAAGCCACCGAAATTCTCAAAAGTAAAAGAGGCTCTGATAGATTATCATTCCATTTGTGATACACGGTATGATGTCACCTTTGATAGTAGGTGTACATTAATATTGTCCATAAGATTATGTATAGTCTATCCAGGTGCCAAAATTAGGCTTCCCTTTGCTGCATTGCCGTGCTTTTAAGGTCCTGTGAGGAGTATGAGGTCCCTTGAAAGAAGGATACTGATGTCCGGGGCAATTTTGAGATACGGTGCAGCGTGCGGGCAATCCCAGGTCCGGGCATATGGGATAGAGAGGAGAGCATACATGGCTGACAGCTCACACAGGATGGGGATAGGGAAGAGAGCATACATGGAGGACTGCTCACATGGGCTGTACATAGGGATGAAAGCATACATGAAGGGCAGCTGACACAGGCCATACATAAGGATGAGAGCCTATATAGAGCCTATAATCTGGCAGCTGTTCACCCACACTAAACCCAGTAACGTAAGAGCCCAGTGATGAGGAAGGGGTGCTGCGCTATTGGGAATAGGTAGGGAGTGTACATGGAGGACAGCTCATACAGGCTGTAGATAGGGAGGACAGAGTACATAAGGGCAGATCAAAAAAGCTAAAGTTAGGGAGAAAAGCAGATACAAGGCAGTCTACAGGGGAGAATTATATGGGATGTGTACAACTGCAGAGAGAAAGCAGAAGTGGCAAAGTAAACTCCAGAACTCACGTCCAGCATATATTACAGGGAGGGCACCGCCGCATGAGAAGTATCTATCGCTAGAAGTCAGCTGCAAACTGCATATCAAGGTGTCTGAGAATAAAGTAAGGGATAAAGACTGCAGTTAGTGAAGTATTACAAGGAGTTACAAATGTTGCATATGGAATTTTTTTATATGTTATGGTGTCCATAGCATAAACCCAAAGAGACAAGAAACTAGGGATGTCCAGATACAGATACTGGACATTAGCACGAGTACTTGTACTAATCCAATACCTTCCGGTACCGAATCCAATACCTTCCCGATACCTAATCCAATAACCTGCTGGTATCTTGGAGGTGCCCTGTGCTATTCAGGGTGCGTCAGAGCCGGGACCTGTGGCTAATGGCGAACATCACCCATCGCGATGATGTCCGACATTAACCCTTTAGACGCCGCAATCAAAGTTTATGGTGGCATCCAAAAGTCCTGAAGTTACCTGCTGGTAGCTCAGGGATGCTGATCGGGATCAATGTGCTCCGTGCCGTCCGATCGTCGCTCCTATACCGGAGCCAACCATGACCAGGCAGTAGTAAATGAGTGCCGATAACATTGATTAATGTGCATTGACCAGTGTATGCAATCTACAGATTACATGTAATAGTCCCCTATGGGGACTAAAAAATTGCGAAGATAAATGTGTAAAAAAAAAAAGTTTTTTTTTTTTTTAATAAATGTGAATTAACCCCTTCCCTAATAAACGTTGGAATCACCCCCTTTTCAAAAAAGTTTAAATAAATAAAAAACTTTTATTAATATAAAAAAAAAAAAAAGACCTTTCTCTAATAAAAACTGAAAAAACCCAATTTTTTCCCCATTTACAAGTAACAGGAGTATATTTGGGATAGCTATGGAATCAATATATGTTGTTTCTGTAGTGAGTTGCGGTCACCAAATTGTGCACTGCACCTCATGTACAAACTGTAATACACCGGCAAAATGACGACAGATCATAGAAGTATTTCATGGTGCAGAAAGCATTAGCATTTCTCCATATTGTGAAGAGCCAAGAAAGGAGTGGTGACCCGAAAGGGATGAGGGATTCAATACAGTGGTCCCTCAAGTTACAATATTAAAAGGGGTTATCCAGGAAAAAGACTTTTTTATATATATATCAACTGGCTCCAGAAAGTTAAACAGATTTGTAAATTACTTCTATTAAAAAATCTTAATCCTTTCAGTACTTATGAGCTTCTGAAGTTAAGGTTGTTCTTTCCTGTCTAAGTGCACTCTGATGACACCTGTCTCGGGAACCGCCCAGTTTAGAAGCAAATCCCCATAGCAAACCTCTTCTAAACTGGGCGGTTCCCGAGACAGGTGTCATCAGAGAGAACTTAGACAGAAAACAACAACCTTAACTTCAAAAGCTCATAAGTACTGAAAGGATTAAGATTTTTTAATAGAAGTAATTTACATATCTGTTTAACTTTCTGGAGCCAGTTGATATATATAAAAAAAGTTTTTGCCTGGAATACCCCTTTAATTTGTTCCAGGACGACCATTGTATGTGGAAACCATTGTATGTTGAGACCATAGCTCTATGGAAACCTGGTAATTGGTTCTAAAGGCACCAAAATGTCATCCAAAAATAGGAAAAAAAGTGAGGATTAAAGAAAAATAAGTCGATAACTAATATAGATAAAGCAAATCTTTACATATAAAAGTAATAAAGATCTGCTGGAAGCTGTAATCACTGTCTATGTCAGTGTTTACCAACCAGGGTGCCTCCAGCTGTTGCAAAACTACAACTCCCAGCATGCCCGGACAGCCGTTGGCTGTCCGGGCATGCTGGGAGTTGTAGTTTTGCAACAGCTGGAGGCACCCTGGTTGGGAAACAATGGTTTATGTAGAGGACAGGAGCTTCTTCAGGGTCCCAAATGGAGCCGCCCTTACTTGGTGTCCAAAAGGAGCAGCTAACCCTGGCACAGGTAAGGAGTAGTAAGGAACTTGTAGTTCCTCCCTGTACTGTAGGGGGCGCTACCAGACACCAGTCAGTGCTTGTACTTCAGTAATAGTGGTGATTTACCAGTAAACTGCCCATTCTGATTGGTTAGTTCCTCCAGTTGTGACACGTTTCACAGATCTGGACTGTCAGTACATTGTATGTTGAGTCTGGTTTCAAGTTACAATGGTCCAGAAAAGACCATTGTATGTTGAAACTATTGTATGTTGAGGCCATTGTAAGTTGAGGGATCACCGTATATGTGACTTCAGGTGCAAAGTGTGTAACGCGTTTCATGCGTTATAATGCCTCGGCTTCAGAATTACCGTGACCTCGGCTTCAAAAGCGATTAGATTCTGGCCCCTCAACACAGGGATTGATCCAAATGTCCGTGTCAAGTCGCAAAGAACAGAAAACAATGTTCTGTTATGAAAAACAATCGGCCTGGTCAGAACAACTTCGAGCCTTGCGCAAGACTTGAATCCCGTCCTAGATGTATAATAAAAGCTTCTGACCGCACTTAACTAAACAGCATTAGAGGCGCTGGGAGCGGAGTGAGCGCCCGACCTGCAGCCCCCAGTCATCCCAGCTTGTAATGAACCTATTTACAGCCCCTTCGCTGTGCAATATAATGTAATGGCGCAAATATCGGTGGAGCTAGTACGGCTTTCAGATCCCAATCATTGGGCTGTCCATATTCTGCACACTCACCACCACTAGTTCTACAGCTGCATCCATGTTTTATGACTGTAACTGGGTCATGTGATAACCAGTCTGATTCACAAAAATATAAAATAATTTTTTTTTATAATCCAGCATTAGAAAAACTAATTTCTTCAAACGACTGTAGCATATATGTCCTCAGGTTGTCCTCAGGTTCCATTTAAGCCAAGTTGTAGCCCCAGAAAACCTGAGGACAGGTATGGGGATGGTTTTGGGAGAAATTAGCTCTGTTTTTTTTATTGCTGGATAACCACTTTAGAGGAAGGTCGTATTTGACGCTGCGGATGCGCTACTGACCATCCCTAAAGCGACCCCCCTGCTGTGGCCGTGCCTCCTGCTTAGCCGCAATCCGCAATCCCTGTGTATCTGCTCATAGCAGCGGATCGCGGCTACGAGCAGACAAAGCAGTACGCACAGGCACAGCAGGATGTACACGGTCAGTAGCACATCCACAGTATCAAATACGCAGCGGATGCGCTGTGTGTGACCCTACCCTTAAAAGGGATACTCCGCCCCTAGACATCTTATCCCCTATCCAAAGACTTGTGCGGGGCAGAGGCTTGTGACATCAAAGGTCACACCCCACTAGTGATGTCACGGCCACGCCCCCCTCAATGCAAGTCCATGGGAGGGGGCGTGATGTCACGAGCCTCCGGCGCTGCACCCTACGCTCTTAACAAACGCCAGGTGCAGTAGGGAGATCGTGGGGGTCCCGCCGCTGGGGCGGAGTACCCCTTTAATGTGTCAGTCCTTGGTAAGCTGACTTCCTATGAAGAACAGGATGACATCACCACCAATCAGGTGTTATTTAAAGAAATTGTGCAAACTGCAGTAAAAAAATTGCATCATTTTTTGCAGCCATTTTGTAAAGACTTCTTGAAATCTTCATAAAACACCTCAGTTGTGATTATAGCTCTAATCACTTTCTTCTCATGGTAATATTTCTCTTTAAAATAAATAAATAAATAAAAGGCACTGTGAATAAGAAAAGACATCAAATCTGCACATAATGTGAACTGACCTCAACCCACCTATGAGTCTAATCAATTCACCTGGGTGAGCTCCAGCAGCCTAATTAGATGATAGCATGCAGTGATCAAACACCACACCCTCTCACTGCAAAGCCAAAGGATTCATAGGAAATGTAGGCAACATTAGGAAATCATTTCAGTGATGGAATTATATTCAGTATGGCTGAAAATCCTATGCCTGCCACATCAGCTAAAGCAAGTAAGCACAAGGCATACACAAGAAGAAACGATTACTTGGGCATTTGTCCGTTGCCCACAAGCTTTGGAAACAGATTTATGGAAAAGGGGTTATGCTGCAGAGTGGAGCTCAATCCTGCAGCATAGGAGTCTCAGCACTAAGAGATAGAAGCGCTTCCTCTAAAGATTGAAGACAGACGTGAGTATGGGGGGGGGGGGCGGGGATGGTCTTAGGAACGAGCTTGGGAAAGAGTTTGAAAATAACGTGACAATTTCCTCCTTACATCATGTTACAATATAATAAATTTGGTGCATCCGATACCAGCAAGAAGAGAAAAAATGCAAGTGGAGTAAGAAAAGGAGTGAAAGGGGAACACAAATGATAAATTCCCCACAAAATCTCGGGAATGGGGATTAGCTGCGGCTCTTCCCGGCTCCTCGGTGACTGTAGCCGGCAGCCGAGCACCATCACCGCGCTCCTTTTGGCATTGTTTACGCGAGACCGAGGCAGCTGTTGGCAGATAGGCTCCATGTGCTCGTCCTGGGCGCTCGCTCAGATGCGAACTTTGATCGCCTTCCGCCTCTTGTTTGCCCATCAAGGTACAATCCAGGCACGCCATTAAAATGTCTCCGGCTTGGTTGGCACGGGATGCTTGGCTACTACACACCAGCCTTGTGTTTTCCATCAAGCTCTTGGTTCCGCTTATCTAGGAAGTGTATCTGATGTCATACGGGGAGGAGGGGGGGCATCAGTCCGGAATCTCGAATCGTGCCGGCTCGCATTACTTGTAATAATATGTATTTGTGCCTGTTTTATTGGAACGTGCAGAGCGTCCGTGTAACTCTTGGAAGGTTTATCCTATGATACATGAAACTTACGTGTGAGATCCGCTGTGAGCAGAATTGTGAAACATGGAGGTCGCGGTCACTGCGGTAGGGATATTAGGACGATAATACCCACCCGTAAGACAACGCCAAAAAATCTTTATTAGCACAATAACACGATGTTAAAAACACAAAGTGAACCTGTCAGGAGGAAAACATGGGTGTAAATAAAGTACATGGCTGGATAGGATTAGTCACCAGGATTCTGGGCATAGGTCATCTCTATATTGCTTTCCAGTGCAGAGAAATTGGCCTTTTTTTATTATGCAAATGAGGCTTAAAAGGAATACTATTATGCAGGACAACTTCTCACCTATGAAAATGATAAGGGAAAAGTGTCTGATCGCGGGGGGGATTCGAAAGCTGGGACGCTCGCGATCTACTGCACGGGACCCTGGCTCTCCCTGGGAACGGCGAATGACTACCCCCGAATTAACGGGGTACTCCACTGGCCAGGGTTCAGAAGTAAATGTTCCGAACGCCGTTTTCGCGGTGCGGAGGTCAGCCACGCCACTCATTACATCACAGCCACGCCCCCTCAATGCAAGTCTATAGGAGGGGGCATGACTGCCGTCATGCCCCCTCCCATAGACTTGCATTGAGGGGCGTGGCTGTGATGTCACGAGGGGTGTGGCTGACTCCAGCAGCGCAAAAACAGCTTTTGGAACATTTACTTCTGAACGCTGACCAGTGGAATACCCCTTTAAGTGGAGGCCAACACGGCCCCTCCATGTATCTTTATGGGAGAGCCGTACATACAGCATTCGGCTATCTCTGGTTCTCCCATAGAAATACATAGAGGGGGCGTGTCAGGGTCTGCTTCATGCGGGGGTCGACATGCTCCATTTCTGGGGAGAGACAGGGTTCCAAGCAGGAGATCGCAGAGGATAGGGGGTTAACATTTTCTTCACGCTAGTACTCCTTTTGGTACCTAGAGGGCATTTCCAAACACAGTAAAAGCCCAGCTATGTCCAGTCCATGTTCTCGTTATGTAGGGGCTGTCAGTCAATCAGTGCAGGCGGATGGAAGTGGGCCAGGGGCATTGATAAAGAGAATTTTTTGGAATGTGAGCAATGTAAAAAATAAAAAAATAAAAATCACAATTGGGGGGGGGGGGGTCTTTGTTCTTACAGCTTTCAGCATGCAGGATAAATTAGGAGTAATATTTATGTAAGTCATTACTATACAAAATCGACAGTTTTTAAGCGTTTTACTACTTTTGCACAGAAAGAAGTTTTTGTGTCACTAGTCAAAACTTTTTGTTTATTGAGTTATGTGAGGTCTTGTTAGATGCAGGACGTGTTTACATTTCCATTTTAGAGCACATCAATATGTTTGATCTTTGTCAGAACTAGTTCAAATATAGCATAGGAGGGCAGAGTCCTGATCTTCCACCAAAAATGTATTACATCATAAACAGTTAGAGTAGACCCTTCGTCAGGTATAGATGCCCACTATCCATCACCTGCCCAATACCATCCCTACAGTGATCATGGTGGGGGCAGCATCATGTATGGAGGAAACCAGGCACTGCCCATCACCTGCCCAATACCATCCCTACAGTGATCATGGTGGGGGCAGCATCATGTCTGGAGGAAACCAGGCACTGCCCATCACCTGCCCAATACCATCCCTACAGTGATCATGGTGGGGGCAGCATCATGTCTGGAGGAAACCAGGCACTATCCATCACCTGCCCAATACCATCCCTACAGTGATCATGGTGGAGGCAGCATCATGTCTGGGGGAAACCAGGCACTGCCCATCACTTGCCCAATACCATCCCTACAGTGATCATGGTGGGGGCAGCATCATGTCTGGGGGAAACCAGGCACTGCCCATCACCTGCCCAATACCATCCCTACAGTGATCATGGTGGGGGCAGCATCATGTCTGGAGGAAACCAGGCACTATCCATCACCTGCCCAATACCATCCCTACAGTGATCATGGTGGAGGCAGCATCATGTCTGGGGGAAACCAGGCATTGCCCATCACCTGCCCAATACTATCCCTACAGTGATCATGGTGGGGGCAGCATCATGTCTGGAGGAAACCATGCACTGCCCATCATTTGTCCAATATCATCCCTACAGTGATCATGGTGGGGGCAGCATCATGTCTGGAGGAAACCAGGCACTGCCCATTACCTGCCCAATACCATCCCTACAGTGATCATGGTGGGGGCAGCATCATGTCTGGAGGAAACCAGGCACTGCCCATCACCTGCCCAATACCATCCCTACAGTGATCATGGTGGGGGCAGCATCATGTCTGGAGGAAACCAGGTACTGCCCATCACCTGCCCAATACCATCCCTACAGTGATCATGGTGGGGGCATCATGTCTGGAGGAAACCAGGCACTGCCCATCACCTGCCCAATACCATCCCTACAGAAAAGTATGGTGGGGGCAGCATTATGCTGGGGGGGGGAAGGGAGACTGTCCAGGGTTAAGTGAAAACCGAATGGAGCAAAGTACAGAGATATTCTTAATGAAAACCATCCAGAGCGCTCTGGATCTCAGACTGGGCAGAAGGTTCACCGTCCAACAAGACAATGACCTTGAGTGGCCCAGCCAGAGCCTGAACCAAATGGAACATCTCTGGAGAGACCTAAAAATGGCTTCCTACAATGGTCCCCATCTAACCTGAAGGGGCATGAGAGGATCTGCAGAGAAAAATGGCCAAAAATCCCCAAATCCAGGTGTGTAAACCTTGTGGCCTCATCCCCAAGAAGACCGGAAGCTGGAATAGCTGCCAAAGGGGCTTCAACTAAGTCCTGAATTAAGGATATGAATACTAATGTCCATGCAAAATTTTTATTTTTAATAAATTTGCACAAATCTTTAATCATTCTGTTTCTACTTTGTCATTATGGGGCATTGAGAGCAGAAAGATCGGAAGCACAAGGAGGAACAGAACAAAAAGTGACAAAGTCGCAGTTCCTGTTTTTTATTTTGGATTGTCCATGCCAGACAAGTTGATACCATAACTATGGCTGGATGACAAATTCTGCCCCTTCTTAAAGCGGCCGTGCATCTCTATGTCCAGCACAGATCTCACAGCTCGCAGCGCAGTCACCTTACCTTTCAGCTACCGGCTTTGCGATGCTTTCAAATACGGTTTCTTGCTTTGTTTCTTGGTCAAAAGTCTCCTGAAACCTGCAAAATATCCAAGAATTAGGAGCTTTTAGCACCTCTGAGTGTGAAACAGAGCTCAATTCATAACCCCAATGTTTCTGTAGAGAACCCCCCTCCTCCCCAGGACTCATAAACCGGCTGCAGAATGAAACAAAGTCGCCCTGTGTTCTGCCTGAGCACTTGGACTATTGTTAGTAAATTGATGGCTGAGATTAGTTCTCGGTAGTAAAAAAATCCAGTGAAAAATGTATCAATGTGGAATTTATTTAGTACATTCATAAAACATTGTGGGGAGAGAGCGGCCGGTCCGCGCCCTGCGCCAGGTGCGTGCATGGCCCCTATGGCTGGTAGTGTATATACAGCGCCCGACTGAACACTGCGCGGAAATTAAACACATTTGTGGGCGCAGAAACCGGCGATTGTTTGATTTTTGCGGTCGCTGCGAGATGATCAATCACCTGGAAGGTAAAGTCCTAGGAATTATAGAACATTTCCCACTAAAGTCAATAAATGACCTGGAAAAAGTAGTCCCCAAGTTTATACTGGTGCAGATTCCATACATATGCTGGGATAAAATGCCAACTGTGGACCTCTATAAGTCACAAAAACTACAACTCCCAGCATGCCCAGATAACCACTGCACTAGAGCTTGTGCAAGCTTGTGGATTAATAGAGATATCCCTGGTGGTCTAGACTGGTGGGTTAATAAGGATATCCATGGTGGTCTAGGCTGGTGGATTAATAGAGATATCCCTGGTGGTCTAGGCTGGTGGGTTAGTGGAGATATTCCTGGTGGGTTAGTGGAGATATCCCTGGTGGTTTAGGCTGGTGGGTTAGTGGAGATTTTCCTGGTTATCTAGGCTGGTGGGTTAATAGAGAAATCCCAGGTGGTCTAGGCTGGTGGGTTAACAGGGATATCCATGGTGGTCTAGGCTGGTGGGTTTATAGAGATATCCTTGGTGGTCTAGGCTGGTGGGATAGTAGAGATATCCATGGGGGTCTGGGACAGTGGGTTTATAGAGATCCCTGGTGGTCAAGGCTGGCAGGTTAACAGAGATATCCCTGGTGGTCTAGGCTGGAGGGTTAGTGGAGATATCCCTGGTGGTCTAGGCTGGTGGGTTGAGAGAGATATCCATGGTGGTCTAGGCTGATAGATTAATAGATATATCGATGGTGATCTAGGCTGTTGGGTTAATAGAGATAACCATGGGGGCCTAGGCTGGTGGATTAGTAGAAATATCCATGGTATACCGTACCCCTGCATTTTTGCATAAAATCTGTGTTCGCCCGGATTCCTGCTGTCCCCGCTGCTCTCTGCCAGATGCTCATCTGTTACATGTTATGTGAGAATGTACCCGTCTTGGTAGATTTTGGAATGATGTGGGGCAACTGATCCAGAGAGTGTACAATTGTCCGCTGTCCTTGACGGCTCTAACATGTATATTGGGCTACTTCAATGGGTTGGATGAGGATAGTGGATTGTATCTTGGTATTAGTCAGATTTTATACCAAGCCCGCAAGTTAATTGCTCAACACTGGTTGCGTCCTGTTCCTCCTACTATCGCTGAACTCATTACTAAGCTTAATCATATTATCAGGCTGGAAAAGGGTGTGTATCATAAGAGGAAGGCTATTTCTAAATTTGAATCGATATGGGGACCGTGGATTGATACCCCGGGCCTGCCTTCCACGTATCTTAGAAGAACTCTCATAGATATATTGCTGGGAAGTGTTGGGGGAGGGTCTCACTGATGTATGGACATCCTTGTTTTATCCTATTCCTCTTCTGTGCTTGTATGTGTGCTGACCTTTACTTCTCTACTTTATGTTCGACTGTTTTTGAGTATTTGTTGGGGGTGGACCTAGTCGGTTTGGTATACTGATGTCTCCTATACGCGTCAATTGTCTATTTGCTCTCTGAATAGTCCGTTGCAGATGTTTGGCGTTTCAGACGCATTGCGTATTTGTAGGTTAACATGTTTATATATGGTCCTGCACTGTTCATACCGAAAGCTGTTTATTGCTTTTATGAAGAGAAGACACGTGGGTGGGAAGTGGGAGGGGTTTTTGTGGGTGGGAGTGGGAGGTAGGAATTTTTGTATGTATTATTGATTTTTTTTTTTTTTTTGTTTTGTTATGTGTTATTGGAAAAAGTTCAATAAAAATTTACCTGACTTAAAAAAAAAAATATCCATGGTGGTCTAGGCTGATGGGTTAACAGAGCTATCCACGGTGGTCTAGGCTGGTGGGTTAGTACAGATATCCACGTGGTCTAGGCTGGTGGGTTAGTACAGATATCCACGGTGGTCTAGGCTGGTGAGTTAGTACAGATATCCATGGTGGTCTAGGTGTCATGTCTGTATTGGTCTGTGTTCACACACAGCCTATTGGTTTTGCTGTGTGTGAACAGTTTTATGTTTCCTGGTCAGGGAAGAGTTAATGTCTCTGGCTCTTCAGCTTCAGCCTCTGTTAGCCAATAGCCTTTTGGGTGTGTCTATTTATCTTCTGCTAAGCTAGACATGCTGCTAACTTGCTACTGCCATGCGGCTTATGGAGGCTGGGTGAAACTCTTCTTATTTGAGCTTTTAATCTACTATATCTGTTTTAGCATGCACATTGTATTTTCTGGTTTTAGCCGCTCTTGGTTTTGGCATGCTCTTAGTAGATTTTAAGCTGTTTAGTCAGTTTTAGGATTTGTATATCCTTTCTGTGATGTGTCTGTTCACACTGTGGATTCTCTTGTATCCATTTATGTGAAGTTTTGTATTTTATATTTCTGTTTTCCTAATGGCTTAATGTATTAATGGCTATTCCTATAGTGGAGTGTCCAGTTTGCGTGTCCAGTGTGAACAGTGTCCTATGTTAGGCATCCCTGTTTCTGCTCCATGGGGACAATCCTGTCTACTGGAGGTTTTCTGAGGGATTGCGATTCCTGTCTTATTCAGTGTGTACTGTGTTCTATAATTTTATCCTGTGTATCTAGATATCCCTGTTACCTGTCCATGGGGAATCCGGGGAATTGAGAATTAGTACAAGATATCTCTGTGCTCCAAGGTGGGCTCTGGGAGATTGCGTTCTAGTATCAAGACATTCCTGTTTCTACTGGAGGATATCTGGGGGATTGCAATAATTCCTGTTTAGCTACTGATCCCTGTTTCTGGTCCATGGCGACTTTGTGTCTATTGGACGTTCTGGGGAATTATGCTATATTCCTGTTTGTTCCTATAGTCTGTTGACTTTTCCGTTTTCCTGTATGGTGTTTTGAACTCTGTTATTTAACTCTTTATACATATCTTTGGAGTTCTGTTCATGATCACTTATCTATGAGTCCTCTGTTCACGGCCACTGAGCCCCCTGTTCATGTCCACTGATCTATGGTGTCCTCTGTTCACGACCGCTGATGTTTCCTCTGTACTACTCTCTGATCTGTGTCCTCTGAACTTATATACTATAGAGTTGTATGTTCCTGTTAGTTTTCTGGTTGGTGACAGACTATTTATTAGTGTGTGTTTTTATTAGGCCCCAGCACTTTAGTTCAGGGAGGGACCGGTGCCCAGTTGTCGATTCATCGTTTAGGGTGGATGGGCAAGTGGGCAGGGAGAGCAGTTTTAGGGTCAGTTTAGGGCTCACTCTCCCTGTCCCCCTGGTCGGTCCCTGACACTAGGCTGGTGGGTTAGTACAGATATCCACGGTGGTCTAGGCTGGTGGGTTAGTACAGATATCCACGGTGGTCTAGGCTGGTGGGTTAGTACAGATATCCACGGTGGTCTAGGCTGGTGGGTTGGTACAGATATCCACGGTGGTCTAAGCTGGTGGGTTGGTACAGATATCCACGGTGGTCTTGGCTGGTGGGTTGGTACAGATATCCACGGTGGTCTAGGCTGGTGGGTTGGTACAGATATCCACGGTGGTCTAGGCTGGTGGGTTAGTACAGATGTCCACGGTGGTCTAGGCTGGTGGGTTAGTACAGATATCCACGGTGGTCTAGGCTGGTGGGTTAGTACATATATCCACGGTGGTCTAGGCTGGTGGGTTGGTACAGATATCCATGGTGGTCTAAGCTGGTGGGTTGGTACAGATATCCATGGTGGTCTAAGCTGGTGGGTTGGTACAGATATCCATGGTGGTCTAGGCTGGTGGGTTAAGAGAGATATCCATGGTCGTCTAGGCTGGTAGGTTAAATACCAGCTGGTTCAGTGATTCCTATCCTCTTCAGGTATCATCACTAATAGTTATAGAGTCCAGTGCAGGGCAGGAGGCAGAGAGGACTGTGCGGCTGTGCTCTCCATGTAGTCGCACAGATCAGGACTAATATATATATATATATATATATATATATATATATATATATATATATATACGTGACGCTGCTGATTAAATCTTTAAAATATTTTATCAAAATTCTGCAGAGATTGAACATACCGGAACTTGTAGCTCTCCCGCTTATTATTGACAAATCCGTCTGCCAGGTCTCGTGGGACGATAATCTCCAGGGAAGACGCGGCCTCCTCATTATTAACCGAATAGATCTGTGGGTAGAGCAGAGATCAGTATAGTCGATAATAAACCCCATAATATCATCAATAATATCCCGATAATATACCCAATAACTTCCCGATAATATACCCGGTAATATCACCAATAACATCCCCGATAACATCCCCGATAATATACCAGATAATATAACTGATAACATCCCGATACCATACTAGATACCATACCCGATACCATCCTGATAATATACCCGATAATTTACCCGATAACATCCCAGATAATATAACTGATAACATCCCGATACCATCCTGATAATATACCCGATAATATCACCGATACAAGAGACAGAATAAGATTTAGGACCCACGTCAGACCACATTTAGCTAAATCACCCAGCAGTACACATAAGGAAAAAAGAACACTAATAGTGTGTTCAGGGTGTAATTAACCCCTTAAGGACTCAGGGCGTACTTGTACGCCTTGTGTCCCGCTAACAGGGTTTAAACCGCTCTTGGCAGACGTCTGGTGGTATATGAGTGTTTGTAGGTGGTGCGCCAGCAGGTTGGCATTTGCAGACACCAAATGACGTGATTGATATTTATCTTATTTGGTCCTCGGCATCTTTCATTACTTATGTGTTGGAATCATATTATTTTTACACTTATTTGTTGTGTAGATTTTACTAGATAACTATTAAAAGATATATTTTAATCACACCCTGAACACATTATTAGTATAATATACACAAAAATATCCCAAAGTAGTGCCTACTATAGAGCGTGCACTCAGGTCTTAGCCAGGACTGTGGAGCGTGCGCTCAGGTCTTAGCCAGGACTGTGGAGCGTGCGCTCAGGTCTTAGCCAGGACTGTGGAGCGTGCGCTCAGGTATTAGCCAGGACTGTGGAGCGTGCGCTCAGGTATTAGCCAGGACTGTGGAGCGTGCGCTCAGGTATTAGCCAGGACTGTGGAGCGTGCGCTCAGGTATTAGCCAGGACTGTGGAGCGTGCGCTCAGGAATTAGCCAGGACTGTGGAGCGTGCGCTCAGGTATTAGCCAGGACTGTGGAGCGTGCGCTCAGGAATTAGCCAGGACTGTGGAGCGTGCGCTCAGGAATTAGCCAGGACTGTGGAGCGTGCGCTCAGGAATTAGCCAGGACTGTGGAGCGTGCGCTCAGGAATTAGCCAGGACTGTGGAGCGTGCGCTCAGGTATTAGCCAGGACTGTGGAGCGTGCGCTCAGGTATTAGCCAGGACTGTGGAGCGTGCGCTCAGGAATTAGCCAGGACTGTGGAGCGTGCGCTCAGGTATTAGCCAGGACTGTGGAGCGTGCGCTCAGGTATTAGCCAGGACTGTGGAGCGTGCGCTCAGGTATTAGCCAGGACTGTGGAGCGTGCGCTCAGGAATTAGCCAGGACTGTGGAGCGTGCGCTCAGGTATTAGCCAGGACTGTGGAGCGTGCGCTCAGGTATTAGCCAGGACTGTGGAGCGTGCGCTCAGGTATTAGCCAGGACTGTGGAGCGTGCGCTCAGGTATTAGCCAGGACTGTGGAGCGTGCGCTCAGGTATTAGCCAGGACTGTGGAGCGTGCGCTCAGGTATTAGCCAGGACTGTGGAGCGTGCGCTCAGGTATTAGCCAGGACTGTGGAGCGTGCGCTCAGGTATTAGCCAGGACTGTGGAGCGTGCGCTCAGGTATTAGCCAGGACTGTGGAGCGTGCGCTCAGGTATTAGCCAGGACTGTGGAGCGTGCGCTCAGGTATTAGCCAGGACTGTGGAGCGTGCGCTCAGGTATTAGCCAGGACTGTGGAGCGTGCGCTCAGGTATTAGCCAGGACTGTGGAGCGTGCGCTCAGGTATTAGCCAGGAATGTGGAGCGTGCGCTCAGGTATTAGCCAGGACTGTGGAGCGTGCGCTCAGGTATTAGCCAGGACTGTGGAGCGTGCGCTCAGGTATTAGCCAGGACTGTGGAGCGTGCGCTCAGGTATTAGCCAGGACTGTGGAGCGTGCGCTCAGGTATTAGCCAGGACTGTGGAGCGTGCGCTCAGGTATTAGCCAGGACTGTGGAGCGTGCGCTCAGGTATTAGCCAGGACTGTGGAGCGTGCGCTCAGGTATTAGCCAGGACTGTGGAGCGTGCGCTCAGGTATTAGCCAGGACTGTGGAGTGTACGCTCAGGTATCAGTACTGTGGAGTGTACGCTCAGGTATTAGTACTGTGGAGTGTACGCTCAGGTATTAGTCAGTACTGTGGAGTGTACGCTCAGGTATTAGTCAGTACTGTGGAGTGTACGCTCAGGTATTAATCAGTACTGTGGAGTGTACTCTCAGGTATTAGTCAGTACTGTGGAGTGTACTCTCAGGTATTAGTCAGTACTGTGGAGTGTACGCTCAGGTATTAGTCAGTACTGTGGAGTGTACTCTCAGGTATCAGTCCTGTGGAGTGTACGCTCAGGTATCAGTACTGTGGAGTGTACGCTCAGGTATCAGTACTGTGGAGTGTACGCTCAGGTATTAGTCAGTACTGTGGAGTGTACGCTCAGGTATTAGTCAGTACTGTGGAGTGTACGCTCAGGTATTAGTCAGTACTGTGGAGTGTACGCTCAGGTATTAGTCAGTACTGTGGAGTGTACGCTCAGGTATTAGTCAGTACTGGGGAGTGTACGCTCAGGTATTAGTACTGCGGAGTGTACGCTCAGGTATTAGTACTGCGGAGTGTACGCTCAGGTATTAGTACTGCGGAGTGTACGCTCAGGTATTAGTACTGCGGAGTGTACGCTCAGGTATTAGCCAGGACTGCGGAGTGTACGCTCAGGTATTAGCCAGGACTGTGGAGTGTACGCTCAGGTATTAGTACTGTGGAGTGTACGCTCAGGTATTAGTACTGTGGAGTGTACGCTCAGGTATTAGTACTGTGGAGTGTACGCTCAGGTATTAGTACTGTGGAGTGTACGCTCAGGTATTAGTACTGTGGAGTGTACGCTCAGGTATTAGTACTGTGGAGTGTACGCTCAGGTATTAGTACTGTGGAGTGTACGCTCAGGTATTAGTACTGTGGAGTGTACGCTCAGGTATTAGTACTGTGGAGTGTACGCTCAGGTATTAGTACTGTGGAGTGTACGCTCAGGTATTAGTCAGTACTGTGGAGTGTACGCTCAGGTATTAGTCAGTACTGTGGAGTGTACGCTCAGGTATTAGTCAGTACTGTGGAGTGTACGCTCAGGTATTAGTCAGTACTGTGGAGTGTACGCTCAGGTATTAGTCAGTACTGTGGAGTGTACGCTCAGGTATTAGTCAGTACTGTGGAGTGTACGCTCAGGTATTAGTCAGTACTGTGGAGTGTACTCTCAGGTATCAGTCCTGTGGAGTGTACGCTCAGGTATCAGTACTGTGGAGTGTACGCTCAGGTATTAGTACTGTGGAGTGTACGCTCAGGTATCAGTACTGTGGAGTGTACGCTCAGGTATCAGTACTGTGGAGTGTACGCTCAGGTATCAGTACTGTGGAGTGTACGCTCAGGTATCAGTACTGTGGAGTGTACGCTCAGGTATTAGTCAGTACTGTGGAGTGTACGCTCAGGTATTAGTCAGTACTGTGGAGTGTACGCTCAGGTATTAGTCAGTACTGTGGAGTGTACGCTCAGGTATCAGTACTGTGGAGTGTACGCTCAGGTATCAGTACTGTGGAGTGTACGCTCAGGTATTAGTACTGTGGAGTGTACGCTCAGGTATTAGTACTGTGGAGTGTACGCTCAGGTATTAGTACTGTGGAGTGTACGCTCAGGTATTAGTACTGTGGAGTGTATGCTCAGGTATTAGTCAGTACTGTGGAGTGTACTCTCAGGTATTAGTCAGTACTGTGGAGTGTACTCTCAGGTATCAGTACTGTGGAGTGTACGCTCAGGTATCAGTACTGTGGAGTGTACGCTCAGGTATCAGTACTGTGGAGTGTACGCTCAGGTATTAGTCAGTACTGTGGAGTGTACGCTCAGGTATTAGTCAGTACTGTGGAGTGTACGCTCAGGTATTAGTCAGTACTGTGGAGTGTACGCTCAGGTATTAGTACTGCGGAGTGTACGCTCAGGTATTAGTACTGCGGAGTGTACGCTCAGGTATTAGTACTGCGGAGTGTACGCTCAGGTATTAGCCAGGACTGTGGAGTGTACGCTCAGGTATTAGTACTGTGGAGTGTACGCTCAGGTATTAGTACTGTGGAGTGTACGCTCAGGTATTAGTACTGTGGAGTGTACGCTCAGGTATTAGTACTGTGGAGTGTACGCTCAGGTATTAGTACTGTGGAGTGTACGCTCAGGTATTAGTACTGTGGAGTGTACGCTCAGGTATTAGTACTGTGGAGTGTACGCTCAGGTATTAGTACTGTGGAGTGTACGCTCAGGTATTAGTACTGTGGAGTGTACGCTCAGGTATTAGTACTGTGGAGTGTACGCTCAGGTATTAGTACTGTGGAGTGTACGCTCAGGTATTAGTCAGTACTGTGGAGTGTACGCTCAGGTATTAGTCAGTACTGTGGAGTGTACACTCAGGTATTAGTCAGTACTGTGGAGTGTACGCTCAGGTATTAGTCAGTACTATAGAGTGTACGCTCAGGTATTAGTCAGTACTGTGGAGTGTACGCTCAGGTATTAGTCAGTACTGTGGAGTGTACGCTCAGGTATTAGTCAGTACTGTGGAGTGTACGCTCAGGTATCAGTACTGTGGAGTGTACGCTCAGGTATTAGTACTGTGGAGTGTACGCTCAGGTATTAGTACTGTGGAGTGTACGCTCAGGTATTAGTACTGTGGAGTGTACGCTCAGGTATTAGTACTGTGGAGTGTATGCTCAGGTATTAGTCAGTACTGTGGAGTGTACTCTCAGGTATTAGTCAGTACTGTGGAGTGTACTCTCAGGTATCAGTACTGTGGAGTGTACGCTCAGGTATCAGTACTGTGGAGTGTACGCTCAGGTATCAGTACTGTGGAGTGTACGCTCAGGTATCAGTACTGTGGAGTGTACGCTCAGGTATTAGTCAGTACTGTGGAGTGTACGCTCAGGTATTAGTCAGTACTGTGGAGTGTACGCTCAGGTATTAGTCAGTACTGTGGAGTGTACGCTCAGGTATTAGTACTGCGGAGTGTACGCTCAGGTATTAGTACTGCGGAGTGTACGCTCAGGTATTAGTACTGCGGAGTGTACGCTCAGGTATTAGCCAGGACTGTGGAGTGTACGCTCAGGTATTAGTACTGTGGAGTGTACGCTCAGGTATTAGTACTGTGGAGTGTACGCTCAGGTATTAGTACTGTGGAGTGTACGCTCAGGTATTAGTACTGTGGAGTGTACGCTCAGGTATTAGTACTGTGGAGTGTACGCTCAGGTATTAGTACTGTGGAGTGTACGCTCAGGTATTAGTACTGTGGAGTGTACGCTCAGGTATTAGTACTGTGGAGTGTACGCTCAGGTATTAGTACTGTGGAGTGTACGCTCAGGTATTAGTCAGTACTGTGGAGTGTACGCTCAGGTATTAGTCAGTACTGTGGAGTGTACACTCAGGTATTAGTCAGTACTGTGGAGTGTACGCTCAGGTATTAGTCAGTACTATAGAGTGTACGCTCAGGTATTAGTCAGTACTGTGGAGTGTACGCTCAAGTATTAGCCAGGACTGTGGAGTGTACGCTCAGGTATCAGTACTGTGGAGTGTACGCTCAGGTATTAGTCAGTACTGTGGAGTGTACGCTCAGGTATATTAGTCAGTACTGTGGAGTGTACGCTCAGGTATTAGTCAGTACTGTGGAGTGTACGCTCAGGTATTAGTCAGTACTGTGGAGTGTACGCTCAGGTATTAGTCAGTACTGTGGAGTGTACGCTCAGGTATTAGTCAGTACTGTGGAGTGTACGCTCAGGTATTAGTCAGTACTATGGAGTGTACGCTCAGGTATTAGTCAGTACTATAGAGTGTACGCTCAGGTATTAGTCAGTACTATAGAGTGTACGCTCAGGTATTAGTCAGGACTGTGAAGTGTACGCTCAGGTATTAGTCAGTACTATAGAGTGTACGCTCAGGTATTAGTCAGGACTGTGGAGTGTACGCTCAGGTATTAGTCAGTACTGTGGAGTGTACGCTCAGGTATTAGTCAGGACTGTGGAGTGTACGCTCAGGTATTAGTCAGGACTGTGGAGTGTACACTCAGGTATTAGTCAGTACTATAGAGTGTACGCTCAGGTATTAGCCAGGACTGTGGAGTGTACGCTCAGGTATTAGTCAGGACTGTGGAGTGTTAGTCAGGTATTAGTCAGTACTATAGAGTGTACGCTCAGGTATTAGCCAGGACTGTGGAGTGTACTCTCAGGTATTAGTACTGTGGAGTGTACGCTCAGGTATTAGTACTGTGGAGTGTACGCTCAGGTATTAGTACTGTGGAGTGTACGCTCAGGTATTAGTACTGTGGAGTGTACGCTCAGGTATTAGTACTGTGGAGTGTACGCTCAGGTATTAGTACTGTGGAGTGTACGCTCAGGTATTAGTACTGTGGAGTGTACGCTCAGGTATTAGTCAGTACTGTGGAGTGTACGCTCAGGTATTAGTCAGTACTGTGGAGTGTACACTCAGGTATTAGTCAGTACTGTGGAGTGTACGCTCAGGTATTAGTCAGTACTATAGAGTGTACGCTCAGGTATTAGTCAGTACTGTGGAGTGTACGCTCAAGTATTAGCCAGGACTGTGGAGTGTACGCTCAGGTATCAGTACTGTGGAGTGTACGCTCAGGTATTAGTCAGTACTGTGGAGTGTACGCTCAGGTATATTAGTCAGTACTGTGGAGTGTACGCTCAGGTATTAGTCAGTACTGTGGAGTGTATGCTCAGGTATTAGTCAGTACTGTGGAGTGTACGCTCAGGTATTAGTCAGTACTGTGGAGTGTACGCTCAGGTATTAGTCAGTACTGTGGAGTGTACGCTCAGGTATTAGTCAGTACTATGGAGTGTACGCTCAGGTATTAGTCAGTACTATAGAGTGTACGCTCAGGTATTAGTCAGTACTATAGAGTGTACGCTCAGGTATTAGTCAGGACTGTGAAGTGTACGCTCAGGTATTAGTCAGTACTATAGAGTGTACGCTCAGGTATTAGTCAGGACTGTGGAGTGTACGCTCAGGTATTAGTCAGTACTATAGAGTGTACGCTCAGGTATTAGTCAGGACTGTGGAGTGTACGCTCAGGTATTAGTCAGGACTGTGGAGTGTTAGTCAGGTATTAGTCAGTACTATAGAGTGTACGCTCAGGTATTAGCCAGGACTGTGGAGTGTACGCTCAGGTATTAGTACTGTGGAGTGTACGCTCAGGTATTAGTACTGTGGAGTGTACGCTCAGGTATTAGTACTGTGGAGTGTACGCTCAGGTATTAGTACTGTGGAGTGTACGCTCAGGTATTAGTACTGTGGAGTGTACGCTCAGGTATTAGTACTGTGGAGTGTACGCTCAGGTATTAGTACTGTGGAGTGTACGCTCAGGTATTAGTACTGTGGAGTGTACGCTCAGGTATTAGTACTGTGGAGTGTACGCTCAGGTATTAGTACTGTGGAGTGTACGCTCAGGTATTAGTACTGTGGAGTGTACGCTCAGGTATTAGTCAGTACTGTGGAGTGTACGCTCAGGTATTAGCCAGTACTGTGGAGTGTACGCTCAGGTATTAGTCAGTACTGTGGAGTGTACACTCAGGTATTAGTCAGTACTGTGGAGTGTACGCTCAGGTATTAGTCAGTACTATAGAGTGTACGCTCAGGTATTAGTCAGTACTGTGGAGTGTACGCTCAAGTATTAGCCAGGACTGTGGAGTGTACGCTCAGGTATCAGTACTGTGGAGTGTACGCTCAGGTATTAGTCAGTACTGTGGAGTGTACGCTCAGGTATTAGTCAGTACTGTGGAGTGTACGCTCAGGTATTAGTCAGTACTGTGGAGTGTACGCTCAGGTATATTAGTCAGTACTGTGGAGTGTACGCTCAGGTATTAGTCAGTACTGTGGAGTGTATGCTCAGGTATTAGTCAGTACTGTGGAGTGTACGCTCAGGTATTAGTCAGTACTATAGAGTGTACGCTCAGGTATTAGTCAGTACTATAGAGTGTACGCTCAGGTATTAGTCAGGACTGTGGAGTGTACGCTCAGGTATTAGTCAGTACTATAGAGTGTACGCTCAGGTATTAGTCAGGACTGTGGAGTGTACGCTCAGGTATTAGTCAGTACTATAGAGTGTACGCTCAGGTATTAGTCAGGACTGTGGAGTGTACGCTCAGGTATTAGCCAGGACTGTGGAGTGTACGCTCAGGTATTAGTCAGTACTATAGAGTGTACGCTCAGGTATTAGTCAGGACTGTGGAGTGTACGCTCAGGTATTAGTCAGTACTATAGAGTGTACGCTCAGGTATTAGTACTGTGGAGTGTACGCTCAGGTATTAGTCAGTACTATAGAGTGTACGCTCAGGTATTAGTCAGTACTATAGAGTGTACGCTCAGGTATTAGTCAGTACTATAGAGTGTACGCTCAGGTATTAGTCAGTACTATAGAGTGTACGCTCAGGTATTAGTCAGTACTGTGGAGTGTACGCTCAGGTATCGGTGTCTCCCCGGCTGTACCCCCACTCCCCTCTCACCCCGGGCGGCCTCCGGCTCGGCTTCACCCGGGCATAGATCTGGATGGTCTGCTTCACCATCTTCCCGGGCACTTCCGAAACAGGTGCGGAGCTCTTAACAACCGTTACTAGGGAAACTACCCAAAATCCTCCGCGGCACAAGCTGGCATCTTATTGGTAAACACCGTATTGGGCGGAGTTAAGCGGGATCTGGGCGGGGTATGCGCGCAACCTGTAAGGACCGGTGACACGCCCCCCGTCACTTGACCAGCTTAGTGTGAAATGACACCACGTGCTATTGTCCTCACAGCAAATAGTGTGATAGTAATTATCAGTGCAATCCAATATATCAATTATTACTATTATTATTATTATTACTATTATTATTATTATTATTGGATATAGAGAGGTAGGTGTGTATATAGAGGGGGGCTGTGTATATAGAGAGGTAGGTGTGTATATAGAGGGGGTCTGTGTATATAGAGAGGTAGGTGTGTATATAGAGGGGGTCTGTGTATATAGAGAGGGGGTCTATGTATATAGAGAGGGGGTCTGTGTATATAGAGAGGGGGGCTGTGTATATAGAGAGGGGGGCTGTGTATATAGAGGGGGGCTGTGTATATAGAGGGGGGGGCTGTGTATATAGGGGGGGGGCTGTGTATATAGAGGGGGGGGGCTGTGTATATAGAGGGGGGGGGCTGTGTATATAGAGGGGGGGGCTGTGTATATAGAGGGGGGCTGTGTATATAGAGGAGGTGTATATAGAGGGGGGGCTGTGTATATAGAGGGGGGGGTGTATATAGAGGGGGGCTGTGTATATAGAGGGGGTCTGTGTATATAGAGAGGGGGTCTGTGTATATAGAGAGGGGGTCTGTGTATATAGAGGGGGGCTGTGTATATAGAGGAGGTGTATATAGAGGGGGGCTGTGTATATAGGGGGGCTGTGTATATAGGGGGGGGCTGTGTATATAGGGGGGGCTGTGTATATAGAGGGGGGGCTGTGTATATAGAGGGAGGCTGTGTATATAGAGAGGGGGCTGTGTATATAGAGAGGGAATGTGTATATAGAGGGGGGGCTGTGTATATAGAAAGGGGGCTGTGTATATAGAGGGGGGGCTGTGTATATAGAGAGGGGGCTGTGTATATAGAGAGGGAATGTGTATATAGAGGGGGGGCTGTGTATATAGAAAGGGGGCTGTGTATATAGAGGGGGGGCTGTGTATATAGAGAGGGGGCTGTGTATATAGAGGGGGGGCTGTGTATATAGAGGGGGGCTGTGTATATAGAGGGGGGGCTGTGTATATAGGGGGGGCTGTGTATATAGAGAGGGGGCTGTGTATATATAGAGGGGGGCTGTGGATATAGAGGGGGGCTGTGTATATAGAGAGGGGGCTGTGGATATATAGAGGGGGGCTGTGGATATATAGAGGGGGGCCTGTGGATATATAGAGGGGGCTGTGGATATATAGAGGGGGGGTTGTGGATATATAGAGGGGGGGCTGTGTATATAGAGGGGGGCTGTGGATATATAGAGGGGGGGGCTGTGGATATATAGAGGGGGGCTGTGGATATATAGAGGGGGGGTTGTGGATATATAGAGGGGGGGTTGTGGATATATAGAGGGGGGGGGGCTGTGGATATATAGAGGGGGGCTGTGGATATATAGAGGGGGGGCTGTGTATATATAGAGGGGGGGCTGTGGATATAGAGGGGGCCTGTGGATATATAGAGGGGGGGCTGTGTATATATAGGGGGCCTGTGGATATATAGAGGGGGCTGTGGATATATAGAGGGGGGTTGTGGATATATAGAGGGGGCTGTGGATATATAGAGGGGGGCTGTGGATATATAGAGGGGGGCTGTGGATATATAGAGGGGGGGCTGTGTATATATAGAGGGGGGGCTGTGGATATATAGAGGGGGCCTGTGGATATATAGAGGGGGGGCTGTGTATATATAGGGGGCCTGTGGATATATAGAGGGGGCTGTGGATATATAGAGGGGGGTTGTGGATATATAGAGGGGGCTGTGGATATATAGAGGGGGGGTTGTGGATATATAGAGGGGGGGCTGTGGATATATAGAGGGGGGGTTGTGGATATATAGAGGGGGGGCTGTGGATATATAGAGGGGGGCTGTGTATATATAGGGGGGGCTGTGGATATATAGAGGGGGGGGCTGTGGATATATAGAGGGGGGGCTGTGTATATATAGGGGGGGCGCTGTGTATATAGAGGGGGGGCTGTGGATATATAGAGGGGGGGCTGTGGATATATAGAGGGGGGGCTGTGGATATATAGAGGGGGGGTTGTGGATATATAGAGGGGGCTGTGGATATATAGAGGGGGGGCTGTGGATATATAGAGGGGGCTGTGGATATATAGAGAGGGGGCTGTGGATATATAGAGGGGGGCCTGTGTATATATAGAGGGGGGCCTGTGTATATATAGAGGGGGGGCTGTGGATATAGAGGGGGGTTGTGGATATATAGAGGGGGGCTGTGTATATAGAGAGGGGGCTGTGGATATATAGAGGGGGGGCTGTGTATATATGGGGGGCTGTGTATATAGAGGGGGGGTCGCTGTGGATATAGAGGGGGGGCTGCGGATATAGAGGGGGGGCTGTGTATATAGAGGGGGGGTCGCTGTGGATATAGAGGGGGGGGCTGCGGATATAGAGGGGGGGCTGTGTATATAGAGGGGGGGTCACTGTGGATATAGAGGGGGGGGCTGCGGATATAGAGGGGGGGCTGTGGCCTTCCTATGGGGAGTAATAATCTGCAGCATCATATGTCCTACAGGATATCCGCTCCATCCTATGAGGTGAAGTATATTTACGCAATATGTTGGGGAAAATAAATCTCTTTCGGGTTTAATCACACGTCCAGTATTCTGCGCAGGATTTGAAGCGGTGCTCAGTCATTAAGTTTACATTGAAATCTGCAGCATAAAACCTGAACATCAAATCTGCGCAGAAAACTACGTGTGAATAGACCCTTAAAGGAAAACTGTAGTGGTATATAACTTATGCCCTATCCGAAGGGCAGAGGGTAAGTTATAGATTGTAGGGGGGTCAGACTGCTGGGGCCCCCCGGGATCTCCTGGCAGTGTGCAGGAAAAATGACTAAGCGAGCGTCTGTGCATGCTGGGAGTTGTAATCTTGAAACAGCTGGAGGTCCACAGTTTGAAGACCACTCTATACAGAGATCAAAACAACAAGAAAAAAGCTGGCAACCATAAGTAATGCACCGACACATGTAGATGTAATTATAAATACACTTTTATTGACAGAGACCAAAGAAAAAAGGGGGGAGAAAAACACCATTAAAGGGGTATTCCAGGAAAAAACTTATTTATATATATATATATATATATATATATATATATATATATATATATATATATAATCAACTGGCTCCAGAAAGTTAAGCAGATTTGTAAATTACTTCTATTAAAAAAATCTTAATCCTTTCAGTACTTATGAGCTTCTGAAGTTAAGGTTGTTCTTTTCTGTCTAAGTGCTCTCTGATGACACATGACAATGCCCATGTTTAGAAGCAAATCCCCATAGCAAACCTCTTCTAAACTGGGCAGTTCCCGAGACACGTGTCATCAGAGAGCACTTAGACAGAAAAGAACAACCTTAACTTCAAAAGCTCATAAGTACAGAAAGGAATAAGATTTTTTAATAGAAGTAATTTACAAATCTGTTTAACTTTCTGGAGCCAGTTGAGATATATAAAAAAGTTTCTTCCTGGATAACCCCTTTAAAAACATGTGAGTATAAAGAGCACAGGAATGTAATCCTACCCCAACCACCTAACTCATACTCTAGAGCAGTGGTATTCATCCTGCGGACCTCCAGATGTTGCAAAACTACAATTCCCAGCATGCCTGGACAGCCGTTGGCTGTCCAGGCATGCTGGGAGTTGTAGTTTTGCAACATCTGGAGGTCCACAGGTTGGAGACCACTGCTCTATAGCATACAAAGGTGAAGAAATGACCAAATGGTTATGAATGAAAAAACACCAGAACCTATAATACCTGATATATATAAAGAATCACATTTATCATTCATTGCAAACGTTTGGCTTTTATGACATTTTTTTTAACTTCCTTTTGCTTACATGCGACCTGTTTATTAAATTGTCGCACGACCTTGATAAATAAATCGCACGTAAGCAAAACCCGGGAATCCCGCTTACAAAAGCATTTTTTAAAGCAGAAAAGTTTTCCCTCATGTTAATAGCCGAAGTTCTTTATCTTCTCTTTATTACCAGTAGCGTTACTAGAGAGTGAGGGGGAGGGGGGCGTACCGCATCGGGTGACTCTATGGTTTTGCTGCAGGACCTTTGGAGGTTCCCGTGACGTGTTCACCCACAATGCAATGTAACGGTGAGTGACAGTTGTTACGGACCAATCCAAAATGTCCGGCCCCTGCCCATATAAGGGACCTGCGCCATCTTGATCCCTCTCTTGGGTTGATGACTCTGGAAGAGGTAGGACATCCGCAGCTTACAAGACGATTTACTAGGCCAAAGCCTTGCGGCCTCAGCCTCTAACATAGCGGATAGACTAAGCAATTCCCCGCTACTCACCGCAAGATCACTGGACCTAATTACTCCCCTAAATCCAGCGGATCTCTGCTATACAATCCTTCAGAAGCTAAATTGGGCTTATCTGATCCCAACCCACTGTCAATCGCTGCTCAGCTATATCTATAGAGACTCTGTTATCTGGACTGTTACTATTACTACATGTACAGAAATTCTTCAGTAAAAGTTCCTGCAGGTTTTCAGTTAACAGCGGTTGTGAACAATCCTTTATTTCTGCATCACCTATTGCTCTTGGGAAGGGTGGCAATAGGCCTATCAAGAATATAGCATTTAACCCTCACCCTGGCGTCACGAGTGGCAAGGGTTAACAGCGCCCTTAACTATCCTGAACAGCAACACCCTAACTACCCTACACCCCCACAAGACAGTGCCCTCTCATCCGCCACCACAATACTATGCCGCACCGTGAATATCCGTACTCTGGAGGCTTTTTTGTTTAATTCTGAGCGCGCATTTTGTGAAGCTGGTGGGCGGAGTCTTGCGTCGCTGCGCTGAGGCCGGAGTTTACGTTAGGAAGGAAGACAGCGCAGCACAAACAGGCACATAAACAATAGTGAAGCCACAATAAAAAAAAATGTCTCGGTACGTTACCCACCCCAAAATGTGCATGAACCTGTATTACTAGGGATGGTTCTTTTTTTTTTTAAGGACAAATTTTATCATGTACTTGTCCTAAAATTATCAAGGTGTGCGGTGTGCGGTGTGCATTCTCAACCTTAAAATGAATAGTTATTAGTTATATAATTAATGTTTTCTTTAATTAACATTAATGTAGTAGCTTTGTGTTATGATGCAGAACAAGAACAGTTGTTACAGTGGGTGTTAATGACGTCTGCACTTTCTATAAGCCAGGTCGGACCTGGAATACATAGGCGACTTTTAAATGGAGATGCGACATTTTTTCTTCATAAATAGCGACTATCGCATTTGATAAATACGCGACCGCTGCAAAGTAAAAAAATAAATAAATACTACGTGAGCAGATTACAGAAATGTGCTTTGGGATGCGTAAAAATTAAAAAGTCGCAGCATGTATTGTGCGCAAGTACGTGCAACTTTTTTACGCAAAAAAAATCTACTACAGAGCCCGATAAATCTCCTTCTTTATAGATTTACGTACGTTTTGGGGCTATCATTGGCCACTGACATCTATTCAGGTATTATAGGTTCTGGCGTTTTTTTATTCCTATACATTTGGTCGTGTCTTCACCTTTGTATACTATGGAGTATGAGTTAGGGGGTTGGGGTAGGATTACATTCCTATGCGCAGTATACTCACATGTGCTTTTAAAGGGGTACTCCGGCGCTTAGACATCTTATCCCCAATCCAAAGGATAGGGGATAAGATGCCTGATCGCGGGGGTCCCGCCGCTGGGGACGCCGCACCTCATTAAAATCAGTCCCTGGAGCTTGTTCGCTCCGGGTCTGATTACCGTCGATCACAGGGACTGAGCGTTGGGACATCACGGCTCCGCCCCCATGTGACGTCACGGCTCTGCCTCTCAATTCAAACCTATTGGTGTGACAGCTGTCAAGCCCCCTCCCATAGGTTTGCATTGAGGGGCGGAGCCGTGATGTCATAAGGGGCGGAGCCATGACGTCACAACGCTCCGTCCCTGTGATCGACTGTAATCAGACCCGGAGCGAACACACTCCGGGGTCTGATTTTAACGGGGTGCGGCGTCCCCAGCGGTGGGACCCCCGCGATCAGGCATCTTATCCTTTGGATAGTGGATAAGATGTCTTGGGGCCGGAGTACCCCTTTAAGTGTTTTTATTGGGGGTTTTTCCCCTCCTTTTGTCAATAAAAGTGTCTTTATAATTACATTTACATGTGTTGGTGCATTACTTATTGTTGCTTTGTTCTTGTTGTTTTGATCTCTAGTTTTTTGCCGACCCCTTTGCACCCACATTGATTACAGCTGCGGCGCCCATCTTTCCTCGTCTATAAACACTTTATACAGAGGTTCGGACTCTGTATAAATCATCAGAACATGGAGGATCCAAGGAGAACAGACTGTGCAGAGGGAAGGAGTCTCAGAGATTACGGAGCTCAAAACTGGAGTCATCGCGAATAAACAGGAAGCGAGGAGCTAAAAATAGCCTCATCCCATCGCAAGGAACGCGGCCGCGACATTTATCAATCTGGAGCTGTAACAAGCAGGTGTCACTGAGCGGCAACAAACCATCGGGAATAGTGAATGGATAGGCTGTATTCTCAGTGATGTCACCGCTGATCTCTAGTGATGGATAGGCTGTATTCTCAGTGATGTCACCGCTGATCTCTAGTGATGGATAGGCTGTATTCTCAGTGATGTCACCGCTGATCTCTAGTGATGGATAGACTGTATTCTCAGTGATGTCACCGCTGATCTCTAGTGATGGATAGGCTGTATTCTCAGTGATGTCACCGCTGATCTCTAGTGATGGATAGGCTGTATTCTCAGTGATGTCACCGCTGATCTCTAGTGATGGATAGGCTGTATTCTCAGTGATGTCACCGCTGATCTCTAGTGATGGATAGGCTGTATTCTCAGTGATGTCACCGCTGATCTCTAGTGATGGATAGGCTGTATTCTCAGTGATGTCACCGCTGATCTCTAGTGATGGATAGGCTGTATTCTCAGTGATGTCACCGCTGATCTCTAGTGATGGATACGATGTATTCTCAGTGATGTCACCGCTGATCTCTAGTGATGGATAGGCTGTATTCTCAGTGATGTCACCGCTGATCTCTAGTGATGGATAGGCTGTATTCTCAGTGATGTCACTGCTGATCTCTAGTGATGGATAGGCTGTATTCTCAGTGATGTCACCGCTGATCTCTATTTAATGGATAGGCTGTATTCTCAGTGATGTCACCGCTGATCTCTAGTGATGGATAGGCTGTATTCTCAGTGATGTTACCGCTGATCTCTAGTGAATGGATAGGCTGTATTCTCAGTGATGTCACCGCTGATCTCTAGTGATGGATAGGCTGTATTCTCAGTGATGTCACCGCTGATCTCTAGTGATGGATAGGCTGTATTCTCAGTGATGTCACCGCTGATCTCTAGTGATGGATAGGCTGTATTCTCAGTGATGTCACCGCTGATCTCTAGTGAATGGATAGGCTGTATTCTCAGTGATGTCACCGCAGATCTCTAGTGATGGATAGGCTGTATTCTCAGTGATATCACCGCTGATCTCTAGTGATCTCTAGTGATGGATAGGCTGTATTCTCAGTGATGTCACCGCTGATCTCTAGTGATGGATAGGCTGTATTCTCAGTGATGTCACCGCTGATCTCTAGTGATGGATAGGATGTATTCTCAGTGATGTCACCGCTGATCTCTAGTGAATGGATAGGCTGTATTCTCAGTGATGTCACCGCTGATCTCTAGTGATGGATAGGCTGTATTCTCAGTGATGTCACCGCTGATCTCTAGTGATGGATAGGATGTATTCTCAGTGATATCACCGCTGATCTCTAGTGATGGATAGGATGTATTCTCAGTGATGTCACCGCTGATCTCTAGTGATGGATAGGCTGTATTCTCAGTGATGTCACCGCTGATCTCTAGTGATGGATAGGCTGTATTCTCAGTGATGTCACCGCTGATCTCTAGTGAATGAATAGGCTGTATTCTCAGTGATGTCACCGCTGATCTCTAGTGATGGATAGGCTGTATTCTCAGTGATGTCACCGCTGATCTCTAGTGATGGATAGGCTATATTCTCATTGATGTCACTGCTGATCTCTAGTGATGGATAGGCTGTATTCTCAGTGATGTCACCGCTGATCTCTAGTGAATGAATAGGCTGTATTCTCAGTGATGTCACCGCTGATCTCTAGTGATGGATAGGCTGTATTCTCAGTGATGTCACCGCTGATCTCTAGTGATGGATAGGCTGTATTCTCAGTGATGTCACAGCTGATCTCTAGTGATGGATAGGCTGTATTCTCAGTGATGTCACCGCTGATCTCTAGTGATGGATAGGCTATATTCTTATTGATGTCACTGCTGATCTCTAGTGATGGATAGGCTGTATTCTCAGTGATGTCACCGCTGATCTCTAGTGATGGATAGGCTGTATTCTCAGTGATGTCACCGCTGATCTCTAGTGATGGATAGGCTGTATTCTCAGTGATGTCACCGCTGATCTCTAGTGATGGATAGGATGTATTCTCAGTGATGTCACCGCTGATCTCTAGTGATGGATAGGCTGTATTCTCAGTGATGTCACCGCTGATCTCTAGTGATGGATAGGCTGTATTCTCAGTGATGTCCCCGCTGATCTCTAGTGAATGGATAGGCTGTATTCTCAGTGATGTCACCGCTGATCTCTAGTGATGGATAGGATGTATTCTCAGTGATGTCACCGCTGATCTCTAGTGATGGATAGGCTGTATTCTCAGTGATGTCACCGCTGATCTCTAGTGATGGATAGGCTGTATTCTCAGTGATGTCACCGCTGATCTCTAGTGATGGATAGGATGTATTCTCAGTGATGTCACCGCTGATCTCTAGTGATGGATAGGCTGTATTCTCAGTGATGTCACTGCTGATCTCTAGTGATGGATACGCTGTATTCTCAGTGATGTCACTGCTGATCTCTAGTGATGGATAGGCTGTATTCTCAGTGATGTCACCGCTGATCTCTAGTGATGGATAGGATGTATTCTCAGTGATGTCACCGCTGATCTCTAGTGATGGATAGGCTGTATTCTCAGTGATGTCACCGCTGATCTCTAGTGATGGATAGGCTGTATTCTCAGTGATGTCACCGCTGATCTCTATTTAATGGATAGGCTGTATTCTCAGTGATGTCACCGCTGATCTCTAGTGATGGATAGGCTGTATACTCAGTGATGTCACCGCTGATCTCTAGTGATGGATAGGCTGTATTCTCAGTGATGTTACCGCTGATCTCTAGTGAATGGATAGGCTGTATTCTCAGTGATGTCACCGCTGATCTCTAGTGATGGATAGGCTGTATTCTCAGTGATGTCACCGCTGATCTCTAGTGATGGATAGGCTGTATTCTCAGTGATGTCACCGCTGATCTCTAGTGATGGATAGGCTGTATTCTCAGTGATGTCACCGCTGATCTCTAGTGAATGGATAGGCTGTATTCTCAGTGATGTCACCGCAGATCTCTAGTGATGGATAGGCTGTATTCTCAGTGATGTCACCGCTGATCTCTAGTGATGGATAGGATGTATTCTCAGTGATGTCACCGCTGATCTCTAGTGATGGATAGGCTGTATTCTCAGTGATGTCACCGCTGATCTCTAGTGAATGAATAGGCTGTATTCTCAGTGATGTCACCGCTGATCTCTAGTGATGGATAGGCTGTATTCTCAGTGATGTCACCGCTGATCTCTAGTGATGGATAGGCTATATTCTCATTGATGTCACTGCTGATCTCTAGTGATGGATAGGCTGTATTCTCAGTGATGTCACCGCTGATCTCTAGTGAATGAATAGGCTGTATTCTCAGTGATGTCACCGCTGATCTCTAGTGATGGATAGGCTGTATTCTCAGTGATGTCACCGCTGATCTCTAGTGATGGATAGGCTATATTCTTATTGATGTCACTGCTGATCTCTAGTGATGGATAGGCTGTATTCTCAGTGATGTCACCGCTGATCTCTAGTGATGGATAGGCTGTATTCTCAGTGATGTCACCGCTGATCTCTAGTGATGGATAGGCTGTATTCTCAGTGATGTCACCGCTGATCTCTAGTGATGGATAGGCTGTATTCTCAGAGATGTCCCCGCTGATCTCTAGTGAATGGATAGGCTGTATTCTCAGTGATGTCACTGCTGATCTCTAGTGATGGATAGGCTGTATTCTCAGTGATGTCACCGCTGATCTCTAGTGATGGATAGGATGTATTCTCAGTGATGTCACCGCTGATCTCTAGTGATGGATAGGCTGTATTCTCAGTGATGTCACCGCTGATCTCTAGTGATGGATAGGCTGTATTCTCAGTGATGTCCCCGCTGATCTCTAGTGAATGGATAGGCTGTATTCTCAGTGATGTCACCGCTGATCTCTAGTGATGGATAGGATGTATTCTCAGTGATGTCACTGCTGATCTCTAGTGATGGACAGGCTGTATTCTCAGTGATGTCACTGCTGATCTCTAGTGATGGATAGGCTGTATTCTCAGTGATGTCACCGCTGATCTCTAGTGATGGATAGGCTGTATTCTCAGTGATGTCACCGCTGATCTCTAGTGATGGATAGGCTGTATTCTCAGTGATGTCACCGCTGATCTCTAGTGATGGATAGGCTGTATTCTCAGTGATGTCACTGCTGATCTCTAGTGATGGATAGGCTGTATTCTCAGTGATGTCACTGCTGATCTCTAGTGATGGATAGGCTGTATTCTCAGTGATGTCACCGCTGATCTCTAGTGATGGATAGGATGTATTCTCAGTGATGTCACCGCTGATCTCTAGTGATGGATAGGCTGTATTCTCAGTGATGTCACCGCTGATCTCTAGTGATGGATAGGCTGTATTCTCAGTGATGTCACCGCTGATCTCTAGTGATGGATATGCTGTATTCTCAGTGATGTCACCGCTGATCTCTAGTGATGGATAGGCTGTATTCTCAGTGATGTCACCGCTGATCTCTAGTGATGGATAGGCTGTATTCTCAGTGATGTCACCGCTGATCTCTAGTGATGGATAGGCTGTATTCTCAGTGATGTCACTGCTGATCTCTAGTGATGGATAGGGTGTATTCTCAGTGATTTCACCGCTGATCTCTAGTGATGGATAGGCTTTATTCTCAGTCATGTCACTGCTGATCTCTAGTGATGGATAGGCTGTATTCTCAGTGATGTCACCGCTGATCTCTAGTGATGAATAGGCTGCATTCTCAGTGATGTCACCGCTGATCTCTAGTGAATGGATAGGCTGTATTCTCAGTGATGTCACCGCTGATCTCTAGTGATGGATAGGCTGTATTCTCAGTGATGTCACCGCTGATCTCTAGTGATGGATAGGCTGTATTCTCAGTCATGTCACCGCTGATCTCTAGTGATGGATAGGCTGTATTCTCAGTGATGTCACCGCTGATCTCTAGTGATGGACAGGATGTATTCTCAGTGATGTCACCTCTGATCTCTAGTGATGGATAGGCTGTATTCTCTGTAATGTCACCGCTGATCTCTAGTGATGGATAGGCTGTATTCTCAGTGATGTCACCTCTGATCTCTAGTGATGGATAGACTGTATTCTCAGTGATGTTACCGCTGATCTCTAGTGAATGGATAGGCTGTATTCTCAGTGATGTCACCTCTGATCTCTAGTGATGGATAGGCTGTATTCTCAGTGATGTCACCTCTGATCTCTAGTGATGGATAAGCTGTATTCTCAGTGATGTCACCTCTGATCTCTAGTGAATGGATAGGCTGTATTCTCAGTGATGTCACCTCTGATCTCTAGTGATGGATAGGCTGTATTCTCAGTGATGTCACCTCTGATCTCTAGTGATGGATAGGCTGTATTCTCAGTGATGTCACCGCTGATCTCTCGCTGCCCCATGTTACTGTATCTAATGCAGTAATGACTGTTACATGATCTCTTTTATGACATTTTTCCGTTTTATGCGCTGTTCTTCTCATTGCTCAGTAACCCTCATTCTCCGTCCAGGACTCTGCGCCAGATTTCTTTATAACCTTTCCATAAACCTCTTGTAATGTTGAGTATATAACAATGTCTTCCCTCTATGAATTCTTCCTGATTGCTTCCATGTTCGCTCTGCGCCGGTTCCCACCATCTCCGTCTCTTCCTGAATCATCTTAGAACGTTCTGGAGCCGGTCCCTCTTGGACACAATGGCCGCTGTCGGAAATGGCTTTCCATGAGGTCACCTAGCAACCTATAAAGCGTCTAAATAAATGTCCAAACATCCCCATATTGCGTTGGACATTTTTGCCATCTCACCTCATCTCGTTCTCGCTGGCTGACCCTGCGTCATGTGACTCGCGAGACGTTCCAGTATCTTCTCTCTTTTTGGCCATCAGAAACGGAACGCGATCCTTCAGCAAATGATTATGGGAACTGTGGACGGGCCGAGCGTTCTGCATTAACCCTATCCCCTATCCCACTGTTTCCCAACCCGGGTGCCTCCAGCTGTTGCAAAACTACAACTCCCTGCTGGGAGTTGTAGTTTTGCAACAGCTGGAGGCACCCTGGTTGGGAAACACTGCCCTACCCTAAGGATAGCGGATAGGTTTCAGATCTCCCGTATGGGGCCCCGGCAGTCCGCTGGAAGGGGGCGTGTTCAACCACCGCACAAACACGCCCCCTCAATGCACTCCGGCTCTCCCATAGAGTTGTATTGAGGGGGCGTGTTTGTGCGGTGGTTGAACACGCCCCCTTCCTGCGGACTGCCGGGGTCCCAGACAGGAGATTGTGGGGGGGTCCCAGCGGTTGGATCTCCCGCGTTCTGAAACCTATCCGCTATCCTTAGGATAGGTCAGTGTTTCCCAACCGGGGTGCCTCCAGCTGTCGCAAAACCGCACTATTTGGCCTGAGAGCCGGGGCCCCGTTCATATCCTTAGGATTGGGGATACGTTTTAAGTACTCCTTTAAATGTTCTTCATGCTCCTTTAACCCCCTTCCCAAAATTTGACATACATGCATATCCTTACGCGGTGGGTACCAGCTGCAGCGGCTGGGAGTATAGCCCCCTAGATCAGTGGTCTTCAAACTGTTGTCGTCCAGGTGTTGCAAAACTACAACTGCCAGCATGCCCAGAGAGTTAACCCCTTTCTGAAATTCTAAATTTGTTGTTTATGTGTATCCATACGCTGTGGGTTCCAGCTGCAGCTGACACCCACCATCAGGGGCTAGAATTGGAGATAACGCTGATCCAGGCTGTTTAACCCCCTAGATCACTGGTCTCCAAACTGTGGACCTCCAACTACAACTCCCAGCATGCTCGGAGAGCCAACTCCTTCCCGAAATTCTAAATGTGACTTTTATAGATATCCATACACGGTGGGTACCAGCTGCAGCTGACACCTATCTTTAGGGGCTGTTTTTGGAGATAACTCTGATCCTAGCTATTTAGCCCCCTAGATCAGTAGTCTCTAAACTATGGACCTCCAGCTGTTACAAAACTACAACTCCCAGCATGCTGAGAAAGTCATCTCTTTCCCGAAATTCTAAATTTGACTGTTTATGTATACAGTATCCACACGTGGTAGGTACCAGCTGCAGCTGACACCCGCCATCAGGGGCTGGGATTGGAGACAACTGTGATCGTGGCTGTTAAACCCTCTAGATGTATACCAATACACAGCAGGTACCAGCCACAACTGTCCCCCCCCCCCCCCCAACCAGTGGTCTCCAAACTGTGGACCTCCAGCTGTTGCAAAACAACAACTCCCAGCATGCTCGGAGAGTCAACCATTTCTGTAAATTATAAATTTGTTGTTTGCAGTGGGTACTAGCTGTTGGGGCTGGGATACGAGAGAACTCTGATCCTGGCTGTTTACCCCCTAGATTAGTGGTCTCCAACCTGTGGGCCTCCAGCTGTTGCAAAACTACAACACCCAACACTTGAAGAGATAACCCTTTGTTTAAAGTCCCATGCAAGTCTATGGGAAATGTATGTTCCAGCATAACCCAAATGGCTGGAGATATTTTGATGAAACTTTGTACACGTTACTTTTATGTCAAATAAAAATATATATCGTAGTTAAATTAACCCTAACCTACTCCCTTACGTGAAGGATGGGGTTTTTGTCTTCAGTCCCATGCAAGTATATAGGACTTCCAGTACCTTACTACAAACTCTGCTCTGCATCTCCTGGTGAGTCCATCTGTGATGAAGGCAGATGTTATTACCCTAGGGGCAGATGGCATTAACCCCTTGTATTTGTGACGCCAGGACGTGGTTAACCTCTGCACCACCCGAGGTATGGCCGCTGAATTATGGGCTAGGCGCGGGGCAAATAATAACTCCGATGCCAAGTTACGGTACAACGGAAGCTTTACCAAGGCAGACAGATGGAATGGTCTTTACAGCGCAGTTAGGCCCAAGGAGATGACCAGTGACTTAGGAGACTTGTGGGCTCACTGGGACTTGTAATAGACTTGGCTGAATTATGCAGACCCACGCTGAATTTAGACATACTTGACTGACTTGACTAGGACTGACTAGTCTTCACCCCTTGTGTAAATTACCAGTGTGGTGTCCCGGTACCGTATTGCATACTGTACCTTGTATGGTGGTCCCCAAAGTCAGAGTTACTACGTTCAGGTAGGGTCCCCCAGGTGGGACAGCCCCTAGTCGCCTCTTTTGTAATGTCTAAATGTGTATATTTAATATAGTGTATATTAGTCTACTTATCTTGTTAGCGTTGCAGGACCTTCGGTCATGTGACCATGTTAATTCCTCTATAGTATGTGTGAGGACCTTGGGTCACATGTTACCCATAATTCTGTGTGAAGGTTATTGACAGAAGTATTGGACCAATCAGCACTAGTCCAGCCCCTGCCCATATAAGGGAGCTGTAGCCAATTATCGCTCTCTTGGGTTGCTGCTCTCGTGGATGGCGGACTAGCAGGATGGATCTGCGCAACTTTCAAAGACATGCTAGGCCTGAAAACCTACCGGTCTCAGCTGAACTAAAACCGTGAGTTCTAAACTAATCCCCGCTAAAGCTAGCGTCACTACTGGACCGAAACTAAATTCCCTAAATACAGTGGAACAGAGCATATCAGTCAACGGACTCTAAATTGCTTAAGGTCCCAACCACTGTCAATCTCTAAGAGACTTTGCATGTATAGAGACTGTTCCGGTTATGAAGCTTGCATAAAATCTTCAGTAAAGTTCCGACTGTTTTCAGCAAACTCTCCGTTTGTGGACATTCAATTATTCTATACCTCCCTATCGCTCTTGGGAAGGGTGGCGGTAGGACAAACATTACTGAGGAGCCCTCACCCTGGTGTCACAAATAGAAAGGGTTAAGCAAGCACCCTTAGTAACCGCACAGCTACACCCCATATACCTTACTCCCCCAGGCTATCACACCAGGCTTTGAGGTTCACCTGTGGGGCACTTGGTTGGTGGAAGCGTGGCTGCGTGGTTAGGCCTTGGGTCTCCTCAGGACACCAGACACAGTTCTTGACTGTTCTGTACTCAGCAAAGACTGGAAGTCAAGAGTGTGAACTAGCTCCTCCCTTATGTGGTGGCCCAGTACGGGAGTTGTGTCCCCGTACTCTTGCTACCCTGTCAGGCAGCCTCCTTACAGTGTCATATAATGGTAGAAGAAAGTAGATTGCACTCACCCAATGGAGAATATAAAACGTCCTCTTTATTAGATGATTACTTAAAACATTCCGAAGTGAGGGTAGAGAGATGCGGTCACCGTAAGCGTAATCTTCTCTACCTTCACTTCGGAATGTTTTAAGTAATTATCTATAAAGAGGACGTTTTATATTCTCCATTGGGTGAGTGCAATCTACTTTCTTCTACCATTATCTGGCATATACCGTTTCTGGACATTGATTGGCACCGCCTGGAGTTCATTCATTTTTATACCTCTGTGCTATTCCATTTCACATATTGTTTTATTAACCCCTGTCAGCCCAGCCTTTCTCAGCCATATCCTTACAGTGTCCCCTGGACCCCCTTACACCTGTTTCCTTATGTATATATTGTTTGCCATGTGTTATACTGTATAATGCAAATGTGGTGAGCTGGGGGATGTAGAGTGAACAGGGGTGTTGCAGAGTTGTGTTGCAGGGTATAGAATTAACCCTTGATTGTCGTGATGCCAGGGTGAAGGTTTCCTCTAGATATATAAATGTCCTACAACCACCCGTCCCTAGAACGATAGGGAGGTGTAAAGGATTGTCCACAGCCGGAATTGTAATAAACTTGAAATAACTTTACTGCAGATTTTATGCAGGATGAATAACAAACAGTCTTTACAGAGGACCGGGACTTAGGCTCCTCACAGGTTGGCTGGGACTTTGTAGTAAATAAGATTTGATTCTTTTTGTATGCTGTTCCACTGAATTTAGGGGTATGCTTAGGGTCAGTAGTCACGTAGGATTGATGAGATTTGAGCTGGATGAACTCACGGTTTAACAAGGTGCTAAAGTGGTAGGCCTCAGGCCTAGATTGTCTTGTGACTGCGATAACAGATCTGCTTACTTGGAGATCCCAAGGGAAAGAGCTGCTGCTTGATCTGCAACCAGGAACTAAGAGAGAGATTATTGGATACAGTGCCCTTATATACAGAAGGGGCCGGATCACAGCTTATTGGTTCCCAAACCTGTCAGTCCTAGCACAAAGCATTATGGTTACATCACATGACCTAATCACATGACCTAAAGGTCCTTGAACCTTAGCATAACACAATTATTAACGATCACATGACCTAAGGTCCTGTGCATGCATTTACACACGCATTTGTACTAAGATATATTAAATTTATACATTTTTAATGACATTAGGAGGCGATTAGGGGTTAACCCACCAGGAAAGCCCTACCAGCATGGAGGAACTCTGACTATGGGGACTTACGACAAAGGTACGGGACCAAGTTGAGTACCGGGACACCACAAACCCCCTTACTAAACATGAGTCGGCCTCGACGATGGTCCCCTAAGACAGAGGGACGAAATGCTACGAGTCCATGAACAGTCCTGGGCCTAATTATAATGTCCTTTTAGTCAGGCTGTAGAAAACACACAATAGCAAAGAGTCCTTGCGCATAATCAAATGTCCTTGGATATATATATATATATATATATATATATATATATATATAATCAACAAGACTATATTACATTAATTAACAGGATTGGAAGTACTAGTGAACTCACGAGTAGGGTTGTAGTACCCATGAATTCACGAACAGGATTCCATGAACAGGATTGTAGAGGGTTATGAATACTCAAAGAAGATAGTGTATGACCATGAATTCACGACCAGGATAATATTAGACTATGAATTCTTGAACAGGATAGCTAGGATAATGATGAATTCTCAATTCCCGACTGGGCACTCAGTAGCTCATAAAAAGTGAGGAAGAAAAACATGAATTCAACATGGCAGAAGGAGTTCAATGCAGTTTCTTTACCACCATAAATTTAAAAAGCAGAAACTGAGGACTTGGGACCCTCAGTCTATTAATCCAAGGGGATGATAAGTGTTCGTACTGATTAAACCCTATTAGATTGTGTATTTTTGCAGCCACCACTAGATGGAGCTCAGGAGCACACCGCGTACTGAACTCATGTATGACGTATGCTGCCTCTAGTGGATTTCTGGAGAACTTGTGTTCACATACCAATCACTTTATATGAGATTCTGGTTAGAGACATGCCTGGAGGTGCCCTCAGGACTTCCTCAGAGTATGGGATGGGGCTCACTCCGGAGAGGACACTACTGGACACAGTAGTAAGAACCTGACATCACTTCGTAGAGCGAAAACACTCATAAATCTCTCAGCCAGCTGAGCAACCCCGTATGGTGCAGCCGGGGCCACATATGGTCAACAGGTGGTGGAAACCTCACATCTGAGGAGCAGAGCGGGGATCCAATAGAGAGCCCTATAAATGAGGCGTCCTAAAAATCCTTGTCCTTAGGCGCAACACTGAGCCCTGGCATCACATTGTGTAGGATAGTGGTCTCCAACGGGATGACCTCCAGATGTTGCAAAACTACAATTCCCATCATGCCCGGACAGCTGTTGGCTGTCCGGGCATGCTGGGAATTGTAGTTTTGCAACATCTGGAGGCCCACTCTTTAAAGACACTGTCAGCAGGATTACAGCGCGGTGACATTAGATGCAGTCATGGCCGTAAATGTTGGCACCCCTGAAATTTTTCTAGGAAATTAAGTATTTCTCAAAGAAAAGGATTGCAGTAACACGTTTTGCTATACACATGTTTATTCCCTTTGTGTGTATTGGAACTAAACCAAAAAAGGAGGAAAAAAAATCAAATTGGACATAATGTCACCAAACTCCAAAAATGGTCTGGACAAAATTATTGGCACCTTTCAAAATTGTGGAAAAATAAGATTGTTTCAATCATGTGATGTTCCTTTATACTCACCTGGGGCAAGTAACAGGTGTGGGCAATATAAAAATCACACCTGAAAGCAGAAAAAAAGGAGAGAAGTTCACTTAGTCTTTGCATTGTGTGTCTGTGTGTTCCACACTAAGCATGGACAACAGAAAGAGGAGAAGAGAACTGTCTGAGGACTTGAGAACCAAAATTGTGGAAAAATATCAGCAATCTCCAGGTTACAAGTCCATCTCCAGAGATCTAGATTTGTCTTTGTCCACAGTGCGCAACATTATCAAGAAGTTTACAACCCATGGCACTGTAGATAATCTCCCTGGGCGAGGACGGAAGAGAAAAATTGATGAAAGGAGTCAACGCAGGATAGTCCGGATGGTGGATAAGCAGCCCCAAACAAGTTCCAAAGATATTCAAGCTGTCCTGCAGGCTCAGGGAGCATCAGTGTCAGCGCGAACTATATGTCGACATTTAAATGAAATTAAACGCTATGGAGGAGACCCAGGAGGACCCCACTATGGAGGAGACCCAGGAGGACCCCACTATGGAGGAGACCCAGGAGGACCCCACTATGAAGGAGACCCAGGAGGACCCCACTATGGAGGAGACCCACGAGGACCCCACTGCAGAGACATAAAAAAGCAAGACTACATTTTGCCAAAATGAACTTGAGTAACCAAAATCCTTCTGGGAAAACGTCTTGTGGACAGATGAGACCAAGATAGAGGTTTTTTGTAAAGCCCATCATTCTACTGTTTACCGAAAACGGAATGAGACCTACAAAGAAAAGAACACAGTACCTACAGTGACATATGGGGGAGGTAAGTGATGTTTTGGGTTGTTTTGCTGCCTCTGGCACTGGGGGCCTTGAATGTGTACAAGACATCATGAAATCTGAGGATTACCAATGGATTTTGGGTCGCACTGTACAGCCCAGTGTCAGAAAGCTGGGTTTGTGTCCGAGATCTTGGGTCTTCCAGCAGAACAATGACCCCAAACATCTGTCAAAAAGCCCCAGAAATGGATGGGAACAAAGCGCTGGAGAGTTCTGAAGTGTCAGCAATGAGTCCAGATCTAAATCCCATTGATCACCTGTGGAGAGATCTTATAATTACTGTTGGGAAAAGGCGCCTTCCAATAAGAGACCGGGAGCAGTTTGTAAAGGAAGAGTGGTCCAACATTCCGGCTGAGAGGTGTAAGAAGCTTATTGATGGTTATAGGAAGAGTGGTCCAACATTCCGGCTGAGAGGTGTAAGAAGCTTATTGATGGTTATAGGAAGAGTGGTCCAACATTCCGGCTGAGAGGTGTAAGAAGCTTATTGATGCTTATAGGAAGAGTGGTCCAACATTCCGGCTGAGAGGTGTAAGAAGCTTATTGATGGTTATAGGAAGAGTGGTCCAACATTCCGGCTGAGAGGTGTAAGAAGCTTATTGATGCTTATAGGAAGACACTGATTTCACTTATATTTTCCAAAAATTAAGTTAAGGGGCCAATAATTTTGTCCAGCCCATTTTTGGAGTTTGGTGACATTATGTGGAATTTGCTTTTTTCCCTCCCTTTTTTGGTTTAGTTCCAATACACACAAAGGGAATAAACATGTGTATAACAAAACGTGTGTTACTGCAATCCTTTCCTGTGAGAAATACTTAATTTTCTAGAAACATTTCAGGGGTGCCAACATTTACGGCCATGACTGTGTACTATTATTCATTTTTATATCATTATTCCTCTTTTCCCATGTGATATGATGGCCGCTTAGCATCCATGCCACCCAGGCCTGTTTGTGACTAATACCACCCAAAATTGTCCTGGGCTCAGTCCTGTTGTCTAAATGTGATGTCCCAGTACGGGATATAGTCCCGTACAGTACTTGGGCCCTGTCAGGTTGAGTCCCTCTGTGTCCTAGGGGCTCTCCTGCAGTGTCTCCCCCATAGTAATATATAATATATAGTGTTATGTGTGTTATGGATAAAGGACCTTTAAGGACCTTTGAGTTAGTCATGTGATATTGTGTTCACATGATGTGTGTGTTACCCAGAGAGCACCAGATAACCAGGTGACCTGCAGCTTGACCTATGGGTTTCTGGCTCAGCCCCCCCCCCCCCCTTTATAAGAGGGGCAGCCATTATAAAGTCCAGACGTCTCAGAGCCAGTGTCCAGCACATCTGGAGGCCTCAAGCCACCTACAGCCACATGTCAGTAAGTCAAGTCTTCTATGTCTGCTGTCACTACCTACAACCCAGTCCAGTCTAAAGTCAAGTCTATTATAGTCAGCGTGGCTGAACTAAAGTCTATCAAAGTCACTACAAGTCCCAGCAAGCTGGAAGGTCCTTCTGGGTTACTGGCCACCTCTCTGGGACCCTGGCCTAGTTGTAAAGACTATTTCCATCTGTCTACCTCAGTAAAGCTACCGTTAACCCTAACCTGGTCTTGGACTATTGCCCTGCCTAACCTTGGGATAGTAGTGCTACCGTTCGGGTGCTTACCGGGAAAACCTCGCCCTGGCATCACGAACATTTAGGGGTTAATAACACCTGCCCCTGGGCTACAACATCTGCCCCATACACCTCACCTTTGCACCCCGAGACACCCCATGGCTTCGCCACATAAAGAATTCACACATCTAGAAGAATTCAGTCCCTGAATGTTTTTCTTCCCTCTGCACCCATCTCCTATCTTAGGGGCATTGTGTCACCATAGCACCATGTGTCACATGACACCACTGGGCACTGGGGCTGGCAGTTATCTTTAACCTTGTATTCTAAGAATAGCTAAAAACAAGGACCATAAGAGTACCTGTCATATCTCACAGATAAAAAAAAAAAAGTTATGTTATTCAGTACCTAATCACGTACATATAAGTGTTATGTGTCTAGCACCTATATTTTTGTCACAAATACCTTCTTTTTGACATTCTGTGCTCTGGAGGGGGCGTGTCCCCATATGCATTCACTTCCTCCCTGAGTGTGCTGTGCTGTGACCCCATCCAATCACTGCAGGCTGCTCTGTAACCCCTTCTTCTCTGGATCTCTTCATCCAATCTCTGCAGGCGGCTCTGTAACCCCTTCCTCTCTGGATCTCTTTATCCAATCACTGCAGGCTGCTCTGTAACCCCTTCCTCTCTGGATCTCTTCATCCAATCTCTGCAGGCGGCTCTGTAACCCCTTCCTCTCTGGATCTCTTCATCAAATCTCTGCAGGCGGCTCTGTAACCCTTTCTTCTCTGGATCTCTTCATCCAATCACTGCAGGCTGCTCTGTAACCCCTTCCTCTCTGGATCTCTTCATCCAATCACTGCAGGCGGCTCTGTAACCCTTTCTTCTCTGGATCTCTTCATCCAATCACTGCAGGCTGCTCTGTAACCCCTTCCTCTCTGGATCTCTTCATCCAATCACTGCAGGCTGCTCTGTAACCCCTTCCTCTCTGGATCTCTTCATCCAATCTCTGCAGGCAGCTCTGTAACCCATTCCTCTCTGGATCTCTTCATCCAATCTCTGCAGGCAGCTCTGTAACCCTTTTCTCTCTGGATCTCTTCATCAAATCTCTGCAGGTGGCTCTGTAACCCCTTCCTCCCTGGATCTCTTCATCCAATCACTGCAGGCTGCTCTGTAACCCCTTCCTCTCTGGATCTCTTCATCAAATCACTTCAGGCTGCTCTGTAACCCTTTCTTCTCTGGATCTCTTCATCCAATCACTGCAGGCTGCTCTGTAACCCCTTCCTCTCTGGATCTCTTCATCCAATCACTGCAGGCTGCTCTGTAACCCCTTCCTCTCTGGATCTCTTCATCCAATCTCTGCAGGCAGCTCTGTAACCCTTTTCTCTCTGGATCTCTTCATCCAATCACTGCAGGATGCTTTGTAACCCATTCCTCTCTGGATCTCTTCATCCAATCTCTGCAGGCAGCTCTGTAACCCTTTTCTCTCTGGATCTCTTCATCAAATCTCTGCAGGTGGCTCTGTAACCCCTTCCTCCCTGGATCTCTTCATCCAATCACTGCAGGCTGCTCTGTAACCCCTTCCTCTCTGGATCTCTTCATCAAATCACTTCAGGCTGCTCTGTAACCCCTTCCTCTCTGGATCTCTTCATCCAATCACTTCAGGCTGCTCTGTAACTCCCTCCTCTCTGGATCTCTTCATCCAATCACTTCAGGCTGCTCTGTAACCCCCTCCTCTCTGGATCTCTTCATCCAATCACTTCAGACTGCTCTGTAACCCCTTCATCTTTGTTTTCATTCTGCAGTCTGATAGGACAGGAGTGAGCACAGAGGAGTGCTAGTCCCGCCCTCACGTATAGGACTTTTTCCCTCCTTGTGATTCTGCTTGACTAAAAATATAAAAGAGAGCGCTCCATAGCGTAAAAACCGACTGGGTAGGTATTGGTAGAAGGATTCTTTTTAAAGCCTCTTACCCCAGGTGGTTGTGTGAGCTCACACACAACAATGGACAGCGTGTAATGATTGTTAGAGCCCGGTCTGCAGCCTCCCAACCAAGTACATAGCGACACATGGACTTCAAAAGGTGCGGTGGGTCTTTTGCGGCGCTGACTCGGAACAGGCACATCAGGTGAGTATAAAAGGTTTATTAAAATGCAACGTGTTTCACCGCACATGGGCAGCTTCATCAGGCCTGAAGCCTGATGAAGCCGCCCATGTGCGGTGAAACGCGTCACATTTTAATAAACCTTTTATACTCACCTGATGTGCCTGTTCCGAGTCAGCGCCGCAAAAGACCCACCACACCTTTTGAAGTCCATTTGTCGCTGTGATTCTGCTTGGACATAGCTGATGCTCCAGCTGGACAGGACTATGTTCCGCACCTACGCTGCACAAGTGTAGGTCCTTACCAGCTTCCATGGAAACAACAGGGGATCCCACGCATGCGCTCTGGAGCTCCGGTCCTGCGCATGACCTCGGATTGGTCTAGAACAAAGGGAGCGACCGGTGCGGTCACCAAGGAGTCGTTATATAAACCTCTCTCTGGCGTTTTTTCCTTGTCGTTGGCCCATCACCTCCGAAGACATCACGTTCACAACTCCTAAAATATGAAAGTCAATTTACAAATCATGTTTATTCAGTCACTGACACATTGTAACGGACACCTCTCCTCTGCTTGCACTAGAGAACACTCGCAACCTAACATCCTGGGATTTATCAATTGTTTCTGCTGATTAACTCCTAAAGTTTTCTCAGTAAAATTGTGTCTGGTTTCGCTGCATTTACACATAACGCCAAGGGTACCGGGCACCATCACAGTATACCGGGACGCGCCTCGAGGTTCCCGCCATCATACCAACACGTGCAGCCCCTCCAGTAACAAAAGCTGTGTGCACTGCGAGGGTTAAAGGGACTGTTACACAACTTGCAGCACCGTTGACCTTGGAGTAGAACTACAGGTCCCAGCATACACTCCCCAGACTGCCACACTTTCATAGATTTGGCCTTTCTCTTAAAGGGGTACTCCGCTTCCCTGACGTTCGTAACATTTTGTTTGGAACGCTTGGAGTGGGGGGGTCGTGACGTCACGGCGGCGCCCCTCGTGACATCACATCACGCTCTTTCAAAGCAAGTCTATGGGAGGGGGCGTGGCGGCCGCCACGCCCCCTCCCATAGACTTGCTTTGAAGGGGCGTGATGTGATGTCAAGAGGGGCATGGCCGTGACGTCACAACCCCCCCCGCTCGGGACCCTCGCGATTAAACATCTTATCCCCTATTCTTTGGATAGGGGATAAGATGTCTAGGGCGGAGTACCCCTTTAAATGTTCTGACTTTATACACGTAGATACTTATGTATTGTGCCCATAGGAGCCGCCATGTTGAATTGTCTGTGGATGACTCTCACCGTAAAATTGTTGCGCCAAATTTCTAACCCTTCCGTTCAGTTGCTTCATCGTTCCTAACCCGGTAGGTATGTCCCGGACCCCTATGGTCCCATTGCCAGCACCCCCCCCCCATATATATGATCCTCTACCACAAACCACATGTCCGTCTTGTTGGCGTGTTCATCGATGGTGAAGTTATAATATACGAATCCGCGGCTCACGTCAGAGCGATGTGCAGGATTTATACGCTCGGCGGCCGCTGCCAGCGCAGCAGACAAAGGCGTGATGACCTCTTTACATGCTCCGCTTTATTACCATACGTCTCTAAGTCTGCGCCAAAAAATAAAGAAATAAAAATCCTCCCAATAAAAAGGGGCAGAGGGAAGGATCAGAGCCTTGTGATTTGTAACATTCAGCAGGTTTTTATATTGTGGCGGCCATTACGTCTTTATCTCCAGTGTTTTTCGTAATCTATAGTTAGAATCTGATGGGCGACCTCCAGAGCTCAGATGTTCGCGGCCATAAACGGCGAGCAGATGCTCAGTATTAGCTCTGGCACAGAACTTGCGCTTTTTCCATAAGATTTTATTTTTATCTTCTTGGTATGAGACACGTTGTTGTTGTTCCTGTATCCCCGTAATGTGCCTGCAGCTCCACCGTCAGGGCACCGCCGCATCACCCCACACTCGGGGTAACCCTAAAATAACCTGACCTTACAGAGGTCATCCTGATGATAGTCCAGGGCATGAATGGAGCATAGTCCCTCTACATGTACTGAATTTTACCATTTTAAAGGGGTACTCCTGCGAAAAACATCTTCCGAAGGATAGGGAATAAGATGTCAGATCGTGGGGGGCCCACCGCTGGGGACCCCCGCAATATAAAGCGCGGCACCCCAGTCATCCGTGCACGGAGCGAACTCCACTCCATGCCGAATGTCTGGCAACTACAGCTACCACACCCCCTCCATTCACCGGAGTACCCCTTTAAACATCTCTGCCTGTGTAAATCCAGAGATTCAAATCAGTCTTACCTGAGCTGAGGGTTTCTTATAATATCATAGCCCAGTTATCCTATTAAACCCTGTGGGAGAGGAAAAGCAACATTGATATATAAATAACACAATATTGAGGCGCACTGTGAACTCTTCACTGTGTACTGACTGCCACCCAGCTTTCTCAGTCTCCTGAAGCCCCAGCAGTAATACGGTTCATCCTTCCTGTACTCCAGTGCTGCCAAGCCCTCTACCTGCCCCCGCACTGACGTCTTCTCTCAGCATTCATTAAAACTTCTCCCCACCCCGTCCCCTCTCCCTGCCCCTACTCCACTATTCTCTGCACCTGCCTGACAGACAGTTAAATCGTACTATAACATAACATTGGTAAAGCAGTGGGAGGTTTAAAACTCCCGGGCAATCTCCGCAGCTCAAGAGTAACACAATCAGAAGAAGAGCAATAGAAATGCATGGTTCAATGGAAATGTATGGTACTTCTGGTACATCTCCTAATCATGTTACTCTCAGGCTGTGGAGATTGACCGGGAGTTGACAAATTATTCTCTGCACCTGCCTGCCGGACAGTTAAATTGTACTTTACCATGACATTGGTAAAGCAGTGGGAGGTTCTCAGGTACTCAGCTCTAGAGTAACACATTCAGAAGATGAACAATAGAAATGCATGGTCCAATAGAAATGCATAGTACTTCCTGTATATCTCCTAATTGTGTTACTCTTGGGCTGTGGAGATTGACCGGGAGTCAACCTCCTGCCGCCAGACCAATGTCATGGCAAAGTATGATTTAACTGTCCTGATTTACTCTCGGGCTGCAGAAATTGTCAGTATCAGGACATCCCTAATCTCTGCTATATTTTTATTTGACATTTTAGAAATGTGTGTAAAGTTTACTTGAAATATCTCCAGCTGTTCGAAAATTATGTTGGAACCTACATATTCATATATACAATACATACATTGAGTATTATATATAGATTACCCTAGGTCCGTGTTTCCTGACCTGTGGTTCTCCAGCTGTTGCAGAACTAGAACTACAACTTTTCTTGACACCAGACGCCTCCAAACTCTTTCCCCTCCCTGTACCTGCAGATGACACCCGCCTGCTGCCATTCCTAAGCCGCTCAGCACTGACCCTGTGGCGTTGGGGTATGAGGTGCAGGGCGGATGTTATAACCCTGGGGGCAGATGTTATTAACCCCTTCTTGTCGTGACGCCAGGGCGTGGTTTAACCTTGACCACCTGAAGGTAATACCACTGGTCCTGGGCTGGGCACGGGGGCAATGAAGACACTGACGCCAAGTTACGGACAAATGTTAGCTTTACTGAGGGTAGACAGGTGACACAGTCTATACAGTACAGCCAACATCCCAAGTAGGTGACCAGTGACACAGGGGGACCTCACATGCTTGCTGGGACTTGCAGTAGTTAGACTGACTTTGGTGCAGGCCATGGTGACTAAACAGTAGACTTGACTGACTAGATGACTGACTATTAGATGACTTTGATCTTACTTGTAATTGACAGGGCAGCAGACTTTAGGCCTCCAATGCTCCGGACACTGATACTGACGACTGCACTGGACCTCAGGAACGAAGAGGGAGATTGCAGCCCCTCCCCTGGTTATATAGGGGGCTGAGCAATGAGCCCATAGGTCACTTGGGGGGGTCACCTGGTCACTAGTGCCTCCTGGGTAACAATCACATGGTATAACGTTAATCACATGGTATATTTAAAGGTACATTACACTTTATAAGTGTACATAGGGGATAACACTGCAGGGGCCCTGGGGACATAGAGGGACCCTGCCTGACAGGGCAGGAGAAGTACAGGGAAACACCATCCCGTACTGGGCCACCACAACCCCATCCCAGAGCTGAATCCTCTTTAGGAGACGTCCCGGCACTTGGTGACATCTAACAATCCTCCAGCCATCCAGGAAAGGCGCTGCACGATTTAGGGAAAATGTGAGATTGGAATATAATAAATGGTGAAATCCCCCCCATGTCACATCTCCGCCATGTCACACCTCCCCCTCATGTCACATCTCCCCCGATATCACACCTCCCCCCATGTCACACCTCCTCCCCCCATGTCACACATCCCCCCCATGTCATATCTCCCCCCCCAATTCACATCCCCCATTTCATCTCACATCTCCCTTCAATGTCACACCTCCCCCCATGTCACACCTCCCCCCATGTCACACATCCCCCCCATGTCATATCTCCCCCCCCAATTCACATCCCCCATTTCATCTCACATCTCCCCCCCATGTCACACCTCCCCCCATGTCACACCTCCCCCCATGTCACACTTCCCCCCCATGTCACACCTCCCCCCCCATGTCACATCTCCCCCCACATGTCACATCCCCCCCATGTCACATCTCCCCCCCATGTCACATCTCCTTGTCACATCTCCCCCCCATGTCACACCTCCCCCCATGTCACACTTCCCCCATGTCCCACCTCCCCCCCCATGTCACCTCTCCCCCCCATGTCACCTCTCCCCCCCATGTCACACCTCCCCCCCATGTCACACCTCCCCCATGTCACACTTCCCCCCCATGTCACACCTCCCCCCCATTTCACATCTCCCCCCCCATGTCACATCCCCCCATGTCACATCTCCCCCCCATGTCACATCTCCTTGTCACATCTCCCCCCCATGTCACACCTCCCCCCATGTCACACTTCCCCCATGTCCCACCTCCCCCCATGTCACATCTCCCCCCCCATGTCACATCTCCCCCCCATGTCACATCTCCCCCCCCATGTCACATCTCCCCCCCATGTCACATCCCCCCCATGTCACATCTCCCCCCCATGTCACATCTCCTTGTCACATCTCCCCCCATGTCACATCTCCCCCCCATGTCACATCTCCCCCATGTCACACCTCCCCCCATGTCACACCTCCCCCCATGTCACACCTCCCCCATGTCACACTTCCCCCATGTCCCACCTCCCCCCCATGTCACATCTCCCCCCCCATGTCACATCTCCCCCCCATGTCACATCCCCCCCATGTCACATCTCCCCCCATGTCACATCTCCTTGTCACATCTCCCCCCATGTCACACCTCCCCCCCATGTCACATCTCCCCCATGTTACATCTCCTCCCCATGTCACATCTCCCCCCCATGTCACATCTCCTCCCCATGTCACATCTCCCCCATGTCACATCTCCCCCCCATGTCACATCTCCCCCCCATGTCACATCTCCCCCCCATGTCACATCTCCCCCATGTCACATCTCCCCCCCATGTCACATCTCCCCCCCATGTCACATCTCCCCCCCATGTCACATCTCCCCCCATATCACATCTCCTCCCCATATCACATCTCCCCCCATGTCACATCTCCTCCCCCCCATATCACATCTCCCCCCCATGTTACACCTCCTCCCCCCCATGTCACACCTCCTCCCCCCATGTCACACCTCCTCCCCCCATGTCACACCTCCCCCCCTTGTCACACCTCCCCCCCCCCATTTCACACCTCCCCCCCATGTCACACCTCCCCCCCATGTCACATCTCCCCCTCATGTCACACCTCCCCCGATGTCACATCTCCCCCCCATGTCACATCTCCCCCCCATGTCACACCTCCCCCGATGTCACACCTCCCCCATGTCACATCTCCCCCCATGTCACACCTCCCCCGATGTCACATCTCCCCCCATGTCACATCTCCCCCCATGTCACACCTCCCCCCCATGTCACACCTCCCCCCCATGTCCCACCTCCCCCCCATGTCACACCCCCCCCATGTCACTCCTCCCCCCATGTCACACCTCCCCCCCATGTCACATCCCCCCTGTCACATCTCCCCCCATGTCACACCTCCCCCCATGTCACATCTCCGCCATGTCACACCTCCCCCCATGTCATATCTCCCCCCAATGTCACACCTCCCCCGATATCACACCTCCCCCCATGTCACACCTCCTCCCCCCATGTCACACCTCCCCCCCCATGTCACACCTCCCCCCCATGTCACATCCCCCCATGTCACATCCCCCCCATGTCACATCTCCCCCCCAATTCACATCCCCCCATTTCATCTCACATCTCCCTTCAATGTCACATCTCCCCCCCATGTCACATCTCCCCCCCATGTCACACCTCCCCCCCATGTCACACCTCCCCCCATGTCACACCTCCCCCCATGTCACACTTCCCCCCCATGTCACACCTCCTCCCCCCCCATGTTACACCTCCCCCCCATGTCACATCTCCCCCCCCATGTCACATCCCCCCCATGTCACATCTCCCCCCATGTCACATCTCCTTGTCACATCTCCCCCCCCATGTCACACCTCCCCCCCATCTCACACCTCCCCCCATGTCCCACCTCCCCCCCATGTCACATCTCCCCCCCATGTCACATCTCCCCCCATGTCACATCTCCCCCCCCATGTCACATCTCCCCCCATGTCACATCTCCCCCCATGTCACATCTCCCCCCATGTCACATCTCCATGTCACACCTCCCCCCCATGTCACACCTCCCCCCCATGTCACATCTCCCCCATGTCACATCTCCCCCCCATGTCACATCTCCCCCCCATGTCACATCTCCCCCCCATGTCACATCTCCCCCCATATCACATCTCCTCCCCATATCACATCTCCCCCCCATGTCACATCTCCTCCCCCCCATATCACATCTCCCCCCCATGTCACACCTCCTCCCCCCCATGTCACACCTCCCCCCTTGTCACAACTCCCCCCCCCCCCATTTCACACCTCCCCCCCATGTCACACCTCCCCCCATGTCACATCTCCGCCATGTCACACCTCCCCCCATGTCATATCTCCCCCCAATGTCACACCTCCCCCGATATCACACCTCCCCCCATGTCACACCTCCTCCCCCCATGTCACACCTCCCCCCCCATGTCACACCTCCCCCCCATGTCACATCCCCCCATGTCACATCCCCCCCATGTCACATCTCCCCCCCAATTCACATCCCCCCATTTCATCTCACATCTCCCTTCAATGTCACATCTCCCCCCCATGTCACATCTCCCCCCCATGTCACACCTCCCCCCCATGTCACACCTCCCCCCATGTCACACCTCCCCCATGTCACACTTCCCCCCCATGTCACACCTCCTCCCCCCCCATGTTACACCTCCCCCCCATGTCACATCTCCCCCCCCATGTCACATCCCCCCCTTGTCACATCTCCCCCCATGTCACATCTCCTTGTCACATCTCCCCCCCCATGTCACACCTCCCCCCCATGTCACATCTCCCCCCCATGTCACATCTCCCCCCCATGTCACATCTCCCCCCATATCACATCTCCTCCCCATATCACATCTCCCCCCCATGTCACATCTCCTCCCCCCCATATCACATCTCCCCCCCATGTCACACCTCCTCCCCCCCATGTCACACCTCCCCCCTTGTCACAACTCCCCCCCCCCCATTTCACACCTCCCCCCCATGTCACACCTCCCCCCCATGTCACATCCCCCCCCATGTCACATCTCCCCCCCCCATGTCACATCTCCCCCTCATGTCACACCTCCCCCGATGTCACACCTCCCCCCATGTCACATCTCCCCCCCATGTCACACCTCCCCCGATGTCACATCTCCCTCCCATGTCACACCTCCCCCCATGTCACACCTCCCCCCCATGTGACATCTCCCCCCATGTCACATCTCCCCCCATGTCACACCTCCCCCGATGTCACACCTCCCCATGTCACATCTCCCCCCCATGTCACACCTCCCCCGATGTCACATCTCCCCCCATGTCACACCTCCCCCCCATGTCACACCTCCCCCCCATGTCACACCTCCCCCCCATGTTACACCTCCTCCCCCCATGTCACACCTCCCCCACATGTCACACCTCCCCCCATGTCACATCCCCCACATGTCACATCTGCCCCCCATGTCACACATCCCCCCCCATGTCACACCTCCCCCCCATGTCACATCCCCCCATGTCACATCCCCCCCCATGTCACATATCCCCCCATGTCACATCTCCCCCCATGTCCCATCTCCCCAATGTTACATCTCCCCCCAATGTCACATCTCCCCCCATGTCACATCTCCCCCCCATGTCACATCTCCCCCATGTCACATCTCCCCCCATGTCACATCTCCCCCCATGTCACATCTCCCCCCATGTCACATCTCCCCTCCATGTCACATCTCCCCTCCATGTCACATCTCCCCCCATGTCACATCTCCCCCCATGTCACATCTCCCCCCCATGTTACATCTCCCCCCCATGTTACATCTCCCCCCATGTTACATCTCCCCCCATGTCACATATCCCCCCATGTCACATCTCCCCCCATGTCACATCTCCCCCCCATGTTACATCTCCCCCCCATGTTACATCTCCCCCCATGTTACATCTCCCCCCCAATGTCACGTCTCCCCCCATGTCACGTCTTCCCTCCATGTCACATCTCCCCTCCATGTCACATCTCCCCCCCCCCATATCACATCTCCCCCAATGTCACATCTCCCCTCCATGTCACAACTCCCCCCCATGTCACATCTCCCCCCATGTCACATCTCCCCCCATGTCACATCTCCCCCCCATGTTACATCTCCCCCCATGTTACATCTCCCCCCCCAATGTCACATCTCCCCCCCATATCACATCTCCCCCCCATATCACATCTCCCCCCATGTCAAATCTCCCCCCCATGTCACATCCCCCCCATGTCACACCTCCCCCCATGTCTCATCCCCCCCATATCACACCTCCCCAATATCACATCTCCCCCCATGTCACATCCCCCCATGTCACACCTCCCCCCATGTCACACCTCCCCCCATGTCACACCTCCCCCCATGTCACATCTCCCCCATGTCACATCTCCCCCATGTCACAACTCCCCCCATGTCACACCTCCCCCCATGTCACACCTCCCCCCATGTCACACCTCCCCCCCATGTCACATCTCCTCCCCCCATGTCACATCTCCTCCCCCCCATGTCACATCTCCTCCCCCCATGTCACATCTCCCCCCCCCGATGTCACATCACCCCTTGTCACATCATCCCCCTTGTCACATTTCCCCCCCTTGTCACATCCCCCCCTCCATGTCATATTCCCCCCATGTCACATCTCATCCCCCCATGTCACATCCCCCCCATGTCACATCTCACCCCCCCCATGTCACATCCCTCCAAAGTCACATATTGAGAATTTACATAAATTTACATGTATTTGTCAATATAAGTCTAAAAACTTGTAAAAAGCTTCTAATTGTCCCTCAGTAACCATAGAAACATCTGACCAAAAGACCTAAAAACACTGGATCAGCAAACTGTGCGAAAACCCAAATGAGCGGGTGTGAGGACTGTCGGCCATGTTGTCTTCCTATAGTCTGATATCAGCCGCCATTACCGGATTACCAGACGCCGGACCATAGGATTGTGTCTCTACCTTCTCTGAATCCCCCCATAGATCCCCTCGGTCGCTCTGACCCCGGCTTCTTATTTCAGTCACATGATCCAGTTCTCTGTTTTTCGTAGCAGCGCCCCCCATTATTCCTCTTGGCTCTGTGTGGCCCCCTGAAGCTCGGGGGGGGACATGTCAGTCATCGGCTCGCTTACAGACACTGACCCACAATCCTCTGCTTCCCAGTCCGCTCAGTAGTCAGGGTCAAGTCTTGGCTGTGACTGACAGCTCCCTGTGAAGCCCCCGCAGGCCTGTAGCGCCCCCCATGGCTGCCGACTCCTGACCTGCATCTCACCGTCAGCAATATTGAATTTATCATAATATTTTCCCTGCCCTCTGCAGAGACGGGAATAGGCAGAACAGATAAATGCCCCAAAATCTGAGTAAACACGTGGCCTGGCGTCATCCGGTGACCAATATGTCATCCCACCCAGCTTTACTACAATTCTGAAAAGTAAATCTGCCTAGGATTGTAGTCATACCTTGTACATGGGTGTCCAGAATTCCAGCATCAGCCCCCCCCTCATGTCCTCAGGTTGTGTGTGGTTGTTATTTCATATATATTGGTTTTCACCCAGCTTTCCCAGACTCCTCAATGGCACAGCTGGTACGTTATGCCGCCATACATCCTCTAATCTGATATTTCAGATTAAGTATGCTGATTATCTATTCAGGGACCCGTAAAAGCTGGGTGACAACCCTTGTGCAAGCTAAAATTGCATCTAAAATGGTTTTCACTCAGCTTTCCCAGACTCCTCAATGACAAGTCTAGTAAGGCCTACAGTCATACTTCCTCTTGTTCTATATCGCTGCATATCTGTGCTGATCAGTGATCCGGTAAAGCTGGGTGCCAGGAGCTATAATTATGGGAGCTGTATTTGCAACTTTATTAATTGTCACCCAGCTTTTTTCAGACCCCTCAATGGCAAAAAGGCTAATAAATGCAGTCATACAGTCTCTAATACCATATTGCATAACTATTCTGAGCTGGTTATAAACTTGTAACGTTGGGTGACAAACCTTGTTGGATTTGTAATTGCACCTATATTTATTGTCACCCAGCTTTCTCAGATGCCTCAATGGTAAGGTTGGTAAGATATGTAATCATACATCCTCTGATCTTATAATACTGTAAGTGCATCTATAATGGTTGCCACCCAACTTTCCCAGGATATTCCTGGGGCTGCGTCAGGGGGGGCGCGATGACGGTGAAGATGCTGACACTGAGATTGCGTTTATATGATGGAAGGTGAGGAACGGGATGTTCGGTCTCTAAACAGGTGCGAAACACATTGACTGAGTCTCGCAATCCCGAAAATATGAAACGCGTCAACTTCAAAGGGCGGAAATGTTTTCCTTTATTTCGGTTATTACTGAAGTGACTTCAATTTGTCGGGGACGAAGCCAAACACAATATTCACTGCGCAAAATACTTTAATATTGGAGCGAAACATCTGCCCCCGAAAAATCAAAGGATTCTAGGAACGGACAGTAGGAAATGTGACTGAAAAACACATCATGGACGGAACATTACCGAAACCTACAGAGGGACCTTATGGGGGGACCAACAAAGACCAATGACCACCAAAGACCAACAATGATCACCAAAGACCAATGACCACCAAAGACCAATGACCCCCAAAGACCACCAATGACCATCAAAGACCACCAGTGACCAATGATCCCCAATGACCACCAAAGACCAATGACCACCAAAGGCCAATGACCACCAAAGACCACCAATGACACCAAAGACCACCAATAACTCCAATGACCACCAAGGACCACCAATGACCACCAAAGACCAATGATCCCCAATGACCACCAAAGACCAACAATGATCACCAAAGACCAATGACCGCCAAAGACCAATGACCCCCAAAGACCACCAATGACAATCAAAGACCACCAGTGACCAATGATCCCCAATGACCACCAAAGACCAATGACCACCAAAGACCAATGACACCAAAGACCACAAATGACACCAAAGACCACCAATGACCAAAGACCACCAATGACCACCAAAGACCACCAATTACCATCAAAGACCACCAATGACAACCACATTTCCATACTGTGCCCTGTACGGTGTAATGGATTAGGGTAGACTAACTGCCCTTAGACCAATAGTCTCAAACTGTGAACCTCCAGATGTTGCAAAACTACAACTCCCAGCATGCCCGGACAGCCAACGGCTGTCCGGGCATGCTGGGAGTTGTAGTTTTGCAACATCTGGGGGGCCACGGTTTGAGACCAATGATGGGGAGAATAATCAAAACCTGTGTAAAGGAAGAGTGGTTCAGTCGCCATAGCAACCAAAGAGAAATGAAAGAGAAAGTGATCTGACTGGTTGCTATGGGCAACCACAGCGCTCTCCCTCTGCGCAGGTTTTGATAAATTTCCCCTGGTGACCCCAGATTACTTGATTCCCGGGGGTCTTAGCAGGGACCAGCTGTGATCAGTTCATTCTCAGGGGACCCTTCTAACAAGTAGGGATTGTCTACAGCAGAGAACCCCTTTATTGAAGTCCAGGGCCCTCATCTCTTTAAAGTGGTACTCTGGTGGAAAACACATGTTTTCAGATCAACTGGTGCAGGAAAGTTAAACAGATTTGTAAATGACTTCTATATAAAAATCTTAATCCTTCCAGTACTTATCAGCTGCTGTATGCTCCACAGGAAGTTGTGTAGTTATTTCCAGTCTGACCACAGTGCTCTCTGCTGACACCTGACTTATAAGGGTATGTTCACACTAAGTGAAATGGACAATTTCTTTGCTGAAATGTTGGCACAGAATTGGGCTCCTATTTGGAGCACAATTTGAAATCGAAATTTAAATACAAAGCCCCATTGGGTTAATGGGATTTCTTCTTGGGGATTCGGACATCAATTCTTTTGGTGGAATTTGGATCTGTGTGGAAATTACACTGCGCCTCCAGCCTCGCCAAAATCCCATTAAAATCAATAGGAGTCAATCAATAGGATCAATAGGAATCAATAGGCGGGATTAAAATTGAATTTAAAGAGGTACTCTGGAGTATAAAAAAAATTAAAAATGTTTTCAAATCAACTGGTGCAGAAAGTTAAACAGATTTGTAAATTACTTCTATTTAAAAATCTTAATCCTTCCAGTACTTATCAGCAGCTGTATGCTCTACAGCAAGTTGTGTAGTTCTTTCCAGTCTGACCACAGTGCTCTCTGCTGACACCTGTTTCCATTTCAGAAACTGTCCAGAGAGTAGGAGAAAATCCCCATAGCAAACCTCTCCAGCACTGCACAGTTCCTGACACGGACAGTGGTGTCAGCAGAGAGCACTGTGGACAGACTGGAAAGAACTACACAACTTTCTCTGGAGCATACAGCAGCTGATAAGTACTGGAAGGGTTAATATTTTACATAGATATATATATATATATATATATATATATATATATATATATATATATATATAGAAGTAATTTACAAATCTGTACAACTTTCTGGCATCAGTTGATTTGAAAACTTTTTTTCCCTCTGGAGTGCCCCTTTAATGTGGAATACGTGTATAATTCTAAATGGATCCCATGTGAAATCACTCAGTGTGAACAACCCCTAAGACCCCCTAGGCCAGCTTCCCAAGGAGACACATTACTCCATTGATTTTTAATTTATGGTCAATACTTACAAGTGAAGGAAACAATAATTTGATTGGTCAAGAACATTAAAGGGGTACTCCGCCCCTAGATTATCCAATCTCTGCTGCGGCACCCCAGGCGTCCGGTGCACGGAGCAAAGTCGAATGACTGGCGTTCTGGGGCGGAGTGATGTCATGGCCACGCCCCCTCATTGCAAGTCTATGGGAGGGGGCGTGACATCCGTCACGCCCCCTCCCATAGACTTGCATTGAGGGGGTATGGCCGTGACGTCACGAGCCTCTGGCGCTGTTCCTGGCGCTCTAAAAGAACACCAGGTCCAGCAGGGAGATCGCGGGTTCCCTAGTGGCGGGACCCCCACGATCAGACATCTTATCCCCTATCCTTTGGATAAGGGATAAGCTGTCTAGGGACGGAGTACCCCTTTAATGGTCGGTTTATCTGAACAGTGAGAGAAAGAATAACAGCAAAAAAAAAAAAAAAAAAAACGCATTCAAGTCAGTAATGAATTGATTTTAATTTTACTCAGTGAAATAAGTATTCCATCCCCTATCAATACACAGGATTTCTGTCTCCCGCATGAGCTGAGATTAGGAGCACTCTCTTAAAGGGAGAGTCAATTCTTTCGTTTCATGACTACCAAAAGTATTAAAAAAAAAAATCTATTACTGGACTCCTCTGCTCCCGTGACACATGACGGTAGATCTGGCCTAACCAGATATTTTGGTTTAGAGCAGAGTCGGGGTCACGTGTGTATTGCGGTGGGGGACGTGTCTGTAGTAGTTGGTGGTCTCCATCGCTGCGCGCTTTGATGTTTACATAAAAGGAAATAAGAATGAAAGCTGTGATGTTTATGTGCAAGTTATGAGACACAAAAGTAATAATCCCGGCCCCGTATCTGGGGGATCTGCAGCAAATCTCAGGGGCGTCCGGCGAGGGTCCGGGAAGAGTCTGAGGAGACGGAGATTTGTGCAGCACAAACAACAGAATCCAGAGGACCGGAGCCGAGATTATAATAATCATAGAGAGAGTAAACAGAAAACTTCAAGAGCGAGGGGGACCCTGTCCTCATGTGGACCCCTACTGCACAAATTATCCTGAAGACCCCCCCCCCCCCCCCTCACCAATAATGTCTATAATGGAAAATGAAAAGTTCTACAACTTTGTGATCTACTCGGGGGCAGATTTACACTTGTCGAGAATAAACCAGAAAAAAGCCAGAACATTCTCCCCTTTGTGTTTAAAGGGGTTCTCCGAAGGAAATTTTTTTTTTTTTCAAATCAACTGCTGCCAGAAAGTTCTACAGATTTGTAAATTACTTCTATATAAAAATCTTCACCCTTCCAGTACTTATCAGCTGCTGTATGCTCCACAGGAAGTGGTGTAGTTCTTTCCAGTCTGACCACAGTGCTTTCTCCTGACACCCCTGTCCATGTTAGGAACTGTCAGGAATAGGAGCAAATCCCCATAGAAAACCTCTCTTGCTACAGACAGTTCCTGACACGGACAGAGGTGTCAGCAGAGAGCACTGTGGTCAGAATGGAAAGAACTACACAACTTCCTGTGGAGCATGCTGCAGCTGATAAGTACTGGAAGGATGAAGATTTTTACATAGAAGTAATTTACAAATCTGTAGAACTTTCTGGCACCAGTTGATTTCATTTTTTGTCTTCCTCCTGAGTACCCCTTTAATTCTTCACAATCTTGAAAATCTCTGCTTGCTGTCTGTGAACATAATCTTGTTTCCTTCCAGAGGTTAGCTCGTCCTGTTCACACAGCTGAGAGCTTGTTACAGTGTTATCTGTTACCTACTGTACTTTGATACATTGTATAAACCCATCAACTGCGTAAGGGTATGTTCACACTGAGGAATCTCCGCTCGCAGGATTTCTGCATTGTGAACATACCCTAGAAGGACTAGATCGGTCTTCAGACAGATGTCTGTCCAGGATGTGTCATCAGCCATAGCAGTGGCGTTGCGACCGAGGTGCGGGGGGTGTGGCCCGCACCGGGTGACACCATCCTGATGGGGTGACACCAGGTACGCCCCCGGACCTCAGTTGCACTGTCTCTGTACTAGTAGGACCATCCCCCCCGTCACCTGCAAAGTGAACCGGCCTGCGCCCCCACGTCTTCCGTTGAGCCTCCGCAGGGCCGCGCAGGAGGACGTGATGTCACTTGCAGAGCGCCCGGAGAAAGGAGCGCTGCGCTGGATGGGTGAGTGAGTGTGTGTCTGTCTTACTCTATCTCTGTTTGTGTGTCTCTGTCTGTGTATGTGTGTGTGTGTGACTCTGTGTGTGTGTGTGACTCTCTGTGTGTGTGTCTCTGTGTGTGTGTTTGTGTGTGTGTCTGTCGCTATCTCTGTGTGTGTGTGTGACTCTGTCTGTGTGTGTGACTGCGTGTGACTCTGTCTGTGTGTGTGTCCCTGTCTGTGAGTGTGTGTCTCTCTGACTGTGTGTGTGTCTCTCTATCTATCTATCTATCTATCTATCTATCTGTGTGTGTCTCTGTGTTGTGTGTGTATGTGTTTTTTTTTTGTGTGGGGGGGACGGGGGGGGGGGTTTGTTTGAACCAGCGATCTATTGTGGGGAACATGCAAGGGAACCTGCGGCCTAATAGGGGAAAACTACTACCAAATGTGGGGAATCTATGCTACCTAATGTGGGGAAACTGCTACCTAATGTGAGGAAACTGCTACCTTATGTTGGAAAACTGCTACCTAATGTGCAAAAGCTGCTACATAATGTGGGGAAACTGCTACCTAATGTGTGGAATCTATGCTACCTAATGTTGGGAATCTGTGCTACCTAATGTGGGGAAATTACTACCTAATGTGGGGTAACTGGTACCAAATGTGGGGAATCTATGCTACCTAATGTGGGGAAACTGCTACCTACCTAATGTGGGGCAATTGCTACCTACCTTAAGTGGGGGAACTGCTGCCTACCTAATGCTCCCCACTGGCAGTAGCACCCTCATCATCCACCAGCAAATATATACATATATATATATATATATATATATATATATATATATATATATATATATATATACCGTATATACTCGAGTATAGGCCGAGTTTTTCAGCACGATTTTTCGTGCTGAAAACACCCCCCTCGGCTTATACTCGAGTGAACTCCCCCATCCGCAGTGGTCTTCAACCTGCGGACCTCCAGAGGTTTCAAAACTACAACTCCCAGCAAGCCCGGGCAGCCATCGGCTGTCCGGGCTTGCTGGGAGTTGTAGTTTTGAAACCTCCGGAGGTCCGCAGGTTGAAGACCACTGCGGCCTTCAACATCATCCAGCCCCCTCTCACCCCCTTTAGTTCTGAGTACTCACCTCCGCTCGGCGCTGGTCCGGTCCTGCAGGGCTGTCCGGTAAGGAGGTGGTCCGGTGAGGAGGTGGTCCGGGCTGCTATCTTCACCGGGGAGGCCTCTTCTAAGCGCTTCGGGCCCGGCCTCAGAATAGTCACGTTGCCTTGACAACGACGCAGATACGTAGTTGTCAAGGCAACGGCTCTATTCCGGGCCGGAAGCGCGGAGAAGAGGCGCCCCCGGTGAAGATAGCAGCCCGGACCACCTCCTCACCGGACCACCTCCTTACCGGACAGCCCTGCAGGACCGGACCAGCGCCGAGCGGAGGTGAGTACTCAGAACTAAAGGGGGTGAGAGGGGGCTGGATGATGTTGAAGGCCGCAGTGGTCTTCAACCTGCGGACCTCCGGAGGTTTCAAAACTACAACTCCCAGCAAGCCCGGACAGCCGATGGCTGCCCGGGCTTGCTGGGAGTTGTAGTTTTGAAACCTCTGGAGGTCCGCATGTTGAAGGCCGCAGTGGTCTTCAACCTGCGGACCTCCGGAGGTTTCAAAACTACAACTCCCAGCAAGCCCGGACAGCCGATGGCTGCCCGGGCTTGCTGGGAGTTGTAGTTTTGAAACCTCTGGAGGTCCGCAGGTTGAAGGCCGCAGTGGTCTTCAACCTGCGGACCTCCGGAGGTTTCAAAACTACAACTCCCAGCAAGCCCGGACAGCCGATGGCTGCCCGGGCTTGCTGGGAGTTGTAGTTTTGAAACCTCTGGAGGTCCGCAGGTTGAAGACCACTGAGGGCGAATGATGAGAAGAGGATGATGAAGGGGGGGGGGGGTGTGGGGATGATGAAGGGGGGTGGGGATGATGAAGGGGGGGGTGTGGGATGATTACAAGGGGATGATGAAGGGGGGATGTGTGGGATGATAAGGGGATGTGTGGGATGATGACAAGGGGATGATGAAGGGGGAATGTGTGGGATGATGACAAGGGGATGATGAAGGGGGGATGTGTGGGATAAGGGGATGTGTGGGATGATGACAAGGGGATGATGAAGGGGGGATGTGTGGGATGATGACAAGGGGATGATGAAGGGGGGATGTGTGGGATGATAAGGGGATGTGTGGGATGATGACAAGGGGATGATGAAGGGGGGATGTGTGGGATGATGACAAGGGGATGATGAGGATGTTAATGACGGGTCTGGATGATGACAGGGGGGGATGAGGTATTTCCCACCCTAGGCTTATACTCGAGTCAATAACTTTTCCTGGGATTTTGGGTTGAAATTAGGGGTCTCGGCTTATACTCGGGTCGGCTTATACTCGAGTATATACGGTATATATTCATTCTTTGCCTACTGAAGAAGGGGTCTATTTAAGTGCCCTGAAACGCGTCTAGGTCTGGATACAGTCTGAATAGAGCATTAGAAATATGCACTGCTCCTCCAGAAGCCGGCACATTGATTGAAACAAACCGTTCATTTTTTTATCACACCAGCTGGGAGCCTCACCTACCTGCCGAACAGACTTGCTTCAAACGCTGTTGTATGTACAACTATCCCCATTAGTGTTGAGCGGCATAGGCCATATTCGAATTCGCGAATATTCGCGAATATATGGACGAATATTCGTCATATATTCGCGAATATTCGCATATTCGTTATATTCTCGCTTTATTTTCGCATATGCGAACATTCGCGTATGCGAAAATTAACGTATGTGAATATTAGAATATATTCAAAGTTAGCACACGCGAAAATCCGCATATGCGAAAATTAGCATATGCTAATTTTCGCATATGCGAATGTTCGCGCACACCAGTCTCACACAGTAGTATTACAGCCTTCTTTACACCACACAAGCTGGAAGCAGAGAGGGGTGATCACTGTGATGTGTACTGTGGAAAAAAAAATAAAAATAAAAAAAAAATGAATATTCGTAATTACGAATATATAGCGCTATATTCGCGAAATTCGCGAATTCGCGAATATGCGATATTCGCAAATAATATTCGAATTGCGAATATTCGTGAGCAACACTAATCCCCATCTGGCTTGCTAAGTAGAGGTCCGATACCAACACAGCCGCACGCCGCCGCTACGGACCTCCGACGTGGGAGTCTCTTGCCAGAGCCCCCGCCGCTAGATGGATTCTAACCATCGCCTACAACACCACAATTTTACCATCATTGGCCCGTCGCAGTACGGAGACCAGCGGACAGGGTGAGAGACAACCAATTCCTATTAATCTGAACAACCTAATCGGTCAACCAAAGACTGTTTCCCACTATAGCCACATATTTGCCGGACTAACAGTTTATGCCGGACAATCGGCCGATAACCTAACAAACACCTAAACAGCAGTGCTATATTCAATTCCATATACCATTAGGGCCCAATGGTAAAACATTATATACACTATTGCTTTATCAGTCTTATTTTTATTTATGTTTTATCAAATTCATTTTTTAATTGATTTTATATTGTGACAAACATTGTATAATAAATTGTTTTGCATTTCTATCAATCTGTCTATAATTTTTGTTCATTGTGTATCATCCTTGAGGTGTGGTTAATATATTACTATTGAGATTTTTCACTATTGTCGATCAGTGGGGACTGATCATTTTAACCACATATACCTCGGACGATGGTTGTGAGCTGCACACACTAGTTTTCTTTCCAGATTTATAAATTACTTCTACTTAAAAATCTTAATCCTTCCAGTACTTATTAGCTGCTGTATAAGTGATTCACAGGAAGTTCTTTTCTTTTTTAATTTATTTTCTGTCTGACCACAGTGCTCTGTGCTGACACCTCTGTCCATGTCAAGAACTGTCCATAGTAGGAGCAAATCCCCATTGCAAACCTCTCCTGCTCTGGACAGTTCCTAACATGGACAGACAGAGCAGTGGACAGACTGAGAAGAACTACACAACTTCCTGTGGAGAATACAACAGCTTATAAGTACTGTAAGGATTAAGATTTAAATAGAAGTAATTTAAAAATCTGTTTAACTTTCTGGCACCAGTTGATATAAAAGTAAATGTTTTCCAGTGGAGTACCCCTTTAAGTAATTCTGGGAGCTGTATATTTCAATGGTGAAAACTTCTTTAACAGTTTCCCATTCTGTGGCAACTGGTATATCTGATTATTATACTGGAATTTCTCACAATGCGATACACCAGTGGTGTCTGTCACAGCAGGCTAAAAACTTACTGGGGGGGGGAGGTATGGGGTGACACCATTTTCTACCGTACCGGGTGACACCAACCCTAGCAACGCCACTGAGCCATAGTGCTTCCCTGCCTCACAAATAACCAACCTGTGCTGAGAGAGGAAAGCAGACACTAAAGAAGGAAAGAGGGGATGTAAAGGGGGCTCTGCAACTGTTTTGGGGGCACTGTGACTGCTATGGAGGCTCTATGGGTGTTATTTGGGGCTTCTGAAGCTGCAATGTGGGCCCTATGACTGCGATGGGGCTCTATGACTGATGGGGGCTCTGTGGCTGTGATGGGGTGATTGTGGCTATGATGGGGGCACTATGACTGCGATGGGGGCCCAATGACTGTGATGGGGGCTATGTGACTGTGATGGGGGCTCTGTGACTGTGATGGGGGCTCTGTGACTGTGATGGGGGCTCTGTGGCTGTGATGGGGGCCCGATGACTGAGATGGGGGGGGGGGGTCTGTGACTGACGGAGGCTCTGTGGGTGTTATCGGGGCTTATTTTGCTGTGATGGGGGCTCTGTGGTTGTTATGGGGGCTCTATGACTGTGGTGGGGGCTCTGTGGTTGTTATGGGATCTCTATGACTGTGATGGGGGCTCTGTGGTTGTTATGGGGGATCTATGACTGTGATGGGGGCTCTGTGGTTGTTATGGGGGCTCTATGACTGTGATGGGGGCTCTGTGGTTGTTATGGGGGCTCTATGACTGTGATGGGGGCTCTGTGGTTGTTATGGGGGCTCTATGACTGTGATGGGGGCTCTGTGGTTGTTATGGGGGCTCTATGACTGTGATGGGGGCTCTGTGGTTGTTATGGGGGATCTATGACTGTGATGGGGGCTCTGTGGTTGTTATGGGGGATCTATGACTGTGATGGGGGCTCTGTGGTTGTTATGGGGGATCTATGACTGTGATGGGGGCTCTGTGGTTGTTATGGGGGCTCTATGACTGTGATGGGGGCTCTGTGGTTGTTATGGGGCTCTATGACTGTGATGGGGGCTCTGTGGTTGTTATGGGGGCTCTATGACTGTGATGGGGGCTCTGTGGTTGTTATGGGGGCTCTGTGGTTGTTATGGGGTCTCTATGACTGTGATGGGGGCTCTGTGGTTGTTATGGAGGCTCTATGACTGTGATGGGGGCTCTGTGGTTGTTATGGGGGATCTATGACTGTGATGGGGGCTCTGTGGTTGTTATGGGGGCTCTATGACTGTGATGGGGGCTCTGTGGTTGTTATGGGGGCTCTATGACTGTGATGGGGGCTCTGTGGTTGTTATGGGGGCTCTATGATTGTGATGGAGGCTCTGTGGTTGTTATGGGGGCTCTATGACTGTGATGGGGGCTCTGTGGTTGTTATGGGGGATCTATGACTGTGATGGGGGCTCTGTGGTTGTTATGGGGATCTATGACTGTGATGGGGGCTCTGTGGTTGTTATGGGGGATCTATGACTGTGATGGGGGCTCTGTGGTTGTTATGGGGGCTCTATGACTGTGATGGGGGCTCTGTGGTTGTTATGGGGGCTCTATGACTGTGATGGGGGCTCTGTGGTTGTTATGGGGGCTCTATGACTGTGATGGGGGCTCTGTGGTTGTTATGGGGGCTCTGTGGTTGTTATGGGGTCTCTATGACTGTGATGGGGGCTCTGTGGTTGTTATGGAGGCTCTATGACTGTGATGGGGGCTCTGTGGTTGTTATGGAGGCTCTATGACTGTGATGGGGGCTCTGTGGTTGTTATGGGGGCCATATGACTGTGATGGGGGCTCTGTGGTTGTTATGGGGGCTCTATGACTGTGATAGGGGCTCTGTGGTTGTTATGGGGGGCTCTGTGGTTGTTATGGGGGCTCTGTGATTGTTATGGGGGCTCTCTGGTGTCTTTTTGGTGGCTGCTAATGGTATTTGATACAGAATTTATTATAAAGAATTTGCCGAATCTGTGATGTTCTTGAGCCGCTGACCGGTCCAGACCTGAGTTATGGTACAATGGCCGCTATTCATATCAGAGACTTTATGTGTTTAGGAAGTGGTTGGTGAAGATTGTGCCGGGTGCTGACCTCTCACATGTACTGCGCCACTCTATAGGGCGCTGTTATATCCTGTCATACGGCCTCCAGGACCAAGGGCTCCAGATCTTCCAGGACTTTGATGTTGCTTCTTGTTTCCGTCTCTCAGTTACACAAAGATTAATTGTTGTTCGTCCCCTCCATGATGTATGAATAGAGAACGGACCCAACAAGATCTGTGCCAAAAAATCCATACAGGATCCATACTCTATGCTTCACTTTGTAATGCTCAGTATCTGCTCTTATTCTGTATATATACACTGCACAGTACCACTTCTCCTGTCCTGTATACTGGCTGTAACCCTCAGGTGGACACAATCAGTGGGTGTCTCGTTAGAGTCAGTGCTGCTGCTGGGAGCGATCCAAGTGGTTCCAGGCTCCTGCTCCCTTCTGCCCTGGGAGGGAGCGGGTTTCTGGGATGCAGAGGGAAAGCAAGTCCCAGGCTTCTGGTTCCCGGAGTAGGCCGGCGGGGATGGAGGATGCACAGCGACTGGCCTGTTCGGAGGGGGTATGGAGACCTGGTGGGGGAAGCAGCAATGTTTCTCCTGCCCCCCCTCTGGACCCTGACCTAAGCCGCGAGGCTTCAGGAGGATATATGGAGGTGAAGGGCTGGGGCGTGCGGAGGCCCCGGGAGCCTGTCAGCGACTACAGCTCCAGGATTGCCTATTATACACAGGCCTACAAGCAGAAAGGCAAAGAACTGTTCAGGCTGCGTGAGGAGCTGAGATGCGCCCGAGTGCGGGCAAACACCTCGTCCGGGAGCAAGCGGGCAGAGGCTAATATGGACATTACAAAGCTTAAGTCCGAAATAAACATCTTGGAGAGAAAAAGGATGGACATTCAGACACACAGCGGCCCCTTCCTGGAGAAGCTGCTGAACCAGGAGAGGTTTGAGGGGCAGAAGGGGCCAAGCCAGAGTGACCCCCCTGCTGAGGAGGATAGTGACCCCACTAACATCCAGGATCCATCGCAGGGGTCTCAGAGTGGGATCTGTCCTGGACAAGGACCACCGGCCTCAACATCAGGATCCAGGAGGAGCTCGGAGGAGGAGAGCAGTGACCCCGGGGGGAGACTCATGGCCATCATCAGGCAGATGGAGTCTCCAGTACACATGGAGCGCTTCACATTTGGAGAAGACCCTGTACCGGATGAGGGGGAGAGGAGGAGGAGGAGAAGGAATGACCAGAAGGGGGGTGAGTCGGTATCATTTTCCTATGCCCCCCTTTCCCCAGCTCCACCTGGTCAGGGCCCTGCGGTGGGTTCTGTGCAAGGGAAGAGCAGTGGGCAGAGTATGAAGGTCCCTACGGGAAAGTCATGTGACACTGTTTCAGCTTGTAGTAGCGGTAAGAGTGTCGGGGCGATTTCGGCTGTGAAGCCGGACATGTCTGGTGAGGTCAGCAGCCCAGCGGGAGGCTGCTTTTCTTCGGCACCGGGACAGGGCAAGGCAGGCAGTGGTAAAGCTTTGGTCCCGGTGCCGGAGATGAGGAGCGAGGGCGGAGATAAGCGGCGCCACCAGGCGCTTGGTGGTAAAGTAGGCTCCACGGTGGAGTCTGCGGCTGGTGTGTTGTCTGCTGTCGGGGTGTCACCTGCAGAGGCTTCTCGAGGGGGAACCTCATCTGCGGTTGGGGCAGGTGGCACCTCGGCAGGGATAATAAAACCGGCCAAGGCTGGACTGGCAATGGCGGCTGCTAAAGCAGTGGAGAACATTAAAGGGACTGTCCTCAAACCCATGGGGACTGGAGGGTCTATCACTGTAGAGGGTAGAGAGGTAGAACTGTCCTTTTGGATAGAGAGGCACGGCCTCGGGGCCTTCCGAGAGCAAAGGAGAGGAGAGGAGTCATGGTCACTCCCCACAGCCGGGTCTGGGGTCCCCAGGAGGAATGTGGTCCATCTTAGGTGGAGGGGCAGTGATACCTGTCCAAACAGGACAAAAGTAGTTGAGCTCCTCCTCAAGATGGATTTCAGGGCAGGTGACATCTTTGCCCTGATACATCCTCATGGTACCCCATTTTTCGATGTCAGCTTCGTCCGGGCTGAAGGGCTCGAGCTCTTTTGGTCTCGGTACGAGCTGGCAAAGATAGCACCCGAGTGGCGAGACTTTGCTGTCCAGGCAATTTCTCGCCAGAATAACATCAAGAAAGTGACGGTATTAACGTGTAACGAATCTCTTTCTTGCATAGACATCATGACCTGGATTGGGCGTTATGGAGAGTATTCCCCAGAAGAACAGGGATGAATTTGGTATCTGGTCAGGGGCCTGGACCTTCATGGTCAAGTTGAAGGTTTCGGGTAATTCTGTCACCCACATTCCCTCCTCCACTTTTCTGGGGAGGGACAGGATCCTGGTCTTCTACCAGGGACAGCCGAAGGTCTGCCATAGGTGCGGTGACCCGACACACTTCAGCGCACAATGTAAGGTCCAGAAGTGCGCGTTGTGTGGAGGGTTAGGACATCTCGCCGCAACCTGTGGGGACATTCGTTGTCACCTGTGTGGGGACCTCGGTCACCCCTTCAGCCGCTGTCCGGTCTCTTTTGCCAATGCGGTGGAATCTCCAGCTGGGGTTAGCAGAGATGCTGACTTCACTGGGGAGGGTATCGGCGGAGGCGGGGAGACTACGGGTCCAAGGAAGAAAAGTATGACACCTTCTAGGCTGAGGCGTTTGGAGGCACGCCAAAGGGAAAGGGAAGGGGCTCCACAGGTGACAGCTGAGGTAGCTTTACCTGACCCTGAGATGGTGGATTCTGAGCGATGGTGGGCTGGAGGAGGAGGCCAGGAGACTGGATAGAGAGGAGGAGGAGGATAAGAGGGCCATCACTGCTACCTCTTCTCCAGGAGAGAGTATGGATGAGGAGAGCAAAGAGTGGCTAAAGAATAAGAGAAAATTGGGTGCCAGGAAAAAGAGGAGGAAGAGGAGCAAGGAGAAGTAGTCCCCTTCTTTGGATTGGGATCATTCAGTCCCCCTCACCCTTGTCCAGGTACCAGCGGAAGGATCTACCGCCTCCCCTCTGGTAGATAGCCCTAACCGGTACCAAGTCCTCAGGGATAACATCTCTTCCTCTGATGAGGAGGCCGGGGACGAGGTGCCGGTGTCTGAAGTGAGGCCTTCTGGGAGCGTCAAGTCCTCCTCTCTGGTAACGGGGAGGGAGGCTGTCCCAGGACCAGGTGGGGTGCAGGAGGTGACCTCTGGAAAAGAGGGGAACTCTGTAAATTCTGTAAATATGGATATGTCTCTGTGCTTAAAAAGGGGTAAATTGGGTAATTCTGATGATGACACTAAGGAAAAGGGAGGGGGAGGGAAGAAGAGGGCTGTCTAGCTTGATCACACATGATGGCGGCACCCTCCCCGTTGACGCCAGCATAAAGTCAGATGCGGCAAGATTTGCGGCCTTTGATTTTCTTGGCCGAATTGAGGCCGACATTTTATTTTTGCAGGAGACCAGGTTGACAGATCTAACCGCTATCCATAAGGCGAAGCGTGAGTGGCGCCATGGGCCCTCTCACTGGTCTCTTGCGGCCCAGCCGTATAGCGGGGTGGCGGTTCTTTTTAAAACCGCTCAGGTAGAATGCAGACGTGTAATCGAGCTAGAAATGGGGAGATGTCTGGTATTAGACGTCCTCATGAAGGGACAAGAATTACGTCTTATAAACATCTACGGTCCACAGACTAGGTGGGACCGGAAAAGTCTCTTTATGAGGATTAAGCCTCTACTTTTTACTAGCCGGCAGGTCATCTTTGGAGGAGACTTTAATACTGTTACAAGGTCTCTTGATAGGGGAGGCTCCAGGGATCGGCTAGATTATGATAGCGTCGCCTTGAATAGAATAGCTAGTGAGTCTCGCCTGGTGGATCTCCACATCCGGCACACCCCAGGTCACAGCGGGTTCACTTACTTCAGAGGTAGAGAGATCAGGTCTAGGATAGATAGGTTTTTTTTGAAGGAGGATTCTGTCTCTTCACCTTTACAGGTTGTTGAGGTGGAGTTCTCCGACCACTGTTTGATTATGTTCTCTTTGAATGTTTCAGAGACCCCCAGGATGGGAAGGGGATTGTGGAAGCTGAATTCGTCCCTCCTGGAAGTCAAGGAGATAAGACGGTCCTTTGAGGAGTTTCTGCAGAGCCAGGTACCATTACTGGACTTATGCAACACTAAGTCAGAGTGGTGGGAGATGTTCAAAAAACGGGCTGCGAGATTCTTCCGCCAGACCGCGAACCTTAGGAGTCTGAATAGGGATCGCCTCTATCAGGAACTAAGGAGGAAACTCGAGGTTCTTGTCTCGACTGGAGGTGACCGAGAGGAAATCTCCAGAGTGAAATCTTTGCTAAAGAAATGCCAGTATGATAGACACGCATCTTTAGTTTTTGAAAGGGATTTCGGGAAGTACCGCTCGCCCGACCCTTTCCGGAGCTGTAAGATGTCAGTGGATTGTAAGATCGTGACCAGCCTGGTCGATAGTACAGGATCTCTGAACAAGTCCAGATCGGGGATCCTGGAGGTCGTCAGAGCCTTTTACTCGCACCTCTTGGGGAAGAGGGATCTAGATCGAGGCAAGATGACGGCTTTCCTGGCTGATGCCATTCCTCAGTCAGGAGTAGACCCCTCTCTTAGTGTTTTGACAGAGAAGATCAGAGAAGAGGAAGTTAAGCTGGCGATTGAGAGGCTTGCCCTCAAAAAGTCGCCAGGGCCGGATGGCTTAACATCCGAGTTTTAGAAGACCTTTAAGGACATCTTGGTTCCCCTCTTGACTGAGGTAATAAATGAGTGTCTATCCTCGGGCACTCTGCCGAGGTCAATGAGGAGGTCGGCTCTGATCATCCTGTCAAAGGGTAAAGACTCGTCCCACATTGAGAATTGGCGTCCCATAGCGCTTCTCAATGTGGACAGAAAGATTCTGGCAAAAGTGCTATTCAACAGGTTGGTGAAATTTGCGCCCCAGCTCCTTTCGGGGTCCCAGCACTGCTCTGTTCCCGGTCGTAACACTTTTAGTGCGGTGCTGGGTGTCCGCGAGGCCATGGAGCAGGGTCGGGCTGGTCACTGGAAGGGGTTTCTGCTGTCCCTGGACCAGGCAAAGGCTTTTGATCGAGTTGATCACGAGTATCTCTGGTCCACTCTTTTGAAATACGGTCTGCCAGGGGGGTTTGTGGATTGGCTGAGAACATTGTACGCAGGGGCTGAGACTTTTCCATTGGTAAACGGTTGGGTGGGCCGCCCTTTTGGGGTGGAGTCTGGTGTGCGTCAAGGCTGTCCGTTAAGCCCTTTGCTTTATGTCTTCGCGATCGACCCCTTCCTTCGAAGGCTAGATCGCGAACCATTGGCGGGGGTGAGGATGGACCCGGCGGTGCCGGATTCGGCCTTAAGGGTAGTGGCATACGCTGATGACGTCTCCATTTTTGTCTCTTCGCAAGGGGAGGCGGAATGGGTGATGTCGGAGGTGGATTGCTACTCGGAGGCATCCGGGTCTAAGATCAACCGGGAAAAGTGCAAAAGTCTTTGGTTGGGAGGTGGAGACCCTAAGTTCTGTCTCCCGGACACCCTCCCTGTGCCCCAGGAATCTGCAAAAATTCTGGGCATCGAATTTGGTCCCGGGGATTACCCCACACGAAATTAGGAAAGCAGACTGGAAGATGTCTCCAAAAGAGTGGAACAGTGGAAAGGTTGGTCTTTGACCTTTAGGGAAATGGTCTTCTTGATCAGGTCCTACTTGCTCCCGTTGTTAATCTATCTGGGCAGTGTCAGCCTTTTGCCAGAACCCCTCTGGAGCCGGGTCTACAGTCTGTTCTTCCTAATGTTGTGGGGGAATAGACTGAACCTAATTAAGAGGGAGGTGACTTACCGCACGAGGAGACTAGGCGGGTTGGGTATGGTCAACCCGGTGGTATTCCTAGTGAATTCCTTTTTAAAGACCAATATATCAAACCTCTGGACAGAGAGGGCTCCTCCGTGGGTAGTCTCTTGCAGGAGATGGTTTCAGCCTTTCTTCCAGGAATGGGAGAGAGGCGGTCAAGTGAAGGATCTTCGCACGTCACACGGGCATCTCCCGACTTATGTTGCACTGGTTCTGAAGGTCATCAGGAGGTGGGGGCTGGGGATGTGGGAGGTAAGAACTCTGCCGAGGAAAATCCTCGATAACAGGGTCTTGCTGAGCCATTTCCAGAAACCACTGGCCCTCAAGGATTGCCCAGGTCGGGATCAAGGGATTGGGTTGGCTCTTTTAAATTCACCTAGGATCCCCTTGAAGTATTGGGACTTCACCCGGCGAGGCTTCCATGGTAAGCTATATGTAAGGGGCAATCTGAAGTACAGGAACTCTGATGAAAAGGGTTGTCCCCGGGAGGAGTGTGGGGGTGTGCTGGAGGACATGGACCACTTCCTGCTTCAGTGCCCTTTTAATATAGAGGTATATCAAAGGGTGGGAGCTTCCATCGGCTGGCCGCAGCTGGCTGCCCTTTCCTATGCTGAGTGGGTTTATGCGGCCTTCAAAGATCTGGGTATCCGGGACCGGTGCACTTCATTTTTAGTCAGTGTAGTGGTCAGGTATCACACGTGGCAAGCGAGGTGTTTAGTGTCGACGAGACAGAAAATCCTCCCTGTGGACGAGGTTTGTAGGAACACGCTCGGTGACCTGGTGAAGGTTCGTTCTTTGGAGTATGAAAAGTTTGGTGCATTTAGTGCCTCTACCCTGTGGAGGGGGTTCTCCTTTAAGGTGCCCTAACCTAGTAATCTCCTCCCTGGTGATGGGCTGAAGCTGTCACCAGAGATTTTTGTTTTGATAAAGACGAAAAGATGTAGGCGGCTTACAGACATCGAACTGGAGCCCTGAGGGGTTGGTGTTATGGTGTAGGGATTGTATATTGTATAAAGGTTGTATATATGTGTAGGAGTTGTGTATATATGTATAGGGACTGTACATATATAATGAATAAGGTTATATTATTTGATGAATAATTTTGTGTAGGTTATAGGAAAGGTGGGGGATATTTATAAGTAAATTCTTATATATTGTTTTTTTGTGTGTGTTAATTATTTAGTGTATGGATATGTGTAGGTGTATATGTGTGTATATATACTTATATATGTATATTATTGATTAGATTTTTGTGTATATATTATATAAAAAAAAAATTGTATAGGTACGTGTGGTGTATAAAGTTATATAGAATGTGGTGTATATAGTTATATAGGTATGTCATGTATATAGTTATATAGGTTGGCGGTGTGTGTGTATATAGGTATGGAGTGTGTGTTGTCCTGGACCAGAAGGGATTTTTGTTTGTGATATTATTTGTTATGCATTAGGTTTATCTTATGTTTGATTATCATTGTTATGGTTGTTATGTTTGGTTTATGTTTTGTATTTCTTTTTATATAAAATAAAAGAGTTCCTCAGTATCTGCTCTTATTCTCTCTATATATATATATACTGCACAGTACCACTTTTCCTGTCCTGTATACTGGATGTAATCCTCAGTATCTGCTCTTATTCTATATATATATATATATACACTGTACAGTACCACTTCTCCTGTCCTGTATACTAGGTATAATCCTCAGTATCTGCTCTTATTCTCTATATATATATATACTGCACAGTACCACTTCTCCTGTCCTGTATACTGGGTGCCATCTCTTCTATGACACATCACACCTCATGCTCAGTACTCCCTCCTGTCCTGTGATGAGCAGATGGATGTAGTGCAGGTCGGGGTCCGGGGTAATGGATCCCCCATAACTTCACTTTCCTGGAAATGACTTAGTGTCCCCAGCACAGTTCCGCACCTGTGGCCCCCGGGGACCGGCTGCGTTTGATCCGTCATCTGTCGCCTAATGTAAAACATCCCCTGCGCAGGATGAAACACGGACCCGGCTGGGACCCTATAAAGCGGCGTCGGCCTAAATCCATCAGCTGTTCCCTTATTCTGCAGATCATGTGTTGTGCAGAAAGTCTGCAGCACTTACATCATTACATGGTATTTGGGTATTATTATGTGGGCCCGATGTGGCAGCATTATGTTAGTTGTGCATATTATGTTTGTGCTCTATGGTGGCATTACAAGGGCTGTTTATGTCAGTATTATCACTACATGGCATTATTATGTGAGCTGTATTGTCTTGACATTATATGGCGGCATTATGATGGCATTATTATGTGGGGTGTATTGTCTTGACATTATATGGCGGTATTATCATGGCATTATTATGTGGGCTGTAATGTCATGACATCATATGGCGGTATTATCATGGCATTGTTATGTGGGCTGTATTATCATGACATTATATGTTGGTATTATCATGACATTATTATGTGGGCTGTACTGTCATGACATTATATGGCGGTATTATAATGGCATTATTATGTAGGCTGTATTGTCATGACATTATATGGCAGTATTATCATGGCATTATTATGTGGGCTGTACTGTCATGACATTATATGGCGGTATTTTCATGTTATTATTATGTGGGCTTTATTGTCATGAAATTTTATAGCAGTATTATCATAGCATTATTATGTGGGCTGTATTGTCATGACATTATATGGCGGTATTATCATGGCATTATTATGTGGGCTGTACTGTCATGACATTATATGGCGGTATTATCATGGCATTATTATGTGGGCTGTATTGTCATGAAATTATATGGCGGTATTATCATGGCATTATTATGTGGGCTGTATTGTCATGAAATTATATGGCGGTATTATCATGACATTATTATGTGAGCTGTATTGTCATGACATTATATGGCGGTATTATCATGGCATTATTATGTAGGCTGTATTGTCATGACATTATATGGCGGTATTATCATGGCATTGTTATGTGGGCTGTATTATCATGACATTATATGGCGGTATTATCATGGCATTATTATGTGGGCTGTATTGTCATGACATTATATGGCGGTATAATCATAGCATTATTATGTGGGCTGTATTGTCATGACATTACATGGCGGTATTATCATGGCATTATTATGTGGGCTGTACTGTCATGACATTATATGGCGGTATAATCATAGCATTATTATGTGGGCTGTATTGTCATGACATTATATGGCGGTATTATCATGGCATTATTATGTTGGCTGTATTGTCATGACATTATATGGCGGTATTATCATGGCATTGTGTGGCAGGATGGGCTGTGTATGGCAGTGGTTCCCAACCAAGGTGCCTCCAACTTTTGCAAAACTAAAACTCCCAGCATGCCCGGACAGCCGTTGGCTGTCCGGGCATGCTGGGAGTTGTAGTTTTGCAACAGCTGGAGGCACCCTGGTTGGGAAACACTGGTGTATGACATTATATAAAGGTATTATGTGGGTTGTTTGAAGTATACAATATGTTGTAGCAGGAGCCGAGCGTACACACCAAGTATAACATACCAATACTATAAACATCAAAAAAGAAAACATAGGCTACACAACACTAAAGGAAGGATAAAGCTCTCACTACGGAATGTGATGTGTCCTTACTGGGTTATTAATATTGTAATATTAATACAATTTTTTTTTTTTTAAAGGAATACTCCACTTTTTAAAATCAACTGGTGCCAGAAAGTTAAACAGATTTGTAAACGACTTCTATTTAAAAATCTTAATCCTTCCAGTACTTATCAGCTGCTGTATGCTCCAAAGGAAGTTATTTTCTTTTCTCTTTGAATTTCCTTTCTGTCTGACCACAGTGCTCTCTGCTGACACCTCTGTCCATTTTAGGAACTGTCCAGAATAGGAGAAATAGCCCATAGCAAACCTCTCCTGCTCCGCACAGTTCCTAAAAATGGACAGAGGTGTCAGCAGAGAGCACTGTGGTCAAAAGAACTTCCTGTGGAGCATATAGCAGCTGATAAGTACTGGAAGGATTAAGATTTTTAAATAGAAGTAATTTACAAATTTGTTTAACTTTCTGGCACCAGTTGATTTAAAAAAAAAAATAATAATAAAATGTTTTCCCTTTAAATCTTCCTAAGTTTTAACATAGAATGAAAAAATGTGCCCCAGTATACGCAATAAAATAACATAAAATGATCTCAGCTAAAATAAAATAAAACCGAGACATCATATCCTGGATGTAATGAGAAGTCTCTCCGCCTTTTGTTTTTCTTTATGTTACATGTACTGTCAGAATCAAAAACTTTTTATTTGTTGTACAACTTGGCAAAACAATAACCTTTCTACCGTAATATATTTCCTAAAATGTTATTGAATTTTTTATAGAAATCATGGCTTATATATATATATATATATATATATATATATATATATGGGGGAGGAAAGACCACTAGGGGTCCCCATACCATCTAGAATATAATCCTGTCCAACTGCAGCATCATCTTTGTCCCAGATGAAGCACAGGCAGAGACAAAGTCCAGGAAGTGAGGGGGGGGGGGGGGGGGGTTGGAACTAGTACTCCTCTGTGCTCACTCCTGTCCTATCAGACTGCAGCATGGAAACAGAGAGGAGAGGGTTACATAGTAGCCTGCAGTGATTGGGTGAAGAGACACAGCACATCAGTCTCAGGAAGGAAGTGAATGCATGGTGAGTGAGGGCAGGCTTGGTGCTTGCCTAGGACATGCACCTTCCTGAGCAGTGGATGTCAGAATAAGTGAGCAGCAGAAAAGAGGGATTTGTGGGCCAAATACAGAAGCTAGACCCATAGAAAAGATGCATAAAGCATCTGCATGACCCAGTGAGGAACATATAGAAATGGTATTTTATTCTGTGATATGACAGGTGCGGTTGGTTTTCAGATATGTAGAATAATAATATGGGGATAAAAGTCATATCCTTTTATTGGTTGTTATGGGCAAAACCGGACAGTATGGGATAAATCGGGGCCAATGTTTTCATGGAGCATATGGATCCAAACAATGTTCATTCCACAAATAGTTCTATGAAGACAGACTGAACGGGTTTCGGGATTATTACTCCCTTCCTCAGTAGTGAATGTATAGATGTAGTACTGGCCTTTATATAGGGCCCTGTGCTTGTGATCTCATAGATTGGTCTCATGAAAAACCCATTTTGGATCTCTGGAAAACTATTGTTGTCTTGTTACAATATTTTGCCTTAGATGGACTTATCATCACATATATATGCACACGACCTGTATGACACAAAGCAGGATAGAAGCGCATAATACACGATAACATAGTAATAAATATGATGTATATAAATGTGAGCTCCACAATAGGGATAACCATCCCCCAATAAATTCTATGAGATTACTTCTATTTTCTTCCCATACCAAAAAAAAGTATCAATGTACCTGTGCCAGAGCCACATGTCTGCACCTATCTGGGGTCTGATGATGGATTGCTCCCAGAAGGCCATATATACATTTGCATCGCTGGGCGCACATTTGGTGCCCATGGCAGTACCAATCCGCAACCTGAAAAAGCGCTGGTCATACAAAACATAGTTATGGTCTAATATATATTGCTGGACACTAAAAACTTAAATGGGCACTCTCATTAAAACTAATGTTTGCTCTTGCACTCCTTATGGTAAATAAAAAATATTTCTAATATACTTTGTTTACAAAAAAAATGAAGTTTTCTATGTTTTATTTGTGCGTAAAAAAGCTCCAGAGCACATTTTCCCCCATCGCACACAGACTTAGGACCGAAGTCCAAACACAGGAAGTGCAGCCCAGAGTGCTGAGGGGGGGGGGGGGGGTGTCCAACCAACAACATATGGCAGTTAAGTGTGAGAGGAGCTATGATTGGATGAGGCTGGACACACCCACCTCAGCACTCCAGGCTGCACTTCCTGTGTTTGGACTTCGGTCCTAAGTCTGTGTATGAGATGGGGGGGAAAATGTGCTCTGGAGCTTTTTTAAGCACAAAATAATAGAAAAGTTCATTTTTTTTAAACAAAGTACAGTACTGACATAAAAAATAATGATTGATCATTTGGTTTCACATATTTATTTTCCTGGGATAAGAATATGGTGAAGGACTGACATTATTGTATTCTCTGTGCTGCTCTGGAATTAAGAAACCTGTATAAAGTTTCTATTATTGTGTTTTCCTGACCACTAGGTGTCGCTGCTGTCACCTCGGCTGCTCATAGAGGCGACAGGCAGCGACAATTCCCATAATAAACCATTAAATATCATTAGAACCTTTGTATAGAAATACAGCACAATTGTCATTGATAGTGTCGTCATAGACTAGGACTGTAGACTGAGGAGAGTTCCCCTTTAAGTCCAGCTGGTGTTTGTATACAGGTTTATATTCGGATTCTTTATTTTGCTCCAGATTTCGCCTCATATTTACAAACAGCTAAAACTGCCAAAAATGTGTTGTAAACACGAAGGGTTGGGACGTCGTCCAATGATATTGTTCTATCTCCAGAATCGCAAATCAATAACAAATTGACATCTTGAGAGCGGATTGTGGTGTGAACAAAGTGTGAAGTGGAGCAGAGGACACAAAGGCGCAGTGTGCGGCTCATATACACAATACATAGAGGATGAATGGGGCTATGTAGGCCGAATATGACAGAATACACCCCATCCCCCATCGCCCCCACAGACCACCGTCTCCTGGGGGGGGGGGTGGCACGGGGGCTTATTAATTTATTACTTCCCCTTAATTAAAGGATTTTCAATTTGGGTGACGGCCAAAATGGATCAGATTGTATGAATCATGGCAGCACATTGACTCATCCACCGCAGAGGAGCCGGAGACCAAACCACCAACACTACATCTGATGAGATATACAGAGCCAAAGAGCGGGGAATAATGCGTACAGGAAAGTGTGGAGGACAGAGGAGTCTGGAGGAGGAGAGCAGAGGAGTCTGGAGGAGGAGAGCAGAGGAATCTAGAGGAGGAGGACAGAGGAGTCTGGAGGAGGAGAGCAGAGGAGTCAGGAGGAGGAGAACAGAGGAGTCTGGAGGAGGAGAGCAGAGGAGTCTGGAGGAGGAGAGCAGAGGAGTCTGGAGGAGGAGAGCAGAGGAGTCTGGAGGAGGAGAGCAGAGGAGTCTGGAGGAGGAGAGCAGAGGAATCTAGAGGAGGAGGACAGAGGAGTCTGGAGGAGGAGAGCAGAGGAGTCTGGAGGAGGAGAGCAGAGGAGTCTGGAGGAGGAGAGCAGAGGAGTCTGGAGGAGGAGAACAGAGGAGTCTGGAGGAGGAGAACAGAGGAGTCTGGAGGAGGAGAGCAGAGGAGTCTGAAGGAGGAGGACAGAGGAATCTAGAGGAGGAGGACAGAGGAATCTAGAGGAGGAGGACAGAGGAGTCTGGAGGAGGAGAGCAGAGGAGTCTGGAGGAGGACAGAGGAATCTAGAGGAGGAGGACAGAGGAGTCTGGAGGAGGAGAGCAGAGGAGTCTGGAGGTGGAGAACAGAGGAGTCTGAAGGAGGAGAGCAGAGGAGTCTGGAGGAGAAGAACAGAGGAGTCTGGAGGAGGAGAGCAGAGGAGTCTGGAGGAGGACAGAGGAATCTAGAGGAGGAGGACAGAGGAGTCTGGAGGAGGAGAGCAGAGGAGTCTGGAGGAGGACAGAGGAATCTAGAGGAGGAGGACAGAGGAGTCTGGAGGAGGAGAGCAGAGGAGTCTGGAGGAGGAGAGCAGAGGAGTCTGGAGGAGGAGAACAGAGGAGTCTGGAGGAGGAGAACAGAGGAGTCTGTAGGAGGAGAGCAGAGGAGTCTGGAGGATGAGAACAGAGGAGTCTGGAGGAGGAGAACAGAGGAGTCTGGAGGAGGAGAACAGAGTAGTCTGAAGGAGGAGAGCAGAGGAGTCTGAAGGAGGAGAGCAGAGGAGTCTGAAGGAGGAGAACAGAGGAGTCTGGAGGAGGAGAACAGAGTAGTCTGAAGGAGGAGAGCAGAGGAGTCTGAAGGAGGAGAGCAGAGGAGTCTGGAGGAGGAGAACAGAGGAGTCTGGAGGAGGAGGACAGAGGAGTCTGGAGAAGGATAGCAGAGGAGTCTGGAGGAGGAGAACAGAGGAGTCTGGAGGAGGAGAACAGAGGAGTCTGGAGGTGGAGAACAGAGGAGTCTGGAGGAGGAGGACAGAGGAGTCTGGAGGAGGATAGAGGAGTCTGGAGGAGGAGGACAGAGGAGTCTGGAGGAGGAGAGCAGAGGAGTCTGGAGGAGGAGAGCAGAGGGGTCTGGAGGAGGAGAGCAGAGGAGTCTGGAGGAGGAGAACAGAGGAGTCTGGAGGAGGAGAGCAGAGGAGTCTGGAGGAGGAGAGCAGAGGAGTCTGGAGGAGGATAGAGGAGTCTGGAGGAGGAGGACAGAGGAGTCTGGAGGAGGAGGACAGATGAGTCTGGAGGAGGGCAGAGGAGTCTGGAGGAGGATAGAGGAGTCTGGAGGAGGAGGACAGAGGAGTCTGGAGGAGGAGAGCAGAGGAGTCTGGAGGTGGAGAGCAGAGGAGTCTGAAGGAGGATAGAGGAGTCTGGAGGAGGAGGACAGATGAGTCTGGAGGAGGTCAGAGGAGTCTAGAGGAGGAGGATAGAGAAGTCTGGAGGAGGAGAGCAGAGCAGTCTGGAGGAGGAGGACAGAGGAGTCTGGAGGAGGAGAACAGAGGAGTCTGGAGGAGGGGACAGAGGAGTCTGGAGGAGGAGGACAGACAGTATCACACCTGATAGGCTTAGATACTCCAGCTTGGCAGACAGTATCACACCTGATACACTTTGATACACCAGCTTGGCAGACAGTATCACACCTGATACACTTAGATACACCAGCTTGGCAGACAGTATCACACCTGATACACTTAGATACACCAGCTTGTCAGACAGTATCACACTGGCTTAGATACACAGGCTCCATGGCTTGCGGTCGGGTCCCTTTAAATCCTTGTCTCTTTTTCCGCTCCTGTTAAGCACACATGGTGATTACACAGCCCAGCCCTGAATGAGCCGCAGTGGAAACAGCAGAGGGTAGTGAGCTGCGATCTTTGGCTCCGTACACACCATGTGCTGCACCCACTGAGCTGGCATGGGGCATCCCAGGCTGTTTGCTCGAGCTGAGTGCCAGAGGTGAGAGCAGGGAGTGTCCGCTCAGTCGAGAGAATGGGCACAGAGATCGCCCTTATTTCTGGAAACCCTGGATACAAATAGCAATTGTTACATAAGGAATACAGACTCCGTATCCAGGGAGCACCCTAGATCTGACTGCTGTCTGTCCATACAGGCCTCTGTAAAGGGGCACCCTGCATAGACACAAGGACTGTGGGGGTCACCAGTATTCACCCTTAGACATAACACATCCCTGGTCTCCACTGGTCTTGCAAAACTACAACTCCCAGCATGCCGGTATGCTGGGAGTTGCAGTTTTGCAACAGCTGGAGGTGCACAGTTTGGAAACCAAAGGAGTGAGGGTCGGCATGCGCCGTTCAGCCATGTGCGCTGTACTCATGTATCTCTGACTTTCCCATAGAAATGAATAGAGGACGCGTGCCGACCCCCGCGTGTGTGAGGAAAAGCTGAGCCCCATACAGGAGATCATGGGGGTCCCAGCAGTCAGACCCCCCACGATCAGACACTTATCCACAATCCTGTAGATAGAGGATACATTTTCCTACTTTGGACTTCTTCTTTAACTTGCTAATATAATATTTTCTTAGGCAATAACCCACAAGTATACATGCCTTTGTGACAGTCTATATTACTTGTATACATTTCTTTACATTGTCTTTAGTCTAGGTGCCACCTTTCAATAGCATTGCCAAGTACAGCTTATCAGACAGCTTTTCTGAAGAGGGGGAGTTTGCAGTGTCCCGTTTCTCAGCTACAAAACTATGTAAGTTGTTGCTTGGCTAATGAATCTTATTTCCAAATGTCTAAATCTCTGTTTGGTGTTATTGTGAGTACAATGGGTTTTCTAGGATTAGAAAAAAAAAAAAAAAACTGGGTCTGGCTCAGGCCCGGGATGTGTTCACATTTGTCCTAGCTCTTCTCATGCTAGGTAAACCGATTTAGTCAAAGTGTGGTGCCACGGGTGGTGTAGGGAAATACCATATCAGTTCGTGATGCCAGGGCACGGTTATTCTACACACGATCCGTGGTTGGAGACAGCTTCTCCTGGGCCAGACACGGGAGTAAATAAACACGACGACGTCAAATAATGGATAACTGTCTTCACTGAGCTGGTACAGATGGTTTTACACCGACGGTCTGGTGCAGATGGTATTACACCGACGTTATGGTGCAGAGTGAGAGGATGCAGCGTAACCCCATGGAAGCCCTCTGGCCTTGCTGGGAGTTGTGATGCTTTCACCCAATGAATTGATACTGACTTGAGAGAATAGTTGATGGATCCTGGTAGCTAGGGTTCTATCAAGGTTCGGTAGTTTCTTGTATGCAATATATATCAGCCTTATTTGACTTAAGTTCCTTGCACAGGAGTGAGCGCTTATAGGGGGAATTAAGTCCCTTGACATTGTGCGACATTATTTTAACTCCCAAAATCAAATAACGCAAGCATAAAAAACTTACATCCTGCAGGCAACCTTCGTATGCCCTATAGGGAGAAAGTTGGATTACTTCCAACATTTTACTTCCTAGGCTAAACCGGTCCTATGACTGAACTGAACTTAAGGATATATATATATATATATATATATATATATATATATATAGTTATTTTTTTTATTTTTTTTACATGCCTTTATTACTAACATTTATTGTTATATTTTACTTAGGGTGTTAACCCTTTCCACTATTAGGAGCTGCTTTGGCCAGAGGACTATGAAATATATTTATTGGGGCCAACCTCCATTTCTCACATAATTTTATCAGCTCTGATGGGGTAGAGGCCTCATGCCTCTCCCCATCATAGCTGATTATCACCCTAATGGGGAACCCCCACTTGTATATGATATCCAGCTGAAATTGGGTGACTTACATTCTGCAAATAAACGGAGATGTGATGCAACTATCGCTAAGGAGATATCCTCGCTCACTGATAAACTCTATGCTCTTCAGTACCATAAGTATGAATTAGCAGCTAGAAAGCTACGGTTAGAGCGTTACTTGCAGGGGAATAGACCAGGTGCCCTTCTGGCGCGTCAGTTAAAAACGCAACAAAGTAAATCTAGGATCCCTTATGTTTATAATAAAAATAAAACAAAAACAATAGACCCTAAAGGTATAGCCGAGGTATTTGCTGACTATTATAAAACACTTTATAATTTAAAAGATGATACTACTACTCACCAACCAACCCTAATAGAAATTAAAACCTTTTTAGACAGACTGAATTTACCAAAAATTTCAGAGGATCAGTTATATACCTTATCTAAGCCATTTACTGAATTAGAGATTCTCCAGGTTATAAGAGTTTTGAAATTGCATAAAGCCCCAGGCCCAGACGGGCTTCCTAAAGAATATTATAAAACTTGTGGCTCCCTTGTAGCACCCTACTTAAAGAGAGTATTTAATAAAGCCATTACACAAGGTGTATTCACTCCGGAAATGTTAAAATCCTTAATTATTACTCTCCCGAAAGTAGGTAAAACTCCGGATGAGCCTTGACATTTTCGTCCAATCGCCCTCCTGAATACCGACCTAAAGATTTATGCCTTAATGTTGGCGAACAGGATAAACCAGGTGCTGCCATTACTGGTAGCGAATGACCAGGTGGGATTTGTATGGGGGCGCCATGTGAATGATGGAACACGTTGAATCATCATTCTTTCTGTATTGGAAGAAAAAGGAACGCCTTCTCTGCTTCTTACGTTAGACGCAGAGAAGGCGTTTGACAGAATGCATTGGGATTATATTTCGCAGGTGTTGGATAGATTTGGTTTTGGAGGAGGAGTTAAATCAGCAATAATGGCGCTATACCAGGGTTCAATGGCATGTATTTATACCTCAGGGGTTAGGTCAAGTGAGTTTCAGATGTCGTATGGAACAAGGCAGGGATGCCCCCTGTCCCCATTGTATCAGCAATGGAACCGCTGGCACAGTGTATTAAGGACTCGCCATCTATAAAAGGAGTGGAGGTGGGAAAAAGGGAATATAAAGTGGGATTGTTTGCAGATGATATTATTAGTTTAATTAACCCAATGGAATCATTAAAAGGGGTAGTGAAAGTGCTAGAAAGTTTTTCTAGAATTAGTTACTACAAAATTAACGTTGATAAATCAACGATTTTGGATATTTCGATCCCCCAAATGCTGAAGGAGACTCTTTCTAGCACTTTCTCATACCAGTGGGCTGAGGGGCAGATTACATACTTAGGGATAATTATTACATATCTCCTCTCCAGGATAGTGGAAGTTAATTGTGCCCGACTAAGATCTATTATATCACGAGATGTCACCACCTTTTCGAGGCTCCCACTTTCCTGGATGGGCCGAATCTCAGCTGTAAAAATGACTTTACTCCCAAAGGTATTGTATTATTTCCATAATTTGGTAGTGCCATTTTCTAATCAGGAGATAAAGAAGTTACAAAACTTATTTATGCAGCTTATATGGCAAAATAAAAAACAGATGGTTTCAGCAAATATACTGTATCTCCCTGTGAATAAAGGTGGCTTAGGCTGCCCGAACTTACGATGGTATTTCCATGCGGTGGTCCTTGATCAGGCCCGGTATTGGTGGCAAAATGACAAATTAAAACAGTGGGTTGAAATAGAATCGGAACTTGTAAAGGAGAAATCCTTGGGTGACACACTATGGGGTGCTAAATTAGGTAGGAAAAACGTAGATTTGATGTACCCAACTATTGTAACAACATTAAACACTTGGCGTATTAAAGAAATGGGAAACGCACATGCACTACTATCTAAGAATAATTTGCTGTTATCAGTAATAGAAAACTTTATACCAGGCTCAAACTACTCAGGCTAGGCAGCCAGAGGTATCACCAGGTACGGCGACATCTTGGGGAAAGATGGTTCTCTTCTTTCCTTTTGAGAATCTCAAAGAGAAATATGACTTACCTGGTGCGGATTTTTATAAGTACTTGCAACTCCGGAGTTACGCATCATCTATTAACCTACCTGTCAAGGAGTACAACACCCGTATGTGTCAACTTTTTGTTAAACAACTTTATTTTATTCAGAATTGATTGCACCTATTGTTAAAATTCCATATGGTACGAGATGGGAGTGTGACCTCTCGCAGTCCTTTACAGACTGTGAGTGAAATATACATGGTTATATAGATGGTACCTAACCCCAGCAAAATTATCAAGAATGTTCCCGGAACATTCCAACCTGTGTTGAAGATGCGACCTGAAAGTGGGGACGCTGCTTCACATTTGGTGGGAATGCGAGGAACTTACTAGGGTCTGGGATCAGATTAGGGTAATGATTATTAATATACTCGGAGGCTCCTGTCCTTGGGGACCGGAGGTGGCTCTATTACTTTTACGTCTTGACCACCTCTCTAGCCCGGATTTACTTCTAATTGTGAACTTGGTAACAATTGTGAAAAACAAAATTGCAACTAAATGGAGAAATACCGAACCCCGACCTTACTAATGTACTGCATGCTGTTACGCCGAGCCCTCCGGGTCCCTGCTCCTCCCCGGAGCGCTCGCGGCGTTCAGCTCCGTGCAGCGCCCCGGTCAGATCCGCTGACCGGGAGCGCTGCACTACTGTCTCCGGCGGGGATGCGACCCGCCCGCGGCTCACATCCCAGTCACCTCACCTGTCCCGTCCTCCGTCGGCTCAGTCCCGGCGCACGCGGCACTGCTCCCTAGGGCGCGCGCGCGCCGGCTCTCTGAGATTTAAAGGGCCAGTGCACCATTGATTGGCGCCTGGCCCAATCAGTACATCCACCTGTGTCCTCGTTATAAAAACCCACTTCCCCTTCCTGGTATTGCCGGCTCTTGTTGCCTTGTGCCAGTGAAAGTGTTTTGTGTATGTCCCAAGCCTGTATTCCAGACCTTCTGCTGTTGCCCCTGACTACGACCCTTGCTGCCTGCCCTGACCTTCTGCTACGTCCGACCTTGCTCTTGCCTTGTCCTTCTGTACCGCTCCAGTCTCAGCAGTCAGTGAGGTTGAGCTGCTACCGGTGGACACCACCTGGTTGCTGCCGCCGCAGCAAGACCATCCCGCTTTGCGGCGGGCTCTGGTGAATACCAGTAGCAACTTAGAACCGGTCCACCGACACAGTCCACCCCAATCCCTCTCTGACACAGAGGATCCACCTCCAGCCTGCCGAATCCTGACAAATGCGATGCATCAAATCTGTAAAATGGAATATAACATAGCACAGTCTTCTAATGACCTTCCACGTTTCTATTATCTATGGTCCAAATGGTTAAAATATAGACCCTTGGCAGATAAGCTACTGGTTTGACTTACGGGCTTTCCATGGCGGTCCTCCAGCCTTCTTTCTTTTAATTGTTTTGCTTCTCTGTGTACCATATTTGCTTGTTGTGTGTTTGTTTGCTTAATTTGATTTATATCATGTATACTATGTAATTATGCATAAAATAATAAATAAAAATAAAAAAGGTCCGGTAGTTTCCTCCACCAGGGCATGAGCTTCCACTGTGCGGGTGATCCTTGCAGGATAACCAGATAAGGTAGATTTGATCTGGGCCTTCCCTTGGAGCTCTCCACACACAACACAACCTTACCACACTGATGCTCAGCAGTAACTAGACTGGACCAACTCCTCCCCCACAACACTATATGGGCAAGAATCTAGGGGTTCCCATTGGAAGGCAGGGTCACATGGGTTTACACTGCTGTCTGCTTAAAGGCACAGTAACACATAAAACACATACATAAGAATAACAACGAAATAATTATAAAAAAATATATACTAACTCTTGGTAAAGTGCTGAAACATAATTAATGTAACATTGATGCTGCAGGTCTGCCCAAAGCAGTCCGAAGACACAGGACAGCCTTTGGTGCTGGGACACCACAAAAGTTTAACCTGTTAGGTCAGGTCTGTAAAGTTTGGAGGCTGGAATTTGGAGGTTTCACCCAAGGTCGGAGATGACCTTGGGTGAAACCTCCGAACTCCAAACTTTACAGACTGGACCTACCAGGTTAAAGGGGTACTCCGCTGCTCAGCGTTTGGAACAAAATGATACGAACGCTTAGAGCCGGCATTGGGAGCTTGTGATGTCATAGCCCTGCCTCTCATGATGTCTCACGCCCCCTCCCATAGACTAGCATTGAGTGGACAGGGCGTGACATCAGGAGGGGGCGAGGCTATGATATCACGAGCTCCCGGCACTGACCCCACAGATAGACTTGCATTGAGGGGGCAGGGCTATGATGTCAGCGTTTCCAAACGCTGAGCAGCGGAGTACCCCTTTAACTGGACATCACTACTTGTAACACAGGGGATTTATCAATTTAGCCAAGCTAGCCTGAACTACTACTCCCATTCTCCTCACCAGTACCACACCGTATAACAGTGCCCCCACTGGAGCGAGGAATACGGCTATTTACGACAGCGCAGGGAATTCTGGGACATGCTCCTGCACCCATAAATATAATACACAGGATTCAGCGACTCCTTTTATTTTCCATGAAATTCCTGGCGGATAAAATCTGCACTGGATCCGGTGAGGAGATGTGAGCGCGGGACGGCGGACAAGTGCAGATTATGGGATCAAGTAACCCTTCCTGTGCCAAGGAGCCGCAAGGGACGTAATGATAAATCCAAATTATTTACAGGAGAGATATTCCAAATATAACATTCCACTAAAGATTTCATCGTTCTGTGCGGACACATGGAGAATTCTTCTCTAAGAGCTGTAGAGTCTGTAACACCATAAAACACCTCAAGAAGGAATCTATACACAGATTTATTAATAGCAGAGTACCTTCTATATATGTCACATGACAGGTACTGATCCTGAGTTATATCCTGTATTATACCCCAGAGCTGTACTCACTATTCTGCTGGTGAGGTCACTGTGTACATTACATTACATTACTTATCCTGTACTGATCCTGAGTTATATCCTGTATTATACTCCAGAGCTGTACTCACTATTCTGCTGGTGAGGTCACTGTGTACATATATCACATTACTTATCCTGTACTGATCCTGAGTTATATCCTGTATTATACCCCAGAGCTGTACTCACTATTCTGCTGGTGAGGTCACTGTGTACATATATCACATTACTTATCCTGTACTGATCCTGAGTTATATCCTGTATTATACCCCAGAGCTGTACTCACTATACTGCTGGTGAGGTCACTGTGTATATACATTACATTACTTATCCTGTACTGATCCTGAGTTATATCCTGTATTATACTGCAGAGCTGTACTCACTATTCTGCTGGTGAGGTCACTGTGTACATACATTACATTACTTATCCTGTACTGATCCTGAATTATATCCTGTAGATCTTTTATTAAAATTTCAAACATAACAATAAAAAAAATTACAAAACATAAACATACCATATCCGACAGAACATATCAATATAGCGAATCGTAAAACCAAACACCATAGCATAAAATACAACACCGGTCCACCACACACTCATTCCTGCACACAAACAAATATATACAATATTTACAAAAGACATATTCCTATAATATCCATTATACCCATACCATACTAATAAACTATATACACTAATATACACTAATACTAAATGTGAATTTCCTGGCCCAGTTGCAATACCAAAAACCCAATACCAATAATATACCAAAAAGAATAACAACAACAACAATAATAATATATACAAAATAATAAAAAACCAACACAAACAAAATAACACCACTTTTTTTTTTTTTTTTTTTTTTTTTTTTTTTTTGGCCCTGAGCTGGTCCCGCATCCCATGCCCCCCAGTACATGTTACCAGACGTCCATGAACCAGTCCAGGATTTTCTGTATATATAAAAGTCCCATACAAACCCCCTCCCCCCTTTTAACCCACCACCCAACCTAAACTAAACCCAAACCCCAGGTGGCATCACACAATATATACAGTATATACATTACATAAAATATACACAGACTAACAATATATATAATACATAAGTATACAAATAGACTACAACAATAAATACAATAACAAATACATATAACACTATAAGCCAAACAACAAACCCCTAAAGCTCAAGTTCAGCGCCTGCAAGCCCTATATTACCATAAACCAACTGCTCAAAACAAAAAGACTAATGTGCCAGCATCAGCCCACCACCAGGGGGAGACAACGGGCTAAGGCACTTTAAAGGCAGAGCCCCTCCACAGACGAGAGGCCCTGCCAGCACCCAGCCTCTCGTACTCCAGAGAACGCACCTTCACCAGGTCACCGAGAATGTTCCTAACCACCACATCCACAGGGAGGATTTTACGCTGCGTCGACACTAAACACCGTGCATTCCACGTGTAGTACCTGATCACTGAGCTGACTAGGAATAAAGTGCACCGGTCCCAGCCTCCAAGGTTTCTGAATGCCCCATAGGCCCATTCCGCATAGGAGAGACTGGCCAGCCGAGGCCAACCAATGGAAGCGTCCACCCTGGTGTAAACCTCTGTGTTAAAGGGACAATGAAGCAGAAAATGCTCCATGCTTTCCAGCATGCCTCCACACTCTTCGCGGGGACATCCCCGGTCATCAGAGCTCCTGCACTTCAGATTGTCCCTCACACACAGTTTCCCATTGAAGCAGCGCCAAGTCAAGTCCCAAAACTTCAAGGGGATCCTGATAGAATTCAAAAGCTCTAAACCCTCCTCCAGATCCCGACTTGGGCAGTCCTTGAGCGCCAATGGCCTCTGGAAATGGGAAGACAGGACCCCCTTGTCAAGGAATTTCCTCGACAGAGTCCTAATCTCCCCCATCCCCAGACCCCACCGACGAATAACCTTCAGAACCGGGGTAGCATAAGCCGGGAGATGCCCGTGTGGTGTGCGAAGATCCTTCACTTGCCCTCCTGTCTCCCATTCCTGGAAGAAAGGCCAAAACCATCCCCTACAGGAGGATACCCACGGAGGAGCCCTCTCTGACCAGAGGTTTGCTATATTGGTCTTAAGAAAGGTATTCACTAGGAATACCACAGGGTTGACCATACACAACCCCCCTAGTCTCCTTGTACGGTAAGTAACCTCCCTCTTCACTAGGTTCAGTCTATTCCCCCATAACATTTGGAAGAACTCACTGTAGACCCGGGTCCAGAGAGGTTCTGGCAACATACATACACTGCCCAGATATATCAACAAAGGGAGCAGGAATGTTTTGATCAGGTTAACCCTTTCCCGGAGGGTCAAAGACCAACCCTTCCACTGATCCACCTTCTGAGCGGCGATCTTAAGCCTGCTGTCCCAGTTTTGTTTGGGGTAATCCCCTTGGCCAAATTCAATGCCGAGAACTTTTGCAGATTCCTGGGGCTCTGGAAGGGCGTCCGGGAGATCAAAACTAGGATCTCCCCCTCCCAGCCAGAGACTCTCACACTTATCCTGGTTGATCTTGGACCCGGATGCCTCCGAGTAGCGGTCCACCTCTGACATCACCCATCTGACCTCCTCTTGTGAGGAGACAAACACAGTGACATCATCAGCATATGCTATCGCCCTCAGAGCCGAATCCGGCACCGCCAGGTCCATTCTCACCCCCGCCAACGGTCCACAATCAATCCTCCTAAGGAAAGGATCAATTGCAAACACGTACAGCAAAGGGCTTAAAGGACAACCCTGATGGACACCAGATCCAACCTCAAAGGAGCGACCAATCCAACCATTCACAAGTGGGAAACTCTCTGCCCCTGCATACAAGGTCTTAAGCCAATCAACAAACCCCCCCGGCAGGCCATATCTCAGAAGAACAGACCAGAGGTACTCATGGTTAACCCGATCAAACGCTTTTGCCTGATCCAAGGACAGCAAGTACCCCTTCCAGTGGCCAGCCCTACCCTGCTCCACAGCCTCCCGGACACTGAGCACAGCACTAAATGTACTGCAGCCCGGAACAGAGCAATGCTGAGCCCCCGAAAGGAGCCGGGGTGCAAACTCCACCAGCCGGTTAAACAGCACTTTTGCCAGAATCTTTCTGTCCGCATTGAGAAGAGCTATGGGACGCCAATTCTCAATGTGGGACGGGTCTTTACCCTTTGACAAGATGATCAGCGCTGACCTCCTCATTGTCTTTGGCAGAGTGCCCGAGGATAGACACTCATTAAAAACCGCAGTCAAGAGGGGAACCAAAGTGTCCTTAAAGGTCTTGTAGAACTCAGATGTTAAGCCATCCGGACCGGGTGACTTCTTGAGGGCAAGCCCATCAATCGCCATCCTGACTTCCTCTTCCCGGATCATCTCTGTCAAAATGTCAAGAGAGGGGTCTACTCCTGGTTCAGGGATGGTTTCAGCCAAGAAAGCTCATACCTTATCTCGATCTAGATCCTTCCTTCCCAAGAGGTGCGAGTAGAAGGATCTGACGACCTCCAGGATCCCTGATCTGGACCTTTTCAAGGATCCCGTACTATCAATCAGTCCTGAGACTATTTTACTATTCACTGACATCTTGCAGTTTCTGTAAGGGTCGGGCGAGCGGTACTTCCCGTAATCCCTCTCAAAAACCAAAGATGCGTGTCTGTCGTACTGGCACTTCATCAGCAAGGACTTCACTCTGGAGATATCATCACGACTACCTCCAGTCGAGACAAGGTTCTCAAGTTTCTTCCTCAGGCCCTGGTACAAACGGTACCTGTTTAGGCTTCTGAGGCCCGAGAGCTGGCGGAAGAATGTTGCAACCCTTTTCTTGAAGATCTCCCACCACTCTGACTTACTGCTACAAAGGCCCAGCAATGGTACCTGGCTCTGAAGAAAATCCTCAAAGGACTGTCTTATCTCCGCTTCTTCCAAGAGAGACAAATTCAGCTTCCAATAGCCTCTGCCCATCCGGGGGGTCTCTGTGACATTCAGAGAAAACAAAATTAAACAGTGATCGGAGAACTCCACCTCAACAACAGACACTGCTGAAGAGACGGCTTCCTCCTTCAAATAAAACCTGTCTATCCTAGACCTACAACTACCCCTATGATAGGTGAATCCCGCGTGGCCTGGGGTGTACCGGATGTGGACATCCACCAGGCGAGCCTCACTTGCTATGCTATTAAGGGCGACGCTATCATAAGTCAGCTTGTCTCTGGAACCTCCCCTGTCTTGGGGCCTCGTGACAGCATTGAAGTCCCCTCCAAAGACCACCTGCCGACTTGTAAAAAGATAGGGCTTGATCCTCATAAAGAGACACTTCCGGTCCCACTTAGACTGTGGGCCGTAGATGTTAATAAGGCGAAGTTCTTGTCCCTTCATGAGGACATCTAAGATCAGGCACCTCCCCATTTCTAACTCGATAACCCGTCGGCATTCTACCGCTGCGGTAAAAAGGACCGCCACTCCTCTATACGGCTCGGCCCCAAGAGACCAGTAGGAGGGCCCATTCCTCCACTCTCTTTTAGCCTTGTAGATAGATGACATATCTGTTAGCCTGGTCTACTGCAAAAATAAAATATCAGCATTAATATGGGCAAAAAAATCATAGGCCGCAAATCGAGCTGTATCTGACTTAATGCTGGCAACATTAATGGATGCCAGAGTCAACGGAGAGGGTGCCGCCATCAAGGGTGATTGAGTTAGACAGCTTTCTTTTTCCCACCATCCTTCCCATCCACCCCACCACCCTCCTCATCAGATGATGGTTTACCCCTTTTTAGTGAGATGGATGTGTCCATTTTTCCATTATATACTTTTTCCTCGTCCCCTGACTCTGGGCCAGTCTCCCCCCCTGAAGACATAGATTCCCCAGGGAGAGAGGACTCAGCGTCTCCTGTGAGCCCCACCGCAACATCCGGAACCTCACCCACCGCCTCCTCCCCCTCCGAAGAGGAAATGTCGCGGAGGGCTCGGAACCGGTTGGAGAGACCAATCAGAGGGAGATCAGTTGTACCTTCCTTTGGCATCTGGCGGGTGGGAGAAGATATTACATCTCCTCCTTTTTTTATTCCTCCGAGTACCCCGCTTTGTTTCTGCCCATCCCCCACTGTCCTCATCCGCGCTCTCACCATGGGAGGACAGTGAGGAGACAGCATCCCCCTCTTTGTGGATCCTCCCAATCTCCTCATCCAGTTCACTATCCCCCAGGGCCTCAGCAGTAAGACTGGCCGCAGGGACAGGATCAGGAGTCACCCCAGTTGGTTGATGCTCCTGTGAGTCCTGAATCTCCCTATCCCTTTGGCGCTTCTTGAGAGGCCTCAGTTGGGCAGGCGTCTTCTGCTTACTTTTCTTCCCTGGCCCCTGCACCCCTTCATCCCCGACGGCCATCGCCCCAGCAGAATCCACCTCAAGGCTTACTCCCACCGGGGCAACAACCGCGTTGACAAAGGAACGAGGGCAGCGACTGAATGGGTGACCTAAGTCACCACACAGGTGACACCTAATCTCCGCACAAGATGCAGCGAGATGACCTATTTCCCCACACAGAGTGCACTTCTGCACAGTGCAATTGGCACTAAAATGTGTGGGGTCACCACATCTGTGACAGAGCTTCGGCTGACCCTGGTAGAAGATCTGGATACGATCTCTTCCGAGGAAGGTCGCAGATGGTATATGGGTAACTGTGTTTCCTGAACGCCTCAGTTTCACCATAAACGTCCAGGCCCCTGACCAGATGCCATATTCATCCCTGTTCTTTTTTGGGACCTCCACCACCTCTCCATACCGACCTAGCCACGTCATGATGTCAATACAAGAGAGTGATTCGTTACGGGTTAAAACGGTCACTTTCTTGACATTGTTTTGGCGAGACACCGCCTGAATGGCAAAGTCTCGCCAGCCGGGTTCGTTCTTTACCAACTCATAATTCGACCAGAAGAGCTCAAGCCCCTCCGGCCGAACAAAGCTGATATCAAACTCAGGGGTACCAAAAGGATGTATTAAGGCGTAGATGTCCGCTGCCTTAAAGCCCAACTTCAGCAGAAGCTCAACAACTTTAGATCTTGGAGGACATGTATCACTGCCTCTCCACCTCAGCCGGACCACATTCCTACGGAGACCACCTGGCCCGGCTGTAGGGAGGGACCACACATTATCCCCCCCTCTTTCCTCTCGGAAGGCTGAAAGACCATGTCTCTCTATCCAGAAGGATAGATCAACCTCCCTACCCTCTACATTGATCGATCTCTCACCTCTCCTTAAGGCCCCCAGGAGACGCTGCTGCAAACTGCTCTCCCAGAGCTAGAGGACGAGAAAGGTGCCCCCCTCCCCCCAGCGGTGACATTTGCGTAGCTGCGTACCGGTGCTGCCACCGCTGGGGGTGCAACTGGACCAGGCCCTACATCCCTACCACTAATCTGCGCCCCTTCACCACCCTCCTCCACATAATCCATACCCAAACCATTGTCACATGTTTTAGCTAATGTGCCCCCCATACCTCCACCCGTGCTACAGCCTAAACCACCATTCAAAGCCCCAGACAGATTATTAACAGATACATTCACTCCTTCATTCACTATTACATTAACTGTCTCACTCATACTGGCTGGACCGGTGCGTTCTGTTGCAGATTTTGTACCATCAGCATCACTGGGTACCAGAGCTGGAGCCACCACCACAGGACAGGTCACCGGTCCCTTATACAAGGACCGGGAAGCCTGCCTAGCCTGCTTATTAGCGGCCCCAGCCCTGTTTTTATTGGTACCCTCCGCCTCATCAGTACTGGAGTTTCCTGCTTCTGGGCGCCGCTGATCTGGATCAGCGGCGCCAATACAAAATAGGGGTTTAAGTCCAGTCTTTCTGGGAGGCGAAGACATCTTAGCCCTGGCAGCTCCTCCACGACGACACCGCTGCTCCAAAGGAACAGCAGTGCCAACGCTCAGAGCCACCGGAGCTCCCGCAGCCAACTCTGGCACAAAACCGCCCCCCCCTCCCGTTAGGGAGCAACCCAATGTGCCAGAGCCTTTACTGCCCATCGCTGGGCAAATATCACTGTCCGACCTCACAGCCGATACACTGTCTGCTCCACCACTGTTACTGCAAACAGCTATGGAGCTCACCGCCACACTAGACTCCATACTCTCCCCACTCTCCTGCACTGAGTCCACAGCAGAACTCAGGCTGGGCTGAGAAATGGGGTTCACACAGTGAGCTGACCCTGCGGCCAGTCCGGGGGGTTCAGGGAGGGGGGTATATACAAATGTTACCTGCTCCTGGAGCTTGGTCTTCTTTGACTTCTTCTTTTCCCTTCCCCCAGGTGCCTCCTCTGGTAACTCATGTCCAAATGTGAAGTCCTGGAGGCGACCTGGGGACTCCAGGAGCTGGATCTGGGCCATCAGCGCCCCTCCCTGGTGACTGGTGCTACTCTCATCCCCCGAACCGCCAGGGCCGCAGCCAGATGACATTGCCACTTGCCCTGCAGGGAGCCCACTGTATGGGGTGAGATGTTGCAGACCCCCGGGTGGATTTGGCTCAACATTATCGGCCTCCGCAACGTCTCCTTCCTCCTCCACCCGTGGCTGAAGCCCCCTCAGCTTTCTTTGCTTCTCCCTCTCCTTTTCTGCAAAGCGATCTTCATTCTGAAGCTTTTCTTTAAATGGCCCGCTGTTCTCCAAAATCAAAGTTTTCCTTTCCTTTAGATTGCTGATGCTGGTTTTAAGCTGTTTAATCCTTGCTGACAGCTCAGCCTTCTGGCGTTTTGACGCAGTTTCCATTAAAGCTTTTGCCTCCTGTACCTCCTCCTGGAGCCTATACAAGCTGCTCCTTGCTTCTTTATATCCCTGAAGTATCTCTGCAACACGGGATCCATAGGTGGTTCCAGGCTCCTGGGCCCTGGGCATTGCCCAATCCTCCTCCACACCTCCATGGGCATTTGGCTTTGCTCCAGGAGGAGTATCACAGTCCATAGTACCTGTAATACCTTTTGTTGGAGCAGCCTTGCGGCTACTCTTCGTCTCCATGGGCTCAGGAGGTGCTGGAGATACATCGCTGCATCTCCTGGCAGAGCGCCTTAACCCAGAGACATCTGGTGCAGTTCCTGATGCTGGTCCCTCTGCAACTGGTCGCTGGCTCCCCCTGCCCCCCGCGGACCTACTTCGGGGGGGCAGGTGTTGGGGTTCTCCGCTCCTCGCTCATACCAGGAAACGAACCCTCCTTCTGGGGAAAGGAAGGTCGCTCCTGGGAGAGAGGTGGATCACTCTCAAGGTCGAGCACACCAAACGCTCACAGGAAGCCCAAACAGGAAGATGCTCCCTCTAGTGGCCAGACTCCAGAGCTGTACTCACTACTCTGCTGGTGAGGTCACTGTGTACATACATTACATTACTTATCCTGTACTGATCCTGAGTTATATCCTGTATTATACTCCAGAGCTGTACTCACTATTCTGCTGGTGAGGTCACTGTGTACATATATTACATTACTTATCCTGTACTGATCCTGAGTTATATCCTGTAAATCTTTTTTATTAGAAAAATGTAAATCATAACAAACACAAAAACCAGCACAACTTTGCCATAACTGAAAACAACCACATAAAATAACATAAACCCAAACTTTACATTTCAAATAAAAGAACATAAATCCTGCCTAACCGGCCAGCCCAGTTTTCCCTAGAAAATACTAGAGACGCACCTTACATAACCAAATATCTAACAACACTCACATACATACTCAACTTGCGTTACCAAAAAAGAAACATAAAAATAGCACAATTTAGCTGTAACTCAAAAACACCCAAACTTGGGAAAACACACACAACAAGGACTCCCACTACACCCCATTAATTTAATATATATATATATATATATATATATATATATATATATATATATGTATATATACACACTTTTTTTTTTTTTTGCCTAATTGTTAAGAAAGAAAATTAAATCTATAACTCAAAAACACCCAAACTTGGGGAAAAGAAGACCTAGACCAAAGAAAAACGAAATCCACTACGGGATACAAAAATACCAAAGAAAAATTACTACAAAAATAATAACTGGTTCGACTGCCATAATATAAGATAAACAAAATTATAACATTTTATACATATAGACTATATACACTATATACACCTAAATATACAGAAAATACACCTACAAATACAATAAAACAACCTACACTAAACTGTCCCTTCACCCACACCACCCGCCCTCCTGTACATGGGTCAGAGTCCATACAGTTCATAGTCCTCAATGTCCAGTTCATAACTGACCCATGCCAGGTCCACCAAAACAAACAACCACCACCACCCACAAATACACCCTCCCAACCTAGAACTCCTCCCAACCAACTTTATCATTATCAGCATTACAATATACAGAAACAAACAATACAACCCACTTTAGGCCCAAGTTCGGTGCCTGTAAGCCCTTCATAACCTTAACATCTGAAAACAAAACAAAAAGCTATGGTGCACATGCATTAGCCCACCACCAGGAAGAAGGATGGCAATCCTGATACATACAAAATTTACATTCTTTCCCTAACTCCACCCTACCTCTCTCCCTACCATTATCCCTAAAAATAAACTGACCCTACTATCACCCTAACCCTGTCCCTACATCAATGTCCCTAACTAAATCAAGGGTACTCTACCCAAAAGGTCTAGTACCTAGGGCACATCAAAAGAAAACCCTCTCCATAGGAGAGAAGCCCTACTGGTACCAAGACTGCCATACTCCAAAGACCTGATCTTCCCGAGGTCACCAGTGATGTTCCTACAGACCTCCACCTCGGAGAGGACTTTCCGCTGTGTAGACACTAAACACCGTGCATTCCACGTGTAGTACCTAACCACTAAACTGACTAAGAATAAAGTGCCCCGATCACGGCCATCCAGGGTCCTGAATGCCCCATAAGCCCACTCCGGATAGGTAAGGCCGGCAAGTTGACTCCAGCCGATGGAAGCGCCCACCCGGTTGTAGACCCCTATATTAAAGGGACAATGAAGCAGGAAATGGTCCATGCTTTCCAGCATGTCCCCGCACTCTTCTAGGAGACACCCCCGGTCATCAGATCTCCTACACTTCAAATTGTCCCTCACATATAGCTTCCCCTGAAAGCAGCGCCAGGCCAAGTCCCAAAACTTCTGGGGGATCCTTTTCATGTTTAAAAGATACAACCCCACCCTCAGATCCCGACCTGGGCAGTCCCTGAGTGCCAGAGGCTTCTGGAAGTGGGTCAACAGAACCCGTTTGTCAAGGAACTGCCTTGACTGGGTCCTGATCTCCCACACTCCCAGACCCCACCGACGTATCGCCTTCAGAGTCGGGGTAGCGTAAGCCGGAAGATATCCATGGGGCGTACGGAGGTCCTTCACTTGCCCTCCTGTCTCCCATTCCTGGAAGAAAGGCCGAAACCACTCCCTGCAGGAGAGTACCCATGAAGGAGCCCTCTCTGACCAGAGGTTCGAGATGTTAGCTTTCAAGAAGGTGTTCGTTAAGAACACCACAGGGTTTACCATAGATAAACCCCCTAGTCTCCTCGTGCGGTACGTAACCTCCCTCTTGACTAGGTTCATCCTGTTCCCCCATAACAGTTGGAAAAACAGGCTGTAGATCCTAGTGTAGTAAGCCTCTGGCAAGATACATACGCTGCCCAGATAGATAAACAAGGGGAGCAGGTACGATTTGATCAGGTGTACCCTTTCCCTGAGGGTCATAGACCAACCCTTCCACTGGTCCACCTTCTGAGTGGCATCCTGGAGCTAACCATCCCAGTTTTTGGTGGGATAATCATCCTGGCCGAATGTGATGCCCAGAATTTTTGCTGACTCTTGGGGCCCTGGAAGGGTGTCCGGGAGATCAAACGTGGGATCTCCCCCTCCCAGCCAAAGACTTTCACACTTATCCCGGTTGATCTTAGACCCGGATGCCTCCGAGTAGCGTTCCACCTCCGACATCACCACATCAACCTCCTCTCTCGAGGACACGAAAATGGTGACATCATCAGCGTACGCCACTACTCTCTGGGCAACATCCAGCTCCGCCAGATTCAACCCGACTCCCGCCAACGGCCCACAATCTACCCTCCGGACGAAGGGGTCGATTGCGAACACGTATAAAAGTGGGCTCAAAGGACAACCCTGACGGACTCCGGACCCCACCTCAAAAGAGTGGCCAGACCAACCGTTCACCAGCGGGAAACTCTCTGCCCCTGTATACAAGATCTTAAGCCAATTAACAAAAGTACACGGTAAGCCATATCTCAGTAGGACGGACCAGAGGTAGTAATGGTTCACCCGATCAAATGCTTTGGCCTGATCCAGGGACAGCAGGTACCCCTTCCAGAGACCCGCACTACTCCGCTCCACTGCCTCCCTGACACTAAGGACCGCACTTAAGGTGCTTCGGCCTGGAACAGAGCAGTGCTGAGCCCCCGAAAGGAGCCGGGGTGCAAACTTCACCAGCCGATTAAACAGTATCTTGGCCAGAAGCTTCCTGTCCGTATTGAGAAGAGCTATGGGCCTCCAATTCTCAATACGGCTGGGATCTTTACCCTTTGAGAGAAGAATCAGGGCTGACCTCCTCATTGACTTTGGCAGAGTGCCCGAGGAGAGACACTCTTGAATACCTCAGTCAAGAGGGGAGCTAAAGACTCCTTAAAGGCCCTGTACCACTCGGATGTTAAGCCATCCGGACCTGGTGACTTCTTGGGGGCAAGCCCCTCGATCGCCAGTCTCACTTCCTCTTCCCTGATTTCTTCTGCCAAAACATCAAGAGAGGGGTCTACCCCTGGCTCAGGAATGGTTTCAGCCAGGAAAGCCGACATCCTGTCTCGATCTAGATCCTTCCTTCCCAAGAGGTGCGAGTAGAAGGATCTGACGACCTCCAGGATCCCTGATCTGGACCGATTCAGAGATCCTGTACTATCGATCAGTCCTGAAATGACTTTACTACTCACTGACATCTTACAGTTTCTGTAAGGGTCGGGCGAGCAGTATTTCCCGAAATCCCTCTCAAAAACCAAGGATGCGTGCCTATCGTACTGACACCTCATCAGCAAGGATTTCACTCTGGAGATATCCTCTCGGCTACCTCCAGTCGAAACAAGAAGCTCGAGTTTCCTCCTCAGTCCCTGATACAGGCGATACCTGTTCAGGGACCTGAGGCTCGAGAGCTTGCGGAAGAACCCCGCAACCCTCTTCTTGAATATCTCCCACCACTCTGACTTACTACTACAAAGGTCCAGTAAAGGTACCTGACTCTGAAGAAAATCCTCAAAGGACTGTCTTACCTCAGCTTCCTCCAGGAGGGACGAATTCAGCTTCCAATAACCTTTACCCATCCGGGGGGTCTCTGAAACATTCAAGGAAAAAGAAATCATACAGTGATCGGAGAACTCCACCTCAACCACGGACACTGCGGAAGAAACGGCTTCCTCCTTCAAATAAAACCTGTCTATTCTAGACCTGCAGCTCCCTCGATGATAGGTGAAACCCGCGTGGCCTGAGGGGCTCCGAATGTGGGCATCCTCTAGGCGAGCTTCCCTAACTATACTATTGAGAGCTATGCTATCATAAGCCAACCGATCATTGGAACCTCTCCTATCTTGGGACCTTGTGACAGTATTGAAGTCCCCTCCAAAGATCACTTGCCGGCTAGTAAAAAGAAAGGGCTTAATCCTCATAAAGAGATCTTTACGGTCCCACTTGGTTTGTGGGGCGTAGATGTTAATGAGCCGGAGCTCTTGTCCCTTCATGAGGACATCTAAGATCAGGCACCTCCCCATTTCTAACTCAATAACCCGTCGGCATTCAACCGGAGCGGTAAAAAGGACCGCCACCCCACTATACGGCTCAGCCGCAAGAGACCAGTGGGAGGGGCCGCGCCTCCACTCTCTCCTGGCTTTTACCAGGGAGGCTAGATCTGACAACCTGGTCTCCTGCAGATACAAAATATCGGCTTCAACACGGCCGAGAAAATCAAAGGCTGCGAATCTAGCCGTATCAGACTTTATGCTGGCACAGTTAATGGATGCCAGCGTCAATGGGGTGAGTGCCGCCATCATGGGTGATCGAGTTAGACGGCCCTAACCCCATCATTTCTGTCTTTTCTTCACCCCCTCATCCCCAGACGAGGAGGCTTCCTTCTCTTTGGACCGTTTTTTTGATTCTGACAGGTCCATTTTTGAATCCCCATCTCCACCTGGCTCCGGTTTGGCCCCATCCCCTGAGGAAATTGCCCCTTCAGGACAGGGCCCAGTTCCCCCTGGAGGCTTCCCCACTTCAGGCACCCCATCCTCGACCCCCTCCTCCAAGGAAGGGGAGGAGATGTCTTCAAGGACAGAGTACCAATTAGACAGATCAATCAGAGGGGGGGCAGGTAAGCTTACGCTTGGGACCTGGTCCGTAGCACGGGGACTAGAGGGCTCTGACCTCTTCTTTCCCCTTTTATTGCCCTTCTTTTTTGGCCGCTCTTCACCCTCCTCATCCACACTTTCATAGTGGGAGGAATCGGAAAGATTGGCCTTGCTGCCCTCTTCTCTACAGATTCTCCTCATTTCCTCATCCAGCACATTCTCCTCCAGGGCCTCAGCAGTTTCAGGACTAACCTCTGGAGCAGGGTCAGAAGCTACCCCTGCCACATGGGAACTCTCCAGTTCCCTGCTCCTTCTCCGATTAGCCTCCCACCTCAGCTTGGCGGGACTTTTCCTCTTCACTGACCCTGTTGCACCTTCACCCGCACTCGTGCCCTCCCCAGCTGAAGCAACATTACTGCTCTCCCCAGCCAAGGTGACCGTCGCACGGGCAAAGGCGCTAGGACAACGGCTGAAAGGGTGTCCTAAGACACCACACAGATGACACCGGATCTGCCTACAGGATGCGGCAAGATGACCTACCCCACCGCACAGTGCACAGACCTGCACAGTACAGGCTGCGCTAAAGTGAGTGGGGCTGCCACACCTGTGACAGACCTTGGGCTGCCCCTGGTAGAAAACTTGGATTCTGTCTCTCCCAAGAAAAGCAGCTGATGGGATGTGGGCAACAGTGCTCCCCGAACGCTTCAGTTTGACGGAAAACGTCCAGGCCCCAGACCAGATCCCATGTTCATCATAGTTCTTTTTTGGCATGTCCGTCACATCCCCATATCGGCTGAGCCAGGTCATGATGTCATAGCAAGATAGTGACTCGTTACGTGTCAAAACGGTCACTTTCTTGACCAAATTCTGACGGGATATCGCCTTTACGGCAAAATCCCGCCAGCCGGGCTCGCTTTTCACCACCTCATAGTTCGACCAGAAAAGTTCCAAACCCTCTGGCCGAGCGAAGCTGATGTCAAACTCGGAAGTACCGTAGGGGTGGATCAGGGCAAATATGTCACTTGCCCTGAATTCCATCCGGAGGAGGAGCTCAACCACCTTTCCCCGAGGCGGACACGCATCTTCGCCCCTCCACACTAAACGGACCACATTCCTACGGCCACTTTCCTGCCCGGATGTCGGGAGGGACCAGACCACCTCCCCATTATGTTCTCGGAAGGCGCCTAAGTCTTTCTATCCAAAAAGACAGGTCAACCTCACCCCTCCCCTCTACCTGGATCGACCTGTCTCCCCTATGTAGAGCCTCCAGGAGGCACTGTTGCAAGTGACCCCCAGAGCCAGATGGAGATGGGGATCCCCCTGATCCCCCGGCAGTGACGCTGGCATAGCTTCTGGGAGAAGCAGCCACTACCGGGGGGGCAGTCGAACCAGAAACCAAACCAGGACCATTATTCTTGACAGAAATATCAGCCATAACACCTCTCTCTCCCATTCCACTACTGCTCCTCACCTGCATTTCACTAGCACCCCTCTCTTGCACCCCACTTGCACCCCTCTCCTGCACTCCACTTGCACTCCTCTCTTGCACCCCTCTTGCACCCCTCTCTTGTACCCCACTTGCACCCCTCTCTTTCACTCCACTTGCACCCCTCTCTTGCACCCCACTTGCACCCCTCTCTTGCACCCCACTTGCACCCCTCTCTTGCCCACCACTTGCACCCCTCTCTTGCACTCCACAAGTTCCCCCCTCATCCACACTGCTACCACAACTCCTCCCATGCACACCACCATAATTCACATTTTGCACATTACCATTTTTGCTCTCACTTTCACTCTTGCCTACACTCTCCCTTGGTGTGTTACAGACTGGGCTGGCTGGGTCTTTTGCATGTTTAATGGCTGCCGGTTTCAGAATTGGCGCTGCATAGTTCTTTCTTCCCGTCTCTTGGGGTGCAGACACACGCTCCGCCTCTGACATAGGTGGCCACGCCCCCTCGCAAAATGACTGTCCCTCCGGACTCACTCCCGCTACAGCCGACGCACAGGGAACCTCCCCCTTTACAGCGGAGTGCCCCCTGGCGCCAGAACCGGTACCAACCACATCACCTAGGGGACCGCCCCCTGAACCAACAGGGTCCGGTGCCCGGACACTCCCCCCCCTCACAGGAGAGTGCCCTGCAGCGCCAGGACCAGTACCGCCCACTTCAACTGAACGGGTGAATCTGCCGCCATTTTCTGGTGACTGGACACCCTCCCCCCTCACAGGAGGGTGCCCTTTTTTTTCTATAGCACCCACGGCCATTTTGGGTGCACTACTGTATCCCCTATGCTGGCCCCGCTCCACTACAGAAACGGGGTCTGGCAGGTTGGGGGCCCCAGCACCCTGAACCGACTTTTCAGCCGACTCAGACTGCTGGAAAGGAGAAAAGACAAACTTCACTTGTCCCTCAGTTTTCTTTCTTTTCTTGCCTTTTTTTTTTTTTCCTCCTCTTCTCTTCTGGGCCCAAATCGTCTCCAAAAGAAAAATTTTCTAGACGGGTGGGGGACTCCTGCATTACAATCGCCCGCAGGAGACCCCCGTCTGCCAAGCCGCTGCCTTCACCGCAGTCACTGCCATCATCCTCCTCACTGGAGAGAGGTAAGGCCACCTGAGCCGGGTTTATATAGTCTGCACTCAGGGTAAGTGGGGGGTCAGGGGTAGCAATGGTGGCACATACCGATACAATGTCCATATCCCCCTCACTCACATTGCCCTCCTCACCTCCTTCACCTTCCTCCATCTCCTCCTCCTCACTGCGGCAATCCTCATCTTGCTGACTTTCACCACCTCTGGAGGCCCTCATGCTGGAGAACCTCTCCTCATGAATTAGCTTCTCACCAAGAAACCCAGCACCCTCCACAATGTCCGATCTCCTCCTCACAAGCTCCTCCACAATGTCCGATCTCCTCCTCACAAGCTCCTCCACAATGTCCGATCTCCTCCTCACAAGCTCCTCCACAATGTCCGATCTCCTCCTCACAAGCTCCTCCACAATGTCCGATCTCCTCCTCACAAGCTCCTCCACAATGTCCGATCTCCTCCTCACAAGCTCCTCCACAATGTCCGATCTCCTCCTCACAAGCTCCTCCACAATGTCCGATCTCCTCCTCACAAGCTCCTCCACAATGTCCGATCTCCTCCTCACAAGCTCCTCCACAATGTCCGATCTCCTCCTCACAAGCTCCTCCACAATGTCCGATCTCCTCCTCACAAGCTCCTCCACAATGTCCGATCTCCTCCTCACAAGCTCCTCCACAATGTCCGATCTCCTCCTCACAAGCTCCTCCACAATGTCCGATCTCCTCCTCACAAGCTCCTCCACAATGTCCGATCTCCTCCTCACAAGCTCCTCCACAATGTCCGATCTCCTCCTCACAAGCTCCTCCACAATGTCCCATCTCCTCCTCACAATCTCCTCCACAATGTCCGATCTCCTCCTCACAAGCTCCTCCACAATGTCCCATCTCCTCCTCACAAGCTCCTCCACAATGTCCGATCTCCTCCTCACAAGCTCCTCCACAATGTCCGATCTCCTCCTCACAAGCTCCTCCACAATGTCCCATCTCCTCCTCACAAGCTCCTCCACAATGTCCCATCTCCTCCTCACAAGCTCCTCCACCTCTTTCCTCAGAGACCTCACCTTGGTGTTGAATGCTGATCTCTTTGCCTTAGGTGCCTGATCCGCTTGATAGATGGCAAACTTTAGATCTTCTCTAAGGCCACGAAGCTGCTTTCCAAGCTGTTCATATTCAGCCATCTTTGCCTGGATTCTTGATCCAAAGGTCGCCAGTGATTCTCTGTTCCCCTTTTCCCCCCATTGCTGGGGTTGTGAGGGTCCAGAGACAGCTGCCTTCACTCCACTCCTCTGCCTGGAAGAGCTTCTTTTCCTTGCAGGGCTTTTGCTGGAGGCTTTGCAGCTCCCAGCTGAGGACGGGGGAGGGGGCACCACATTACTGTGAGCCCTGGTTGTTCTCCTAATTCCGTCCGGATTGTTGGCCGTGGCATTTTCCTTGGCACCCCCCGCCGGCCGGGTACGGGGAGTGCAAGATGAAGCTCCAGATCCCCTGGGCTCCATAGCAGGAGAACCTACCCAGGTGTATGCCACACACCTGGGGAGGGGTGGAAGGAAATCACTGCTTCTGTGGAAGTCTCAGGAGCTCAGCAGAACACAACCTCTCTCCAGAGCTGTACTCACTATTCTGCTGGTGAGGTCACTGTGTACATACATTACATTACTTATCCTGTACTGATCCTGAGATATATCCTGTATTATACTCCAGAGCTGTACTCACTATTCTGCTGGTGAGATCACTGTGCACATACATTACATTACTTATCCTGTACTGATCCTGAGTTATATCCTGTATTATACAACAGAGCTGTACTCACTATTCTGCTGGTGAGGTCACTGTGTACATACATTACATTACTTATCCTGTACTGATCCTGAGTTATATCCTGTATTATACTCTAGAGCTGTACTCACTATTCTGCTGGTGAGGTCACTGTGTACATACATTACATTACTTATCCTGTACTGATCCTGAGTTATATCCTGTATTATACTCCGGAGCTGTACTCACTATTCTGCTGGTGTGGTCACTGTTCTATTGGGATGTAACTGAGTCCCACAGTATAATCACATAGATGGCGGTAACACATCTGCGGTAAAGATGAGCCTATAAACAGTGAATACATGTGATGAACATCTCCCCGCGCCCCCGGCCAGTGCTTTGTGTCTGTTCTTGGCTTTAGATCTCCCTAATGCCAATGAAATGTGTAGCAGAAGATACGCGTCGGCACCACACATTACTGGTTGAGGTAATTTCAGGCTTCAATTACATACAAAGTCAGTGTTTCTCAACCAGTGGGCCTCCAGCTGTTTCAAAACTACAACTGCCAGCATGCCCGGACAGCCATTGGCTGTCCGGGCATGCTGGGAGTTGTAGTTTTGCAACAGCTGAAGGCTCCCTAGTTGGGAAACACTGTTTTGAGCATTGTAGGTCTCCCATCCACTGCCCAGACCCTGATTCCTGCTGCGTAGCATGCTGGGAGTTGTAGTTTTCCCATGCCTTATAATAGGTGTAGATGCCCAATGTGGTCAGCTGCCTCCATCGGGGGGCACTCAACGCAATGTGCCGTAGATCCCCCGTCTCACACCTGCGCAGCTTCTTACGTTCTTAACCGTTGCGATGTTTTTGCGTTTTTTTAAATACATATTAATGACTCCGTAGCCTCAGATTGAGGATAAACATTCGGGGACCGGGAACAATTCATCTTTATTCATTATCCCAGATTAGATTTTTATCACTTTCCGGGGGTCGAGCGCTGGGCGCGGTCGTGTTTTCGGAACGGACCCACTCGCCCGCACTCACTTAATTGCTGACATCTGTGCCTGATAATTCATCAATTGTTTCCTACGTAACATCAAATAAAGTTTTATCCTCAGTAAACTGTGGACCATTCATGGACGGGAAACTTCCCATCGGAGACGCGCGCCGGGTCATGGATCAGAAATGTTTTCTGTAGGACGCGGTCATCTTCGTCGCAACAAAAGCTCGGATGATAAGTCGCCATGTAACCGTGGCCTAGTTAGTATCATGTTATTTACTTTGAGGAGCGTCACATGTTTAACAGGTCTGAAGGATCAGAGGAGACCGTAGAGGGGGTCTGGGCTGACGTGTCAGGGGTCGCTCATGGTGGTTTACACTTCGCACGTTTTACTGGGGCGGTAATGGAGCCGTCGGTCTGAAGCTCGTAAAGCGACGTCACAGATTCAAGTGCTCAACAAAGACCCAAAGTTTACGACGGCTGTGATATAGACCTGACTAATGGCAACAAGGAAGCCTGCACTGTGTCAGCTCCGTGGTGCGAGTCACTGGGGTCAGCACCGCACTGAGAGTCAATGGGGTCAGCACCGCACTGAGAGTCAATAGGGTCAGCACCACACTGAGAGTCACTGGGGTCAGCACCATACTGAGAGTCACTGGGGTCAGCACCGCACTGAGAGTCACCAGGGTCAGCACCGCACTGAGAGTCACCGGGGTCAGCGCCGCACTGAGAGTCACTGGGGTCAGCACTGCACTGCGAGTCACTGGGGTCAGCACCGCATCAAGAGTCACTGGGGTCAGCACTGCACTGAAAGTCACTGGGGTCAGCACCGCATCGAGAGTCACTGGGGTCAGCACCACACTGAGAGTCACTGGGGTCAGCACCGCACTGAGAGTCAATAGGGTCAGCATCGCACTGAGAGTCACCGGGGTCAGCACCGCACTGAGAGTCACTGGGGTCAGCACTGCACTGAGAGTCACTGGGGCAGCATCGCACTGAGAGTCAATAGGGTCAGCACCGCACTGCGAGTCACTGGGGTCAGCACCACACTGAGAGTCAATAGGGTCAGCACTGCACTGCAAGTCACCGGGGTCAGTACCGCACTGAGAGTCAATGGGGTCAGTACCGCACTGCGAGTCACCGGGGTCAGCACCACACTGAGAGTCACTGGGGTCAGCACCGCACTGAGAGTCAAGGGGGTCAGCATCACACTGTGAAACACTGGGATCCACACCGAGAGACACTGGGGTCAGCACCGCACTGAGAGTCACCGGGGTCAGCACCGCACTGAGAGTCACCGGGGTCAGCACCGCACTGAGAGTCACCGGGGTCAGCACCGCACTGAGAGTCACTGGGGTCAGCACTGCACTGCGAGTCACTGGGGTCAGCACCGCACTGAGAGTCACTGGGGTCAGTACCGCACTGCGAGTCACTGGGGTCAGCACTGCACTGCAAGTCACTGGAGTCAGCACTGCACTGCGAGTCACCGGGGTCAGCACCGCATCGAGAATCACCGGGGTCAGCACCGCATCGAGAATCACTGGGGTCAGCATCGCACTGAGAGTCAATGGGGTCAGTACCGCACTGCGAGTCACTGGGGTCAGCACTGCACTTAGAGTCACCGGGGTCAGCACCGCACTGAGAGTCAATGGGGTCAGCATCACACTGTGAAACACTGGGATCCGCACCGAGAGACACTGGGGTCAGCACCGCACTGAGAGTCACCGGGGTCAGCACCGCACTGAGAGTCACCAGGGTCAGCCCCGCACTGAGAGTCACTGGGGTCAGCACTGCACTGAGAGTCACTGGGGTCAGCACTGCACTGCGAGTCACTGGGGTCAGCACTGCACTGCGAGTCACCGGGGTCAGCACCGCATCGAGAATCACTGGGGTCAGCATCGCACTGAGAGTCACTGGGGTCAGCACCGCACTGAAAGTCACTGGGGTCAGCACCGCACTGAGAGTCAATAGGGTCAGCATCACACTGAGAGTCACCGGGATCAGCATCGCACCAAAATTCACTGGGGTCAGCACCGCACTGAGAATCACCTGGATCAGCCTCGCACCGAAATTCACTGGGGTCAGCACCGCATCGAGAGTCACCGAGGTCAATAGCGTCAGCATCGCACTGAGAGTCAATAGGGTCAGCATCGCATTGAGAGTCACCGAGGTCAGCACCACATTGCAAGTCACTGGGGTCAACACCGCACTGAGAGTCAATAGGATCAGTACCGCACTGTGAGTCACTGGGGTCAGCACCAAACTTAGAGTCAATATGGTCAGCATCGGACTGAGAGTCACTGGGGTCAGCACGGCACCAAGAGTCACTGGGTTCAGCACCACTGAGAGTCAATCGGATCAGCGCCGCACTGAGAGTCAATAGGGTCAGCATCGCACTGAGAGTCACAGGGGTCTGCACCAAACTGCGGGTCACCGGGGTCAGCTCTGCACTGTATTAAACACTTCTATAAGGCCCCAAATGGACCCATTATTGTTGGGAGGGGGGGGGGAGGGGAAGGGTATTTGGTATCCCGGCATTTTCTAGAATTTATAACACTGGGGTGTTCTCCATCCAGGACTGGAACGCCATTGTTGAGACCCCCATGACCTTATTATTGGTGTATAGAGCGAGAAAAAAGACACTTATGTCAGCACGGCCAGGAAAATCTCCAAATGGACTTAGGTCCGTTCGTGGTTGGGTTGGGTAATGGTGTCCTTGCATCTTCTTATATCAATAGCCATAGGGTGGTCTACCTCTACCTCTATGGAGGGCTCTCCCCTGGTGAGACCCCCTGTGATCCCGTTATTTTCGGTTGGGTAGGGTAATGGTGTCCTTGCATCTTCTGATATCCATAGCAATGGGGTGGTCTACCTCTATGAATGGCTCTCCATTGGTGAGACCCCCTTTGACCCCGTTGACCCCTGTGGTTTTGTTGGGGTTATCCTATGATTTGAAACAATGTTGGGGGTTTACCAGTATAGCTGGGATTCTCCAGGTGAGGCTTCCTATGACCCCAGTATTTTTGTCTTACATCTTACACAATCCCCTCAGACGGTTTATTTTAGAGTCTTGGTATCTCAGAACAAGACATAAACCATGAGCGAGACTCCTCACCCGCCGGATCACAGATGGTAATCTCTCTGGCAGGTCTCGGTGACAGAAGAAATGCTTAGACATCCCCCCTGCTCCTCACATAGTAATCCTATGTTTTATATAATTAATGGTGAGACCACCCGGGACTTCTCTCAGGTTCTCTGGAAATCTTCAAGTAACTGATCCAGAATGTCTTAAAGGTGACACAGTCAGTGTATATTATAGACGGGGCCCTCATACACCTACATGGGACACTTATGTCATACTGTGCTCTACAGGTAGAAGCCAAACTTTATAATAAATATTTGTAAATATCATCCGTCCTTGTATTACCCATCTATACTTTTCAGCTTTTCATAAGAGACAGGGCCGGGGGCCAATGGATCTTTTCTCTGTCTGTACTGGGGACATCACTACCTGTGTATACCTGTCTGTATTGGGGACATCGCTACCTGTGTATACCTGTCTATACTGGGGACATCACTAACTGTGTATACCTGTCTGTACTGGGAACATCACTACCTGTGTATACCTGTCTATACTGGGGACATCACTAACTGTGTATACCTGTCTGTACTGGAGACATCTTTACCTGTGTATACCTGTCTGTACTATGGACATCACTACCTGTGTATACCTGTCTGTACTATGGACATCGCTACCTGTGTATACCTGTCTGAATTGGGGACATCACTACCTGTGTATACCTGTCTGTACTGGGGACATCACTACCTGTGTATACCTGTCTGTACTGGAGATATCACTACCTGTGTATACCTGTCTATACTGAGGACATCACTATCTGTGTATACCTGTCTGTACTGGAGACTTCACTACCTGTGTATACCTGTCTGTACTGGAGACATCACTACCTGTGTATACCTGTCTGTACTGTAAGCATCACTACCTGTGTATACCTGTCTGTACTGTAAACATCACTACCTGTGTATACCTGTCTGTACTATGGACATCACTACCTGTGTATACCTGTCTGTACTGGAGACATCACTACCCGTGTATACCTGTCTGTACAATGGACATCAATACCTGTGCATACCTGTCTGTACTGGAGACATCACTACCTGTGTATACCTGTCTGTACTGGGGACATCTCTACCTGTGTATACCTGGCTGTACTGGGGACATCACTACCTGTGTATACCTGTCTGTACTGGAGACATCACTACCCGTGTATACCTGTCTATACTACGGACATCACTACCTGTGTATACCTGTCTGTACTGGAGACATCACTACCTGTGTATACCTGTCTGTACTGGGGACATCACTACCTGTGTATACCTGTCTATACTGGGGAAATCACTACCTGTGTATACCTGTCTGTACTGGGGAAATCACAACCTGTGTATACCTGTCTGTACTATGGACATCACTACCTGTGTATACCTGTTGGTACTAGAGACATCACTACCTGTGTATACCTGTCTATACAGGGGACATCACTACCTGTGTATACCTGTCTGTACAGGGGACATCACTACCTGTGTATACCTCTCTGTACTGGGGACATCACTACCTGCATATACCTGTTTATACTGAGGACATCACTACCTGTGTATACCTGTCTGTACTATGGACATCACTACCTGTGTATACCTGTCTGTACCGGAGACATCACTACCTGTGTATACCTGTCTGTACTGGGGAGATCACTACCTGTATATACCTGCCTGTACTGGGGACATCACTACCTGTGTATACCTGTCAGTACTGGTGACATCACTACCTGTGTATACCTGTCTGTACTGTAAGCATCACTACCTGTGTATACCTGTCTGTACTGTAAACATCACTACCTGTGTATACCTGTCTGTACTATGGACATCACTACCTGTGTATACCTGTCTGTACTGGAGACATCACTACCCGTGTATACCTGTCTGTACAATGGACATCAATACCTGTGCATACCTGTCTGTACTGGAGACATCACTACCTGTGTATACCTGTCTGTACTGGGGACATCTCTACCTGTGTATACCTGGCTGTACTGGGGACATCACTACCTGTGTATACCTGTCTGTACTGGAGACATCACTACCCGTGTATACCTGTCTATACTACGGACATCACTACCTGTGTATACCTGTCTGTACTGGAGACATCACTACCTGTGTATACCTGTCTGTACTGGGGACATCACTACCTGTGTATACCTGTCTATACTGGGGAAATCACTACCTGTGTATACCTGTCTGTACTATGGACATCACTACCTGTGTATACCTGTCTGTACTGGAGACATCACTACCCGTGTATACCTGTCTGTACAATGGACATCAATACCTGTGCATACCTGTCTGTACTGGAGACATCACTACCTGTGTATACCTGTCTGTACTGGGGACATCTCTACCTGTGTATACCTGGCTGTACTGGGGACATCACTACCTGTGTATACCTGTCTGTACTGGAGACATCACTACCCGTGTATACCTGTCTATACTACGGACATCACTACCTGTGTATACCTGTCGGTACTGGAGACATCACTACCTGTGTATACCTGTCTGTACTGGGGACATCACTACCTGTGTATACCTGTCTATACTGGGGAAATCACTACCTGTGTATACCTGTCTGTACTGGGGAAATCACAACCTGTGTATACCTGTCTGTACTATGGACATCACTACCTGTGTATACCTGTTGGTACTAGAGACATCACTACCTGTGTATACCTGTCTATACAGGGGACATCACTACCTGTGTATACCTGTCTGTACAGGGGACATCACTACCTGTGTATACCTCTCTGTACTGGGGACATCACTACCTGCATATACCTGTTTATACTGAGGACATCACTACCTGTGTATACCTGTCTGTACTATGGACATCACTACCTGTGTATACCTGTCTGTACCGGAGACATCACTACCTGTGTATACCTGTCTGTACTGGGGAGATCACTACCTGTATATACCTGCCTGTACTGGGGACATCACTACCTGTGTATACCTGTCAGTACTGGTGACATCACTACCTGTGTATACCTGTCTGTACCATGGACAACACTAAATGTGTATACCTGTCTGTACTGGGGACATCACGACCTGTGTATACCTGTCTGTACTGGGGACATCACTACCTGTGTATACCTGTCTGTACTGGGGACATCACTACCTGTATGTACCTGTCTATACAGGGGACATCACTACCTGTGTATACCTGACTGTACAGGGGACATCACTACCTGTGTATACCTGACTGTACTGGAGACATCACTACCTGTATATACCTGTCTGTACTGGGGACATAACTACCTGTGTATACCTGTCTGTACTATGGACATCACTACCTGTGTATATCTGTCTGTACTGGGGACATCACTACCTGTGTATAGCTGTCTGTACTGGGGACATCACTACCTGTGAATACCTGCCTCTACTGGAGACATCACTACCTGTGTATACCTGTCTGTAAAGGAGAAATTACTACCTTTGTATACCTGTCTGTACTGGGGACATCACTACCTGTGTATACCTGTCTGTACTGGAGACATCACTACCTGTGTATACCTGTCTGTACTGGGGAGATCACTACCTGTGTATACCTGTCTGTACTGGGGACATCACTACCTGTGTATACCTGTCTATACTGGGGACATCACTACCTGTGTATACATGTCTGTACTATGGGCATCACTACCTGTGTATACCTGTCTGTACTAGGGACATCACTACCTGCATATACCTGTCTGTACTAGGGACATCACTACCTGTGTATACCTATATGTACTGGGGACATCACTACCTGTGTATACCTGTCTGTACAGGGGACATCACTACCTGTGTATACCTGTCTGTACAGTGGACTTCACTACGTGTGTATACCTGTCTGTACTAGGGACATCACTATCTGTGTATACCTTTCTGTACTGGGGACATCACTAACTGTGTATACCTGTCTGTACTGGGGACATCACTACCTGTGTATGCCTGTCTGTACTGGGGACATCACTACCTGTGTATACCTGTCTGTACTGAGATATCACTACCTGTGTATACCTGTCTGTACTGGGGACATCACTACCTGTGCATACCTACCTGTACTGGGGACATCACTACCGGCGTATGCCTGTCTGTACTGGGGACATCACTACCTGTGTATACCTGTCTGTACTGAGATATCACTACCTGTGTATACCTGTCTGTACTGGGTACATCACTACCTGTGTATACCTGTCTGTACTGGGGACATCACTACCTGTGTGTACCTGTCTGTACTGGGGACATCACTACCTGTATATACCTGTCTATACAGGGGACATCACTACCCGTGTATACCTGACTGTACAGGGGACATCACTACCTGTGTATACCTGTCTATACTGGAGACATCACTACCTGTGTATACCTGTCTGTACTGGGGACATAACTACCTGTGTATACCTGTCTGTAATATGGACATCACTACCTGTGTATGTCTGTCTGTACTGGGGACATCACTACCTGTGTATACCTGTCTGTACTGGGGACATCACTACCTGTGAATACCTGCCTCTACTGGAGACATCACTACCTGTGTATACCTACCTGTACTATGGACATCACTACCTGTGTATACCTGTCTGTACTGGAGACATAACTACCTGTGTATACCTTTCTGTACTGGGGACATCACTACCTGTGTATACCTGTCTGTACAGGAGAAATCACTACCTTTGTATACCTGTCTGTACTGGGCACATCACTACCTGTGTATACCTGTCTGTACTGGGGACATCACTACATGTGTATACCTGTCTGTATTGGGAAGATCACTACCTGTGCATACCTGTCTGTACTGGGGACATCACTACCTGTGTATACCTGTCTATACTGGGGACATCACTACCTGTGTATACCTGTCTGTACTATGGACATCACTACCTGTGTATACCTGTCTGTACTAGGGACATCACTACCTGCATATACCTGTCTGTACTAGGGACATCACTACCTGTGTATACCTGTATATACTGGGGACATCACTACCTGTGTATACCTGTCTCTACAGGGGACATCACTACCTGTGTATACCTGTCTGTACTAGGGACATCACTATCTTTGTATACCTTTCTGTACAGGGGACATCACTACCTGTGTATACCTGTTTGTACTGGAGACATCTCTGCCTGTGTATACCTGTCTGTACTGGGGACATTACTACCTTTGTATGCCTGTCTGTACTGGGGGCATCACTACCTGTGTATACCTGCCTGTACTAGGGACATCACTACCGGTGTATACCTGTCTGTCTGTACTGAGATATCACTACCTGTGTATACCTGTCTGTACTGGGGACATCACTACCTGTGTATACCTGTCTGTACTGGAGACATCACTACCCGTGTATACCTGTCTGTAATGGAGACATCACTACCTGTGTATACATGTCTGTACTGGGGAAATTACTACCTTTTTATACCTGTCTGTATAGGGGACATCACTACCTGTGTATACCTGTTTGTACTGGGGACATCACTACCTGTGTATACCTGTTTGTACTGGAGAAATCACTACCTGTGCATACCTGTCTGTACTGGGGACATCACTACCTGTGTATACCTGCCTGTACTGGAGACATATTGACCTGTGTATACCTGTCTGTACTATGGACATCACTACCTGTGTATACCTGTCTGTACTGGGGACATCACTACCTGCATATGCCTGTCTATACTGGGGACATCACTACCTGTGTATACCTGTCTGTACTATGGACATCACTACCTGCATATACCTGTCTATACTGGGGACATCACTACCTGTGTATAACTGTCTGTATAGGGGACATCACTACCTGTGTATACCTGTCTGTACTAGGGACATCACTACCTGCATATACCTGTCTGTACTAAGGACATCACTACCTGTGTATACCTGTATGTAGTGGGGACATCAATACCTGTGTATACCTGTCTGTACTGGAGAGATCACTACCTGTGTATACCTGTCTGTACTGGGGACATCACTACCTGTGTATACCTGTCTGAACTGGGGACATCACTACCTGTGTATACCTGTCTGTACTAGGGACATCACTACCTGTATATACCTGTCAGTACTGGAGACATCACTACCTGTGTATACCTGTATGTACTGGGGACATCACTACCTGTGTACACCTATCTTTACAGGGGACATCACTACCTGTGTATACCTGTCTGTACTGTAGAGATCACTATCTGTGTATACCTGTCTGTACTGGGGACATCACTACCTGTGTATACCTGTCTGTACTGGGGACATCACTACCTGTGTATACCTGTCAGTACTGGAGACATCACTACCTGTGTATAACTGTATGTACTGGGGACATCATTACCTGTGTACACCTATCTTTACAGGGGACATCACTACCTGTGTATACCTGTCTGTACAGTGGACATCACTACCTGTGTATACCTGTCTGTACTGGGGAGATCACTACCTGTGTACACCTATCTGTACAGGGGACATCACTACCTATATATACCTGTCTGTACTGGGGAGATCACTACCTGTGTATACCTGTCAGTACTGAAAACATCTCTACCTGTGTATACCTGTCCGTACTGGGGACATCACTACCTGTGTATACCTGTCTGTACTGGGGACATCACTACCTGTGTATATCTGTCTGTACAGGGGACATCCCTAACTGTGTATACCTGTCTGTACTATGGAGATCACTATCTGTGTATACCTTTCTGTACTGGGGACATCACTACCTGTCCATACCTGTCTGTACAGGAGACATTACTACCTTGTATACCTGTCTGTACTGGAGACATCACTAGCTGTGTAAACCTGTTTGTACTGGAGCCATCACTACCTGTTTATACCTGTCTGTACTATGTACATTACTACCTGTGTATACCTGTCTGTACTTGGAAAATCACTACCTGTGTATACCTGTTTCTACTGGAGACATCACTACCTGTGTATACCTGTCTGTACTGGGGACATCACTACCTTTGTATACCTGTCTGTTTAGGGGACATCACTACCTTTGTATACCTGTTTGTACTGGGGACATCACTACCTGTGTATACCTGTTTGTACTGGAGTCATCACTACCTGTGTATACCTGTCTGTACTGGGGACATCACTACCTGTGTATACCTGTTTGTACTGGAGACATATCTGCCTGTGTATACCTGTCTGTACTGGGGACATCACTACCTGTGTATACCTGTCTGTACTGGGGACATCACTACCTGTGTATTCCTTTCTGTACTGGGGACATCACTACCTGTGTATACCTGTCAGTTCTGGAGACATCACTACCTGTGTATACCTCTCTGTACTGGGGACATCACTAACTGTGTATACCTGTCTGTACAGGGGACATCACTACCTGTGTATACCTGTCTGTACAGGGGACATCACTACCTGTGTATACCTGTCTGTACTAGGGACATCACTATCTGTGTATACCTTTCTGTACTGGGGACATCACTACCTGTGTATACCTGTCTGTACTGGAGACATCACTACCTGTGTATACCTGTCCATACTGGGGACATCACTACCTGTGTATACCTGTCTGTACTGGAGACATCACTACCTATGTATACCTGTCTGTACTGCAGACATCACTACTTGTGTATACCTGTCTGTACTATGGACATCACTATCTGTGTATACCTTTCTCTACTGGGGACATCACTACCTGTGTATACCTGTCTGTACTGGAGACATCACTACCTGTGTATACCTGTCCGTACTGGGGACATCACTACCTGTGTATACCTGTCTGTACTGGAGACATCACTACCTGTGTATACCTGTATGTACAGTGGACATCACTATCTGTGTATACCTGTATGTACTGGGGACATCACTACCTGTGTATACCTGTCTGTACTGGGGACATAACTACCTGTGTATACCTGTCTTTACTATGGACATCACTATCTGTGTATACCTGTCTGTACTGGGAACATCACTACCTGTGTATACCTGTCTGTACTGGAGAGATCACTATCTGTGATCTACCTGTCTGTACTGGGGACATCACTACCTGTGTATACCTGTTTGTACTGTAGACATCACTATCTGTGTATACCTGTCTGTACTGTGGACATCACTACCTGTGTATACCTGTCTGTACTGGAGATATCACTATCTGTGTATACCTGTCTGTACTATGGACATCACTACCTGCATATACCTGTCTATACTGGGGACATCATCACCTGTGTATACCTGTATGTACTTGGGAAATCACTACCTGTGTACACCTATATGTACAGGGGACATCACTACCTGTGTATACCTGTCTGTACAGTGGACATCACTACCTGTGTATACCTGTCTGTACTGGGGACATCACTACCTGTGTATACCTGTTTGTACTGTAGACATCACTATCTGTGTATACCTGTCTGTACTGGGGACATCACTACCTGTGTATACCTGTCTGTACTGGAGACATCACTACCTGTGTATACCTGTCTGTACTGGGGACATCACTACCTGTGTATACCTGTCTGTACTGAAGACATCACTACCTGCATATACCTGTCTACACTGGGGACATCACTACCTGTGTATACCTGTATGTACTGGGGACATCACTACCTGTGTATACCTGTCTGTACAGGGGACATCACTACCTGTGTATACCTGTCTGTACTGGGGACATCACTACCTGTGTATACCTGTCAGTACTGGAGACATCACTACCTGTGTATACCTGTCTGTACAGTGGACATCACTACCTGTGTATACCTGTCTGTACTGTAGAGATCACTATTTGTGATCTACCTGTCTGTACTGGGGACATCACTACCTGTGTATACCTGTTTGTACTGTAGACATCACTATCTGTGTATACCTGTCTGTACTGTGGACATCACTACCTGTGTATACCTGTCTGTACTGGAGAGATCACTATCTGTGTATACCTGTCTGTACTATGGACATCACTACCTGCATATACCTGTCTATACTGGGGATATCATCACCTGTGTATACCTGTATGTACTGGGGAAATCACTACCTGTGTACACCTATCTGTACAGGGGACATCACTACCTGTGTATACCTGTCTGTACAGTGGACATCACTACCTGTGTATACCTGTCTGTACTGGGGACATCACTACCTGTGTATACCTGTTTGTACTGTAGACATCACTATCTGTGTATACCTGTCTGTACTGGGGACATCACTACCTGTGTATACCTGTCTGTACTGGAGACATCACTACCTGTATATACCTGTCTGTACTATGGAGATCACTACCTGCTTATACCTGTCTATACTGGGGACATCACTATCTGTGTATACCTGTATGTACTGGGGACATCACTACCTGTGTATACCTGTCGGTACAGAGGACATCACTACCTGTGTATACCTGTCTGTACAGTGGACATCACTACCTGTATATACCTGTCTGTACTGGAGAGATCGCTACCTGTTTATACCTGTCTGTACTGGGGACATCACTACCTGTGTATACCTGTCTGTACTGGGGACATCACTACCTGTGTATACCTGTCTGTACTGGGGACATCACTACCTGTGTATACCTGTCAGTATTGGAGACATCACTACCAGTGTATATCTGTATGTGCTGGGGACATTACTACCTGTGTATACCTGTCTGTACAGTGGACATCACTACCTGTGTATACCTGTCTGTACTGGAGAGATTACTATCTGTGTATACCTGTCTGTACTGGGGACATCACTACCTGTGTATACCTGTTTGTACTGTAGACATCACTATCTGTGTATACCGGTCTGTACTGGGGACATCACTACCTGTGTATACCTGTCTGTACTGGAGACATCACTACCTGTGTATACCTGTCAGTACTGGAGACATCACTACCTATGTATACCTGTCTGTACTGGGGACATCACTACCTGTGTATTCCTTTCTGTACTGGGGACATCACTACCTGTGTATACCTGTCAGTAATGGAGACATCACTACCTGTGTATACCTGTATGTACTGGGGACATCACTACCTGTGTACACCTATCTGTACAGGGGACATCACTACCTGTGTATACCTGTCTGTACCGTGAACATCACTACCTGTGTATACCTGTCTTTACTGGGGACATCACTACCTGTGTATACCTGTCTGTACTGGGGACATCACTACCTGTGTATACCTGTCAGTACTGGAGACATCACTACCTGTGTATACCTGTATGTACTGGGGACATCACTACCTTTGTACACCTATCTGTACAGGGGACATCACTACCTGTGTATATCTGTCTGTACAGTGGACATCACTACCTGTGTATACCTGTCTGTACTGGAGAGATCACTATCTGTGTATACCTGTCTGTACTGGGGACATCACTACCTGTGTATACCTGTTTGTACTGTAGACATCACTATCTGTGTATACCTGTCTGTACTGGGGACATCACTACCTGTGTATACCTGTTGTTACTGGAGAGATCACTATGTGTGTATACCTGTCTGTACTGGGGACATGCCTACCTGTGTATACCTTACTGTACTGGGGACATCACTACCTGTGTATACCTGTCAGTACTGGAGACATCACTACCTGTGTATACCTGTATGTACTGGGGACATCACTACCTGTGTACTCCTATCTGTACAGGGTACATACATCACTACCTGTGTATACCTATCTGTACAGTGGACATCACTACCTGTGTATACCTGTCTGTACTGGAGAGATCACTATCTGTGTATACCTGTCTGTACTGGGGACATCACTACTTGTGTATACCTGTCTGCACTGGGGACATCACTACCTTTGTATACCTGTCAGTACTGGAGACATCACTACCTGTGTATACCTGTCTGTATAGGGGACATCACTACCTGTGTATACCTATTTGTACTGGGGACAATACTACCTGTGTTTACCTATTTGTACTGGAGACATCACTACCTGTGTATACCTGTCTGTACTGAGATATCACTACCTGTGTATACCTTTCTGTACTGGGGACATCACTACCTGTGTATACCTGTCTGTATTATGGACATCACTACCTTTGTATACCTGTGTGTTCTGGAGACATAACTACCTGTGTATACCTGTCTGTACTGGAGACATCACTACCTGTGTATATCTGTCTGTACTGGGGACATCACTACCTGTGTATACCTGTCTGTACTATGGACATCACTACCTGTGTATACCTGTGTGTTCTGGAGACATAACTACCTGTGTATACCTGTCTGTACTGGAGACATCACTACCTGTGTATATCTGTCTGTACTGTGGACATCACTACCTGTGTACTCCTATCTGTACAGGGGACATCACTACCTGTGTATACCTGTCTGTACAGTGGACATCACTACCTGTGTATACCTGTCTGTACTTGAGAGATCACTATCTGTGTATACCTGTCTGTACTGGGGACATCACTACCTGTGTATACCTGTCTGTACTGGGGACATCACTACCTGTGTATACCTGTCAGTACTGGAGACATCACTACCTGTGTATACCAGTCTGTACTGTAGACATCACTACCTGTGTATACCTGTCTGTATAGGGGACATCACTACCTGTGTATACCTATTTGTACTGGGGGCAATACTACCTGTGTATACCTGTTTGTACTGGAGACATCACTACCTGTGTATACCTGTCTATACTGGGGACATCACTACCTGTGTATACCTGTCTGTACTGGGGACATCACTACCTGTGTATACCTGTCAGTACTGGAGACATCACTACCTGTGTATACCTGTATGTACTGGGGACATCACTACCTTTGTACACCTATCTGTACAGGGGACATCACTACCTGTGTATATCTTTCTGTACTGGGGACATCACTACCTGTGTATACCTGTCAGTAATGGAGACATCACTACCTGTGTATACCTTTATGTACTGGGGACATCACTACCTGTGTACACCTATCTGTACAGGGGACATCACTACCTGTGTATACCTGTCTGTACCGTGAACATCACTACCTGTGTATACCTGTCTGTACTGGGGACATCACTACCTGTGTATACCTGTCTGTACTGGGGACATCACTACCTGTGTATACCTGTCAGTACTGGAGACATCACTACCTGTGTATACCTGTATGTACTGGGGACATCACTACCTTTGTACACCTATCTGTACAGGGGACATCACTACCTGTGTATATCTGTCTGTACAGTGGACATCACTACCTGTGTATACCTGTCTGTACTGGAGAGATCACTATCTGTGTATACCTGTCTGTACTGGGGACATCACTACCTGTGTATACCTGTTTGTACTGTAGACATCACTATCTGTGTATACCTGTCTGTACTGGGGACATCACTACCTGTGTATACCTGTTGTTACTGGAGAGATCACTATGTGTGTATACCTGTCTGTACTGGGGACATCCCTACCTGTGTATACCTTACTGTACTGGGGACATCACTACCTGTGTATACCTGTCAGTACTGGAGACATCACTACCTGTGTATACCTGTATGTACTGGGGACATCACTACCTGTGTACTCCTATCTGTACAGGGTACATCCATCACTACCTGTGTATACCTATCTGTACAGTGGACATCACTACCTGTGTATACCTGTCTGTACTGGAGAGATCACTATCTGTGTATACCTGTCTGTACTGGGGACATCACTACTTGTGTATACCTGTCTGCACTGGGGACATCACTACCTTTGTATACCTGTCAGTACTGGAGACATCACTACCTGTGTATACCTGTCTGTATAGGGGACATCACTACCTGTGTATACCTATTTGTACTGGGGACAATACTACCTGTGTATACCTATTTGTACTGGAGACATCACTACCTGTGTATACCTGTCTGTACTGAGATATCACTACCTGTGTATACCTTTCTGTACTGGGGACATCACTACCTGTGTATACCTGTCTGTACTGGGGACATCACTACCTGTGTATACCTGTCTGTACTATGGACATCACTACCTTTGTATACCTGTGTGTTCTGGAGACATAACTACCTGTGTATACCTGTCTGTACTGGAGACATCACTACCTGTGTATATCTGTCTGTACTGGGGACATCACTACCTGTGTATACCTGTCTGTACTATGGACATCACTACCTGTGTATACCTGTGTGTTCTGGAGACATAACTACCTGTGTATACCTGTCTGTACTGGAGACATCACTACCTGTGTATATCTGTCTGTACTGTGGACATCACTACCTGTGTACTCCTATCTGTACAGGGGACATCACTACCTGTGTATACCTGTCTGTACAGTGGACATCACTACCTGTGTATACCTGTCTGTACTTAAAAGATCACTATCTGTGTATATCTGTCTGTACTGGGGACATCACTACCTGTGTATACCTGTCTGTACTGGGGACATCACTACCTGTGTATACCTGTCAGTACTGGAGACATCACTACCTGTGTATACCAGTCTGTACTGTAGACATCACTACCTGTGTATACCTGTCTGTATAGGGGACATCACTACCTGTGTATACCTATTTGTACTGGGGGCAATACTACCTGTGTATACCTGTTTGTACTGGAGACATCACTACCTGTGTATACCTGTCTATACTGGGGACATCACTACCTGTGTATACCTGTCTGTATTGAGATATCACTACCTGTGTATACCTGTTTGTACTATGGACATCACTACCTGTATATACTTGTGTGTTCTGGAGACATAACTACCTGTGTATACCTGTCTGTACTGGAGACATCACTATCTGTGTATATCTGTCTGTACTGGAGACATCACTACCTGTGTATACCTGTCTGTACTGGAAACATCATTACCTGTGTATATCTGTCTGTACTGGGGACATCACTACCTGTGTATACCTGTCTGTACTGGGGACAACTTTACCTGTGTATACCTGTCTGTACTGGGGACATCACTACCTGTGTATACCTGTCTGTACTATGGACATCACTACCTGTGTATACCTGTGTGTTCTGGAGACATAACTACCTGTGTATACCTGTCTGTACTGGAGACATCACTACCTGTGTATATCTGTCCGTACTGTGGACATCACTACCTGTGTACTCCTATCTGTACAGGGGACATCACTACCTGTGTATACCTGTCTGTACAGTGGACATCACTACCTGTGTATACCTGTCTGTACTTGAGAGATCACTATCTGTGTATACCTGTCTGTACTGGGGACATCACTACCTGTGTATACCTGTCTACTGGGGACATCACTACCTGTGTATACCTGTCAGTACTGGAGACATCACTACCTGTGTATACCAGTCTGTACTGTAGACATCACTACCTGTGTATACCTGTCTGTATAGGGGACATCACTACCTGTGTATACCTATTTGTACTGGGGGCAATACTACCTGTGTATACCTGTTTGTACTGGAGACATCACTACCTGTGTATACCTGTCTATACTGGGGACATCACTACCTGTGTATACCTGTCTGTACTGAGATATCACTACCTGTGTATATCTGTTTGTACTATGGACATCACTACCTGTATATACCTGTGTGTTCTGGAGACATAACTACCTTTGTATACCTGTCTGTACTGGAGACATCACTATCTTTGTATATCTGTCTGTACTGGAGACATCACAACCTGTGTATACCTGTCTATACTGGGGACATCACTACCTGTGTATATCTGTCTGTACTGGGGAAATCACTACCTGTGTATACCTGTCTGTACTGGGGACATCACTACCTGTGTATACCTGTCTGTACTGGGGACATCACTACCTTTGTATACCTGTTTGTAATGGGGAAATCACTACCTGTGTATACCTGTCTGTACTGGGGACATCACTACCTTTGTATACCTGTCTGTACTGGGGACATCACTACCTGTGTATACCTGTCTATACTGGGGACATCACTACCTGTGTATACCTGTCTGTACTGGGGACATCACTACCTGTGTATACCTGTCTGTACTGGGGACATCATTACCTGTGTATACCTGTCTGTACTGGGGACATCACTACCTGTGTATACCTGTTTGTACAGGGGACATCACTACCTGTGTATACCTGTCTGTACTGGGGACATCACTACCTGTGTATACCTGTTTGTACTGGGGACATCACAACCTGTGTATACCTGTCTGTACTGGGGACATCACTACCTGTGTATACCTGTCTATACTGGGGACATCACTACCTGTATATACCTGTTTGTACTGGGGACATCACTACCTGTGTATACCTGTCTATACTGGGGACATCACTACCTGTGTATACCTATTTGTACTGGGGGCAATACTACCTGTGTATACCTGTTTGTACTGGAGACATCACTACCTGTGTATACCTGTCTATACTGGGGACATCACTACCTGTGTATACCTGTCTGTACTGAGATATCACTACCTGTGTATACCTGTTTGTACTATGGACATCACTACCTGTATATACCTGTGTGTTCTGGAGACATAACTACCTTTGTATACCTGTCTGTACTGGAGACATCACTATCTTTGTATATCTGTCTGTACTGGAGACATCACAACCTGTGTATACCTGTCTATACTGGGGACATCACTACCTGTGTATATCTGTCTGTACTGGGGAAATCACTACCTGTGTATACCTGTCTGTACTGGGGACATCACTACCTGTGTATACCTGTCTGTACTGGGGACATCACTACCTTTGTATACCTGTCTGTAATGGGGAAATCACTACCTGTGTATACCTGTCTGTACTGGGGACATCACTACCTTTGTATACCTGTCTGTACTGGGGACATCACTACCTGTGTATACCTGTCTATACTGGGGACATCACTACCTGTGTATACCTGTCTGTACTGGGGACATCACTACCTGTGTATACCTGTCTGTACTGGGGACATCATTACCTGTGTATACCTGTCTGTACTGGGGACATCACTACCTGTGTATACCTGTTTGTACAGGGGACATCACTACCTGTGTATACCTGTCTGTACTGGGGACATCACTACCTGTGTATACCTGTTTGTACTGGGGACATCACTACCTGTGTATACCTGTCTGTACTGGGGACATCACTACCTGTGTATACCTGTCTATACTGGGGACATCACTACCTGTGTATACCTGTTTGTACTGGGGACATCACTACCTGTGTATACCTGTCTATACTGGGGACATCACTACCTGTGTATACCTGTCTGTACTATGGACATCACTACCTGTGTATACCTGTCTGTACTGGGGACATCACTACCTGTGTATACCTGTCTGTACTGGGGACATCACTACCTGTGTATACCTGTCTGTACTGGGGACATCACTATCTGTGTATACCTGTCTGTACTGGGGACATCACTACCTGTGTATACCTGTTTGTACTGGGGACATCACTACCTGTGTATACCTGTCTATACTGGGGACATCACTACCTGTGTATCCCTTTCTGTACTGGGGACATCACTACCTGTGTATACCTGTCTGTACTATGGACATCACTACCTGTGTATACCTGTCTGTACAGTGGACATCACTACCTGTGTATACCTGTCTGTACTTGAGAGATCACTATCTGTGTATACCTGTCTGTACTGGGGACATCACTACCTGTGTATACCTGTCTGTACTGGGGACATCACTACCTGTGTATACCAGTCTGTACTGTAGACATCACTACCTGTGTATTCCTGTCTGTACTGAGATATCACTACCTGTGTATACCTGTTTGTACTATGGACATCACTACCTGTATATACCTGTGTGTTCTGGAGACATAACTACCTTTGTATACCTGTCTGTGCTGGAGACATCACTACCTGTGTATACCTGTCTATACTGGGGACATCACTACCTGTGTATACCTGTCTGTACTGAGATATCACTACCTGTGTATACCTGTTTGTACTATGGACATCACTACCTGTATATACCTGTGTGTTCTGGAGACATAACTACCTTTGTATACCTGTCTGTGCTGGAGACATCACTATCTTTGTATATCTGTCTGTACTGGAGACATCACAACCTGTGTATACCTGTCTATACTGGGGACATCACTACCTGTGTATATCTGTCTGTACTGGGGAAATCACTACCTGTGTATACCTGTCTGTACTGGGGACATCACTACCTGTGTATACCTGTCTGTACTGGGGACATCACTACCTTTGTATACCTGTCTGTAATGGGGAAATCACTACCTGTGTATACCTGTCTGTACTGGGGACATCACTACCTTTGTATACCTGTCTGTACTGGGGACATCACTACCTGTGTATACCTGTCTATACTGGGGACATCACTACCTGTGTATACCTGTCTGTACTGGGGACATCACTACCTGTGTATACCTGTCTGTACTGGGGACATCATTACCTGTGTATACCTGTCTGTACTGGGGACATCACTACCTGTGTATACCTGTTTGTACAGGGGACATCACTACCTGTGTATACCTGTCTGTACTGGGGACATCACTACCTGTGTATACCTATTTGTACTGGGGGCAATACTACCTGTGTATACCTGTTTGTACTGGAGACATCACTACCTGTGTATACCTGTCTATACTGGGGACATCACTACCTGTGTATACCTGTCTGTACTGAGATATCACTACCTGTGTATACCTGTTTGTACTATGGACATCACTACCTGTATATACCTGTGTGTTCTGGAGACATAACTACCTTTGTATACCTGTCTGTACTGGAGACATCACTATCTTTGTATATCTGTCTGTACTGGAGACATCACAACCTGTGTATACCTGTCTATACTGGGGATATCACTACCTGTGTATATCTGTCTGTACTGGGGAAATCACTACCTGTGTATACCTGTCTGTACTGGGGACATCACTACCTGTGTATACCTGTCTGTACTGGGGACATCACTACCTTTGTATACCTGTCTGTAATGGGGAAATCACTACCTGTGTATACCTGTCTGTACTGGGGACATCACTACCTTTGTATACCTGTCTGGACTGGGGACATCACTACCTGTGTATACCTGTCTATACTGGGGACATCACTACCTGTGTATACCTGTCTGTACTGGGGACATCACTACCTGTGTATACCTGTCTGTACTGGGGACATCACTACCTGTGTATACCTGTCTGTACTGGGGACATCACTACCTGTGTATACCTGTCTGTACTATGGACATCACTACCTGTGTATACCTGTCTGTACTATGGACATCACTACCTGTGTATACCTGTCTGTACTGGAGACATCACTACCGTTGTATACCTGTCTATACAGGGGACATCACTACCTGTGTATACCTGTCTGTACTGGGGACATCACTACCTGTGTATACCTGTCTGTACCATGGACATCACTACCTGTGTATACCTGTCTGTACTATGGACATCACTACCTGTGTATACCTGTCTGTACTGGAGACATCACTACCTGTGTATACCTGTCTGTACTATGGACATCACTACCTGTGTATACCTGTCTGTACTGGGGACATCACTACCTGTGTATACCTGTCTGTACTGTGGACATCACTACCTGTGTATACCTGTCTGTACCATGGACATCACTACCTGTGTATACCTGTCTGTACTATGGACATCACCACCTGTGTATACCTGTCTGTACTATGGACATCACTACCTGTGTATACCTGTCTGTACTATGGACATCACTACCTGTGTATACCTGTCTGTACTGGGGACATCACTACCTGTGTATACCTGTATGTACTGGAGACATCACTACCTGTGTATACCTGTCTGTGCTGGGGACATCACTACCTGTGTATACCTGTCTATACTGGGGACATCACTACCTGTGTATACCTGTCTGTACTGGGGACATCACTACCTGTGTATACCTGTCTTTATTGTATATACATATATTTATTTTCATCATTAAACCTTAATTTTTATAATTTCCTAGTTTGACCTTTTGTTACAAATTTATTGCTAAAGTGTCAGAATAGAAAATTTCGTGGTTCCAGAAGTTTCTCACTGACACGGACGATAAATCTTCTCGCTGTTTGTTTGTCTTGGAATTTCTCTGGATTTCAGTGTTGACCAAATTCATCTGCGTCTTCTCTGCAGTTTATGACTTATTTGCACTTTTTTATGGTTATTTAGATTTTTTATTTGACATTTCCAGGAAACAACTTGAAAATACAGGGAGGGTCAACCTCACGTAACCCTGACCCCCTCTACTGAACATGGGCCATGTGTATGCACCTTTAAGAACTATTTATTAATGCTACCATCATGTGATGTGTTACATTGTATCAGAACCTGCGGTGAGAGTGATCGGTGGCCTGGTGCTTGGTATCAATGGGACCTGAAGAACCGAGCGGATCATGAGTGACAGAGAACATGATGGGGTCTTGAACTGCGTTTGCCTAGAAGTGGTCATGGATCGTGTTCTAGCTGAGAATACAAGGCTAGGTGGAGCTTTTGTAGATCAGCCCGGCAGTCATGAGGACCATGCAAGGTGCATTCTGGTGCAGGATGTGCTGTGGTAGGAGGACACCATCCAATAGAGGTTCTGTTGTTTCAGACAAAAAAGTCTGCCATCCTGTCCCTGCAGCTATTCCCAGTGTGTCTCTGTGAGGAGACCAAATACAGGAAGTGAGGGAGGGACAAGCAGGGCTCTGTACACTAAGGACAAGTAGGGCTCTGTGCTCTGAAGACAAGCGGGGCTCTGTACACTAAGGACAAGTAGGGCTCTGTATACTGAGGACAAGCAGGGCTCTGTGCACTGAGGACAAGCAGGGTTCTGTACACTGAGGACAAGCAGGGCTCTGTACACTGAAGACAAGCAGGGCTCTGTGCACTGAGGACAAGCAGGGTTCTGTACACTGAGGACAAGCAGGGCTTTGTACACTGAGGACAAGCGGGGCTCTGTACACTGAGAACAAGCAGGGCTCTGTACACTGAGGACAAGAGGGGCTCTGTACACTGAGGACAAGCAGGGCTCTGTATACTGAGGACAAGCAGGGCTCTGTACACTGAGAACAAGCAGGGCTCTGTACACTGAGGACAAGCGAGGCTCTTTACACTGAGGCCAAGCGGGGCCCTGTACACTGAGGACAAGCGGGGCCCTGTACACTGAGGACAAGCGGGGCCCTGTACACTGAGGACAAGCGGGGCCCTGTACACTGAGGACAAGCGGGGCTCTGTACACTGAGGACAAGCAAGGCTCTGTACACTGAGGACAGGCAGAGCTCTGTACACTGAGGACAAGCAGGACTCTGTACACTGAGGACAAGCGGGCTCTGTGCACTGAGGACAAGCAGGGCTCTGTGCACTGAGGACAAGCTGGACTCTGTACAGTGCTTGTCCTCAGTGTACAGAGCCCCGCTTGTCCTCGGTGTACTGAGCCCCGCTTGTCCTCAGTGTACAGAGCCCCGCTTGTCCTCAGTGTACAGAGCCCCGCTTGTCCTCAGTGTACAAAGCCCCGCTTGTCCTCAGTGTACAGAGCCCCGCTTGTCCTCAGTGTACAGAGCCCCGCTTGTCCTCAGTGTACAGAGCCCCGCTTGTCATCAGTGTACAGAGCCCCGCTTGTCCTCAGTGTACAGAGCCCCGCTTGTCCTCAGTGTACAGAGCCCCACTTTTCCTCAGTGTACAGAGCCCCGCTTGTCCCCAGTGTACAGAGCCCCGCTTGTCCTCAGTGTACAGAGCCCCGCTTGTCCTCAGTGTACAGAACCCAGCTTGTCCTCAGTGTACAGAGCCCTGCTTGTCCTCAGTGTACAGAGCCCCGCTTGTCCTCAGTGTACAGAGCCCCGCTTGTCCTCAGTGTACAGAGCCCCGCTTGTCCTCAGTGTACAGAGCCCCGCTTGTCCTCAGTGTACAGAGCCCCGCTTGTCCTCAGTGTACAGAGCCCTGCTTGTCCTCAGTGTACAGAGCCCCGCTTGTCCTCAGTGTACAGAGCCCCGCTTGTCCTCAGTGTACAGAGCCCCGCTTGTCCTCAGTGTACAGAGCCCCGCTTGTCCTCAGTGTACAGAGTCCTGCTTGTCCTCAGTGTACAGAGCCCCGCTTGTCCTCAGTGTACAGAACCCTGCTTGTTCTCAGTGTACAGAACCCTGCTTGTTCTCAGTGTACAGAGCCATGCTTGTCCTCAGTGTACAGAGCCCTGCCGGTCCTCAGTGTACATAGCCCCGCTTTTCCTCAGTGTACAGAGCCCTGCTTGTCCTCAGTGTACAGAGCCCCGCTTGTCCTCAGTGTACAGAGCCCTGCTTGTCCACCCACACTTCCTGTATTTAGTCTCCTCACAAAGGCAATAGCTGTCGGGACAAAAATATACACCTTTTGAACCAATGTATATTATAAATATACTTTACATATAATGGTATTATCTACATTATATTAAAAGTTTTTGCTAATGACAGGTTCACTTTAAAAATGTAAAGGGCTCTAAAGAAATATATGCTATAAATTAGCCCCCACTGGACCACCAGGGACAAAGACCACAACATTAAGCCATATTGGACAGAGAAGCCTCTAATCGTATACCAGGTATGAGACTTATTCCACTGGATTATGATAGATTGGAAGGTCCACACCGGGCTACTAGGACCCTCCTGGGCCACCATGGATGCGAAAGACCTATAAACCAACAAACTGCTAGAGCCACAGGACCAGCAGGCTGCATGGGCCCTCACATTGGTAGTATGTGAGGACCACCAAGGGTTAAGAGACTATGACTTGGTCATAAGAGGTAAGGACCCCACTGCTCCCCAAACATGTGAAGCTTCCGAGGGTCCACCTGCATGAGAAGGACCTTGGATGGTCAGAGCACAGGAAGTGGGAACCTCCATTAGACCAATGGTCAGAGAAGCAAACCGCATAACCGAGAGTGCGAGTCATCCCGAGTCCCATCGTCCCCGCAAGGAGAAGCAAACCGTGTAAGGCTGGGTTCACACTACGTTTTCTCCCATACGGGAGCGCATACGGCAGGGGGGAGCTAAAACCTCGCGCTCCTGTATACCTTTCTATGCGCTCCCGTATGTCATTCATTTCAATGAGCCGGCCGGAGTGAAACGTTCGGTCCGGTCGGCTCATTTTTGCGCCGTATGCGCTTTTACAACCGGACCTCAAACCGTGGTTGACCACAGTTTTAGGTCCGGTTGTAAAAGCGCATACGGCGCAAAAATGAGCCGACCGCACCGAACGTTTCACTCCGGTCGGCTCTTTGAAATGAATGACATACGGGAGCGCATATGAAGGCATACGGGAGCGCGAGGTTTTAGCTCCCCCCTGCCGTATGCGCTCCCGTATGGGAGAAAATGTAGTGTGAACCCACCCTAACCAGTCATCCCGAGCCCCATCATCTCCTCTCCGCAGTCATCCCGAGCCCCATCATCTCCTCTCCTCAGTCATCCCGAGCCCCATCATCTCCTCTCCTCAGTCATCTCGGGCCCCATCATCTCCTCTCCTCAGTCATTCCGAGCCCCATCATCTCCTCTCCTCAGTCATCCCGAGCCCCATCATCTCCCCTCCTCAGTCATCCCGGGCCCCATCATCTCCTCTCCTCAGTCATCTCGAGCCCCATCATCTCCCCTCCTCAGTCATCCCGAGCCCCATCATCTCCGCTCCTCAGTCATCGAGAGCCCCATCATCTCCGCTCCTCAGTCATCCAGAGCCCCATCATCTCCTCTCCTCAGTCATCCCGAGCCCCATCATCTCCTCTCCTCAGTCATCCCGAGCCCCATCATCTCCTCTCCTCAGTCATCCCGAGCCCCATCATCTCTGCTCCTCAGTCATCCCGAGCCCCATCATCTCCTCTACTCAGTCATCCCGAGCCCCATCATCTCCTCTCCTCAGTCATCCCGAGCAACATCATCTCCCCTCCTCAGTCATCCCGAGCCCCATCATCTCCTCTCCTCAGTCATCCCGAGCCCCATCATCTCCTCTCCTCAGTCATCCCGAGCAACATCATCTCCCCTCCTCAGTCATCCCGAGCCCCATCATCTCCGCTCCTCAGTCATCCCGAGCCCCATCATCGCCGCTCCTCAGTCATCCCGAGACCCATCATCTCTTCTCCTCAGTCATCCCGAGCCCCATCATCTCCTCTCCTCAGTCATCCCGAGCCCCATAATCTCCTCTCCTCAGTCATCCCGAGCCCCATCATCTCCTCTCCGCAGTCATCCCGAGCCCCATCATCTCCTCTCCTCAGTCATCCCGAGCCCCATCATCTCCTCTCCTTAGTCATCTCGGGCCCCATCATCTCCTCTCCTCAGTCATTCCGAGCCCCATCATCTCCTCTCCTCAGTCATCCCGAGCCCCATCATCTCCCCTCCTCAGTCATCCCGGGCCCCATCATCTCCTCTCCTCAGTCATCCCGAGCCCCATCATCTCCCCTCCTCAGTCATCCCGAGCCCCATCATCTCCGCTCCTCAGTCACCGAGAGCCCCATCATCTCCGCTCCTCAGTCATCCAGAGCCCCATCATCTCCTCTCCTCAGTCATCCCGAGCCCCATCATCTCCTCTCCTCAGTCATCCCGAGCCCCATCATCTCCGCTCCTCAGTCATCCCGAGCCCCATCATCTCTGCTCCTCAGTCATCCCGAGCCCCATCATCTCCTCTCCTCAGTCATCCCGAGCCCCATCATCTCCTCTCCTCAGTCATCCCGAGCCCCATCATCTCTTCTCCTCAGTCATCCCGAGCAACATCATCTCCCCTCCTCAGTCATCCCGAGCCCCATCATCTCCTCTCCTCAGTCATCCCGAGCCCCATCATCTCCTCTCCTCAGTCATCCCGAGCCCCATCATCGCCGCTCCTCAGTCATCCCGAGACCCATCATCTCTTCTCCTCAGTCATCCCGAGCCCCATCATCTCCTCTCCTCAGTCATCCCGAGCCCCATAATCTCCTCTCCTCAGTCATCCCGAGCCCCATCATCTCCTCTCCTCAGTCATCCCGAGCCCCATCATCTCCCCTCCTCACTCATCCCGAGCCCCATCATCTCCCCTCCTCAGTCATCCCGAGCCCCATTATCTCCTCTCTTCAGTCATCCCGAGCCCCATCATCTCCTCTCCTCAGTCATCCCGAGCCCCATCATCTCCTCTCCTCAGTCATCCCGAGCCCCATCATCTCCTCTCCTCAGTCATCCCGAGCCCCATCATTTCCACTGCTCAGTCATCCCGAGCCCCATCATCTCCACTCCTCAGTCATCCCGAGCCCCATCATCTCCCCTCCTCAGTCATCCCAAGCCCCATCATCTCCTCTCTTCAGGCATCCCGAGCCCCATCATCTCCTCTCCTCAGTCATCCCGAGCCCCATCATCTCCTCTCCTCAGCCATCCCGAGCCCCATCATCTCCTCTCCTAAGCGATCCCGAGCCCCATCATCTCCTCTCCTCAGTCATCCCGAGCCCCATCATCTCCGCTCCTCAGTCATTCCGAGCCCTATCCTCTCCTCTCCTCAGTCATCCCGAGCCCCATCATCTCCTCTCCTCAGTCATCCCGAGCCCCATCATCTCCTCTCCTCAGTCATCCCGAGCCCCATCATCTCTGCTCCTCAGTCATCCTGAGCCCCATCATCTCTGCTCCTCAGTCATCCCGAGCCCCATCATCTCTGCTCCTCAGTCATCCCGAGCCCCATCATCTCCTCTCCTCAGTCATACCGAGCCCCATCATCTCCTCTCCTCAGTCATCCCGAGCCCCATCATCTCCTCTCCTCAGTCATCCCGAGCCCCATCATCTCCTCTCCTCAGTCATCCCGAGCCCCATCATCTCCTCTCCTCAGTCATCCCGAGCCCCATCATCTCCGCTCCTCAGTCATCCCGAGCCCCATCATCTCTGCTCCTCAGTCATCCCGAGCCCCATCATCTCCTCTACTCAGTCATCCCGAGCCCCATCATCTCCTCTCCTCAGTCATCCCGAGCCCCATCATCTCCTCTCCTCAGTCATCCCGAGCAACATCATCTCCCCTCCTCAGTCATCCCGAGCCCCATCATCTCCGCTCCTCAGTCATCCCGAGCCCCATCATCTCCTCTCCTCAGTCATCCCGAGCCCCATCATCTCCTCTCCTCAGTCATCCCGAGCCCCATCATCTCCTCTCCTCAGTCATCCCGAGCCCCATCATCTCCTTTCCTCAGTCATCCCGAGCCCCATCATCTCCCCTCCTCAGTCATCCCGAGCCCCATCATCTCCTCTCCTCAGTCATCCCGAGCCCCATCATCTCCTCTCCTCAGTCATCCCGAGCCCCATCATCTCCTCTCCTCAGTCATCCCGAGCCCCATCATCTCCTCCCCTCAGTCATCCCGAGCCCCATCATCTCCGCTCCTCAGTCATCAAGAGCCCCATCATCTCCTCTCTTCAGTCATCCCGAGCCCCATCATCTCCCCTCCTCAGTCATCCCGAGCCCCATCATCTCCTCTCCTTAGTCATCCCGAGCCCCATCATCTCCTCTCCACAGTCATCCTGAGCCCCATCATCTCCTCTCCTCATTCATCCCGAGCCCCATCATCTCCGCTCCTCAGTCATCCAGAGCCCCATCATCTCTATTCCTCAGTCATCCCGAGCCCCATCATCTCCGCTCCTCAGTCATCCAGAGCCCCATCATCTCTTCTCCTCAGTCATCCAGAGCCCCATCATCTCCTCTCCTCAGTCATCCCGAGCCCCATCATCTCCTCTCCTCAGTCATCCCGAGATCCATCATCTCTCCTCCTCAGTCATCCCGAGCCCCATCATCTCCTCTCCTCAGTCATCTCGGGCCCAATCATCTCCTCTCCTCAGTCATTCCGAGCCCCATCATCTCCTCTCCTCAGTCATCCCGAGCCCCATCATCTCCCCTCCTCAGTCATCCCGGGCCCCATCATCTCCTCTCCTCAGTCATCCCGAGCCCCATCATCTCCTCCCCTCAGTCATCCCGAGCCCCATCATCTCCGCTCCTCAGTCATCAAGAGCCCCATCATCTCCTCTCTTCAGTCAACCCCAGCCCCATCATCTCCCCTCCTCAGTCATCCCGAGCCCCATCATCTCCTCTCCTTAGTCATCCCGAGCCCCATCATCTCCTCTCCACAGTCATCCTGAGCCCCATCATCTCCTCTCCTCATTCATCCCGAGCCCCATCATCTCCGCTCCTCAGTCATCCAGAGCCCCATCATCTCTATTCCTCAGTCATCCCGAGCCCCATCATCTCCGCTCCTCAGTCATCCAGAGCCCCATCATCTCTTCTCCTCAGTCATCCCGAGCCCCATCATCTCCTCTCCTCAGTCATCCCGAGCCCCATCATCTCCTCTCCTCAGTCATCCCGAGATCCATCATCTCTCCTCCTCAGTCATCCCGAGCCCCATCATCTCCTCTCCTCAGTCATCTCGGGCCCAATCATCTCCTCTCCTCAGTCATTCCGAGCCCCATCATCTCCTCTCCTCAGTCATCCCGAGCCCCATCATCTCCCCTCCTCAGTCATCCCGGGCCCCATCATCTCCTCTCCTCAGTCATCCCGAGCCCCATTATCTCCCCTCCTCAGTCATCCCGAGCCCCATCATCTCCGCTCCTCAGTCATCGAGAGCCCCATCATCTCCGCTCCTCAGTCATCCAGAGCCCCATCATCTCCTCTCCTCAGTCATCCCGAGCCCCATCATCTCCTCTCCTCAGTCATCCCGAGCCCCATCATCTCCTCTCCTCAGTCACTCCGAGCCCCATTATCTCCTCTCTTCAGTCATCCCGAGCCCCATCATCTCCTCTCCTCAGTCATCCCGAGCCCCATCATCTCCTCTCCTCAGTCATCCCGAGCCCCATCCTCTCCCCTCCTCAGTCATCCCGAGCCCCATCATCTCCTCTCCTCAGTCATCCCGAGCCCCATCATCTCCTCTCCTCAGTCATCCCGAGCCCCATCATCTCCTCTCCTCAGTCATCCCGAGCCCCATCATCTCCTTTCCTCAGTCATCCCGAGCCCCATCATCTCCTCTCCTCAGTCATCCCGAGCCCCATCATCTCCTCTCCTCAGTCATCCCGAGCCCCATCATCTCCTTTCCTCAGTCATCCCGAGCCCCATCATCTCCCCTCCTCAGTCATCCCGAGCCCCATCATCTCCTCTCCTCAGTCATCCCGAGCCCCATCATCTCCTCTCCTCAGTCATCCCGAGCCCCATCATCTCCTCTCCTTAGTCATCTCGGGCCCCATCATCTCCTCTCCTCAGTCATTCCGAGCCCCATCATCTCCTCTCCTCAGTCATCCCGAGCCCCATCATCTCCCCTCCTCAGTCATCCCGGGCCCCATCATCTCCTCTCCTCAGTCATCCCGAGCCCCATCATCTCCCCTCCTCAGTCATCCCGAGCCCCATCATCTCCGCTCCTCAGTCATCCAGAGCCCCATCATCTCCGCTCCTCAGTCATCCAGAGCCCCATCATCTCCTCTCCTCAGTCATCCAGAGCCCCATCATCTCCTCTCCTCAGTCATCCCGAGCCCCATCATCTCCTCTCCTCAGTCATCCCGAGCCCAATCATCTCTGCTCCTCAGTCATCCCGAGCCCCATCATCTCCGCTCATCAGTCATCCCGAGCCCCATCATCTCCTCTCCTCAGTCATCCCGAGCCCCATCATCTCCGCTCATCAGTCATCCAGAGCCCCATCATCTATTCTCCTCAGTCATCCAAAGCCCCATCATTTCCTCTCCTCAGTCATCCCGAGTCCCATCATCTCCTCATCACAGTCATCCCGAGCCCCATCATCTCCTCTCCTCAGTCATCCCGAGCCCCATCATCTCCGCTCCTCAGTCATCCAGAGCCCCATCATCTCTTCTCCTCAGTCATCCCGAGCGCCATCATCTCCACTCCTCAGTCATCCAGAGCCCCATCATCTGTTCTCCTCAGTCATCCAGAGCCCCATCATCTCTTCTCCTCAGTCATCCCGAGCCCCATCATCTCCTCTCCTCAGTCATCCCGAGCCCCATCATCTCCCCTCCTCAGTCATCCCGAGCCCCATCATCTCCTCTCCTCAGTCATCCCGAGCCCCATCATCTCCTCTCCTCAGTCATCCCGAGCCCCATCATCTCCTCTCCTCAGTCATCCCGAGCCCCATCATCTCCTCTCCTCAGTCATTCCGAGCCCCATCATCTCCTCTCCTCAGTCATCCCGAGCCCCATCATCTCCCCTCCTCAGTCATCCCGAGTAGTGTTGAGCAGCATAGGCCATATTCGAATTCGCGAATATTCGCGAATATATGGTCAAATATTCGTCATATATTCGCGAATATTCGCATATTCGTTATCTCCTTGTTTCATTTTCGCGTATGCGAAAGTTCGCGTATGCGAAAATTAGCTTATGCGAAAAGTCGCATATGCGAAAATTAGCATATGCTAATTTCCGCATATGCGAATTTTCGCACGCCAGTCTCACACAGTAGTATTACAGCCTTCTTTACACCACACAAGCTGGAAGCAGAGAGGGATGATCACTGTGATGTGTACTGTGAAGAAAAAAAAAAAAAAAAAGAATATTCGTAATTACGAATATATAGTGCTATATTCGCGAAATTCACGAATTCGCGAATATGCGATATTCGCGAATAATATTCGAATTGCGAATATTCGCGAGCAACACTAATCCCGAGCCCCATCATCTCCCCTCCTCAGTCATCCCGAGCCCCATCATCTCCGCTCCTCAGTCATCCAGAGCCCCATCATCTCCTCTCCTCAGTCATCCCGAGCCCCATCATCTCCTCTCCTCAGTCATCCCGAGCCCCATCATCTCCTCTCCTCAGTCATCCCGAGCCCCATCATCTCCTCTCCTCAGTCATCCCGAGCCCCATCATCTCCTCTCCTCAGTCATCCAGAGCCCCATCATCTCCTCTCCTCAGTCATCCCGAGCCCCATCATCTCCTCTCCTCAGTCATCCCGAGCCCCATCATCTCCTCTCCTCAGTCATCCCGAGCCCCATCATCTCCTCTCCTCAGTCATCCCGAGCCCCATCATCTCCTCTCCTCAGTCATCCCGAGCCCCATCATCTCCTCTCCTCAGTCATCCCGAGCCCCATCATCTCCGCTCCTCAGTCATCCCGAGCCCCATCATCTCCTCTCCTCAGTCATCCCGAGCCCCATCATCTCCTCTCCTCAGTCATCCCGAGCCCCATCATCTCCTCTCCTCAGTCATCCCGAGCCCCATCATCTCCGCTCCTCAGTCATCCCGAGCCCCATCATCTCCTCTCCTCAGTCATCCCGAGCCCCATCATCTCCTCTCCTCAGTCATTCCGAGCCCCATCATCTCCTCTCCTCAGTCATCCCGAGCCCCATCATCTCCTCTCCTCAGTCATTCCGAGCCCCATCATCTCCTCTCCTCAGTCATCCCGAGCCCCATCATCTCCCCTCCTCAGTCATCCCGAGCCCCATCATCTCCCCTCCTCACATCCTCAGTTAATAATTGTATTATACATTCATAAGCTTCTGCCTGTTTATGTTGGAAGTTGTACTGTGCATAATTGTGTACTTATAATGTATTGCTAGGTCATAAGGCCATTACACCCAGTATACAGGACAGGAGAAGTGGTACTGTGCAGTGTATATATATATATATATATATATATATATATATATATATACAGAATAGGAGCAGATACTCTTTACCTGTCAGCGCTCGGGTGTTTGTGGATCCAGTGTCATTTCTGCTCCATGATGACTCTACACAGGAAAGGTCGGGGCTATAATTGGCCGCTCACGCTGAGGCCTCCTGCATTACTAACAAGACATTAACCCTTAGGCAGAACAGGTGGGTGCCTTGGGTGTCATTGAGATTGGGCACAATTTATAGTTTTATAGATACAGTAGTTGATCAGTGTTTATAAGAATGGGTGCCTTCAGCTGTTGCAAAACTAAAACTCCCAGCATGTCCAGACAGCTGTGGATAAACATAGGGATTATCATAATATTGTGATACATAGAGATATACATGGATTATTATTATTATACAGTGATACATGTGGATTATTATTATTAATTATGATTATTATTATACTGTGATACATGTGGATTATTATTATTAATTATGATTTATTATTATACAGTGATACATGTGGATTATTATTATTAATTATGATTATGATTATTATACAATGATACACGTGGATTACCCTGACACCCCCAGTGATCCCCAGTCGCAGTGGTGAGCTGCAGTGATCAGGATCCTCCCTGCTGTCTCTTTAAGGCTGCACAGTAGCACAGAGTGGCCCAGCCTCCTGCCTGAGGAATGGGAAGCAGTTCCTGATGTGATCCTGGGCAGTGTACACACACACACACACCCTGCACAGCCTCAGCAACACTGCCCGCTCTGCTGTGCCCTGGAATGGACCCCCTGGCACCGGCCTGAGACCCTCCAGCCTGCACCCTGGTAAGGCCTCTGCCCCCTCCTCTGGGCTTTATTGTCCTGTTCTCCCAAAATCACAACAGCTGCAAAAACAAGTGGAGCAGAAAGATTCGGGGACCGAGGAGCATTAACCCTTCATCCTGCCTGGGCATCACCAGGGCCCGGGGTACAGGGCATCATGGCACTGCCAGCCTGGGAATTCTGCATGTAATGGAATGGAAGCTTATGGATGTAGCAGAGCTGGATTTGGCATTTAACTGTCTGTAAGTACTGCTACTGTAATGTATGTGACCTGCAGTCCTATGTAACACCACAGATAACACAGTGATAACTCTCTGAGTACAGATAATGTATAGATGTGACCTGCAGTCCTATGTAACACCACAGATAACACAGTGATAACTCTCTGAGTACAGATAATGTATAGATGTGACCTGCAGTCCTATGTAACACTACAGATAACAGTGATACCTCTCTGAGGACAGATAATGTATAGATGTGACCTGCAGCCCTATGTAACACCACAGATAACACAGTGATAACTCTGATTACAGATAATGTATAGATGTGACCTGCAGTCCTATGTAACACCACAGATAACAGTGATAACTCTCTGAGTACAGATAATGTATAGATATGACCTGCAGTCCTATGTAACACCACAGATAACACAGTGATAACTCTCTGAGTACAGATAATGTATACATGTGACCTGCAGTCCTATGTAAAACAACAGATAACACAGTGATAACTCTCTGAGTACAGATAATGTAGTAGATGTGACCTGCAGTCCTATGTAACACCACAGATAACAGTGATAACTCTCTGAGTACAGATAATGTAGTAGATGTGACCTGCAGTCCTATGTAACACCACAGATAACAATATCTCTCTGAGTACAGATAATGTATAGATGTGACCTGCAGTCCTATGTAACACCACAGATAACAGTGATAACTCTCTGAGTACAGATAATGTATAGATGTGACCTGCAGTCCTATGTAACACCACAGATAACAGTGATAACTCTCTGAGTACAGATAATGTAGTAGATGTGACCTGCAGTCCTATGTAACACCACAGATAACAGTGATAACTCTCTGAGTACAGATAATGTATAGATGTGACCTGCAGTCCTATGTAACACCACAGATAACACAGTGATAACTCTCTGAGTACAGATAATGTATAGATGTGACCTGCAGTCCTATGTAACACCACAGATAACAGTGATAACTCTCTGAGTACAGATAATGTATAGATGTGACCTGCAGTCCTATGTAACACCACAGATAACAGTGATAACTCTCTGAGTACAGATAATGTATAGATGTGACCTGCAGTCCTATGTAACAACACAGATAACAGTGATAACTCTCTGAGTACAGATAATGTATACATGTTACCAGCAGTCCTATGTAACACCACAGATAACACAGTGATAACTCTCTGAGTACAGATAATGTATAGATGTGACCTGCAGTCCTATGTAACACCACAGATAACAGTGATAACTCTCTGAGTACAGATAATGTATAGATGTGACCTGCAGTCCTATGTAACACCACAGATAACACAGTGATAACTCTCTGAGTACAGATAATGTATAGATGTAACCTGCAGTCCTATGTAACACCACAGATAACAGTGATAACTCTCTGAGTACAGATAATGTATAGATGTGACCTGCAGTCCTATGTAACACCACAGATAACAGTGATAACTCTCTGAGTACAGATAATGTATAGATGTGACCTGCAGTCCTATGTAACACCACAGATAACAGTGATAACTCTCTGAGTACAGATAATGTAGTAGATGTCACCTGCAGTCCTATGTAACTGATTGACAGCTGTATATAAATAATGCCTTAGATGTTCCCTGCAGTCCTATGTAATTCCACAGAAAACAGCGATGACTCCTATATATAAATAATGCATTAGATGATACCTGCAGTCCTATGTAACTGTCACAGCTGTATAAACGATGCATTAGATGTCACCTGCTGTCCTGTGGGACATTACAGATGATTGGCGACAATTTACCGCATATGCTTCAGTATATTTTGCAGTCCTATGTAGAGTGATGTCCCAGATAACACATGTAGTGACAGCCTCAGCTCTGCTACATCTGTATCTATCACAGACACTTGTTGTCCGGTCTCAGCGCTGATACATTGTTGCGGATCTGTTGCGGTTGTCAGCGCGGGTTCCTGGTTGTCAGCACTGACATAGCAGTCACTATATATATATATATATATATATATATATATATACACACACACATCCTGGCGGCTTGTTGTGAGGAGCGGCGTGTAGTTGAGAGGAGTTCGCATTTTCTCCGTCTTTCGATTTAGTTTCTGTTCACTTCTGAATTTCTGTTACAGTGTATCTGTCTTTGCATTACAACCTCTTAATTGTCAGCTCTGTGACTAATAGTCAGCGACTAGTCAGAGTCAGTAACACGTATGTGACTAATCTACCTGTTCCCCACAATGCCTGACGTCTAACGCCGCAATGTCAGGAATTTAACCCCTTGATTTCCGGGGCACTTTAGCTTCTCTTTATACTCATTTTACAACAAAATATTATTTACGGTTATAGAACTATCCTCGTGAAATATAGATGTAGCAGAGCTGGGTTTGTTCATTCGAAGTTTTAGCAGGTGCACGTGAATACGTAGTGTTCTTACCTGCAGTCCCATGTAAAATCACAAATAATACTTTGTTTAATACTAAACTCTGGTGCATCGTGGCCAACCTGACGTGCCGGGCACTGGTGTCTCTAACAAGCTCAGCTCTGCTACGTCTGTACTGTGTATTTTCTGCCTTCACCTTCGGCGCAGGGGTTAACAAGGCGGACGGGCGCTTCCTCGCTGTCTCTGCTTGTTTTTTTTGTTCTATGGTAAATCTAAGAGTTTTGGAAATCTGTAAAGGGGCGCAGGTGTTTGTGGTTTTGGCGCAGCGTAGAGGAATATGTGTAATGTTCAACAGCCCAGAGACGTCTGGAGGGGAACGTCTCCCGTAGAGGGAAACAGGTGACGACGCAAGAGGTTCTGCAGGAGATATAGGACATGGGGGAGGGGGGGAGGGGAAATTCAGAAATTCAAGTTATACTGCAGTGTTTTTTCAAACATTGTGCCTCCAGCTGTTGCAAAACTACAACTCCAAGGGCATGCTTGGAGTTGTAGTTTTGCAACAGCTTGAGACACACTGGTTAGGAAACACAGCTCTGAGCATTTTTGGTCTCCCATCCACTGCCCAGACCATGATACCAGCTGCTTAGCATGCTGGGGGTTTTAGTTTTGCAACAGCTGGAGGCACACTGGTTGGGAAACATTGCTCTAAGCACTTGTGGTCGCCCATCCACTGTCTGGACCAAGATACCTGCTGCTTAGCATGCTGGGGGTTGTAATTTTGCAACAGCTGGAGGCACACTGGTTGGGAAACATTGCTTTGAGCATTGTTTGTCTCCCATCCACTGTCTGGACCAAGATACCTGCTGTGTAGCATGCTGGGGGTTGTAGTTTTGTAACAGCTGGAGGCATTCTGGTTGGGAAACCCTGCTCGGAGAATTGTTGGTCTCCCATCCACTGCCCAGACCGCGATACCTGCTGCTTAGCATTTTGGGGGTTGTAGTTTTGCAACAGCTTGAGACACACTGGTTGGAACACACTGTTCTACTGAGAAGGACACTGCAGTACCACCTGCCACTGCTAGAGGGCGCTCTTGTCCCACGCTGCCTCCTGCTGATGTTGGATGCTGCAGCTCGGGAGAAGAAAGGCCTTGTTGTGCTGCAGCTTCTGTTCAGTGTAACAGCAGAAAACATCCCAAGTGAGGCCGGACACAGCGAATGAGAAGAAGAGGCGTCTGCAGCGAACTCCCGGCAATTGACGTAATCCCGAATGTTCCCTTCTGTTTCCTTCTGGTGTCAGATGCAATAAAATGTTCTGGGATCCTGCGCTAATACTGATGTCAAAGAAAACAGAATAATCACTGTAACAGATCCCCAGCTCTAAAACTGCACCATGAGACATGAGTGTAGATGTAGATGACAGTGAGTGTAGATGTAGATGACAGTGAGTGTAGATGTAGATGACAGTGAGTGTAGATGACAGTGAGTGTAGATGTAGAGGACAGTGAGTGTAGATGTAGATGACAGTGAGTGTAGATGTAGAGGACAGTGAGTGTAGATGTAGATGACAGTGAGTGTAGATGTAGAGGACAGTGAGTGTAGATGTAGATGACAGTGAGTGTAGATGTAGATGACAGTGAGTGTAGATGTAGATGACAGTGAGTGTAGATGTAGATGACAGTGAGTGTAGATGTAGATGACAGTGAGTGTAGATGTAGATGACAGTGAGTGTAGATGTAGATGACAGTGAGTGTAGATGTAGAGGACAGTGAGTGTAGATGTAGATGACAGTGAGTGTAGATGTAGATGACAGTGAGTGTAGATGTAGATGACAGTGAGTGTAGATGTAAATGACAGTGAGTGTAGATGTAGATGACAGTGAGTGTAGATGTAGATGACAGTGAGTGTAGATGTAGATGACAGTGAGTGTAGATGACAGTGAGTGTAGATGTAGATGACAGTGAGTGTAGATGTAGATGACAGTGAGTGTAGATGACAGTGAGTGTAGATGTAGAGGACAGTGAGTGTAGATGTAGATGACAGTGAGTGTAGATGTAGATGACAGTGAGTGTAGATGTAGAGGACAGTGAGTGTAGATGTAGATGACAGTGAGTGTAGATGTAGAGGACAGTGAGTGTAGATGTAGATGACAGTGAGTGTAGATGTAGATGACAGTGAGTGTAGATGTAGATGACAGTGAGTGTAGATGTAGATGACAGTGAGTGTAGATGTAGATGACAGTGAGTGTAGATGTAGATGACAGTGAGTGTAGATGTAGAGGACAGTGAGTGTAGATGTAGATGACAGTGAGTGTAGATGTAGATGACAGTGAGTGTAGATGTAGAGGACAGTGAGTGTAGATGTAGATGACAGTGAGTGTAGATGTAGATGACAGTGAGTGTAGATGTAGAGGACAGTGAGTGTAGATGTAGATGACAGTGAGTGTAGATGTAGATGACAGTGAGTGTAGATGTAGAGGACAGTGAGTGTAGATGTAGATGACAGTGAGTGTAGATGTAGATGACAGCGAGTGTAGATGTAGATGACAGCGAGTGTAGATGTAGATGACAGCGAGTGTAGATGTAAATTACAGTGAGTGTAGATGTAGATGACAGTGAGTGTAGATGTAGATGTAAGTGAGTGTAGATGTAGATGACACTGAGTGAAGATGTAGATGACAGTGAGTGTAGATGTAGATGACAGTGAGTGTAGATGGTGATGACAGTGAGTGTAGATGTAGAGGACAGTGAGTGTAGATGTAGAGGACAGTGAGTGTAGATGTAGATGACAGTGAGTGTAGATGTAGAGGACAGTGAGCGTAGATGTAGATGACAGTGAGTGTAGATGTAGATGACAGTGAGTGTAGATGTAGATGACAGTGAGTGTAGATGTAGATGACAGTGAGTGTAGATGTAGATGACAGTGAGTGTAGATGTAGATGACAGTGAGTGTAGATGTAGAGGACAGTGAGTGTAGATGTAGATGACAGTGAGTGTAGATGTAGAGGACAGTGAGCGTTGATGTAGAGGACAGTGAGTGTAGATGTAGATGACAGTGAGTGTAGATGTAGATGACAGTGAGTGTAGATGACAGTGAGTGTAGATTTAGATGACAGTGAGCGTAGATGTAGATGACAGTGAGTGTAGATGACAGTGAGTGTAGATGTAGAGGAAAGTGAGTGTAGATGTAGATGACAGTGAGTGTAGATGTAGATGACAGTGAGTGTAGATGTAGATGACAGTGAGTGTAGATGTAGAGGACAGTGAGTGTAGATGTAGATGACAGTGAGTGTAGATGACAGTGAGTGTAGATGTAGATGACAGTGAGTGTAGATGTAGAGGACAGTGAGTGTAGATGTAGATGACAGTGAGTGTAGATGTAGATGACAGTGAGTGTAGATGTAGATGACAGTGAGTGTAGATGTAGATGACAGTGAGTGTAGATGTAGATGACAGTGAGTGTAGATGTAGATGACAGTGAGTGTAGATGTAGATGACAGTGAGTGTAGATGTAGATGACAGTGAGTGTAGCTGTAGATGACAGTGAGTGTAGATGTAGATGACAGCGAGCGTAGATGTAGATGACAGTGAGTGTAGATGTAGATGACAGTGAGTGTAGATGTAGATGACAGTGAGTGTAGATGTAGATGACAGTGAGTGTAGATGTAGATGACAGTGAGTGTAGATGTAGAGGACAGTGAGTGTAGATGTAGAGGACAGTGAGTGTAGATGTAGAGGACAGTGAGTGTAGATGACAGTGAGTGTAGATGTAGATGACAGTGAGTGTAGATGTAGATGACAGTGAGTGTAGATGTAGATGACAGTGAGTGTAGATGTAGATGACAGTGAGTGTAGATGACAGTGAGTGTAGATGTAGATGACATTGAGTGTAGATGTAAATGACAGTGAGTGTAGATGTAGAGGACAGTGAGTGTAGATGTAGATGACAGTGAGTGTAGATGTAGATGACAGTGAGTGTAGATGTAGATGACAGCGAGTGTAGATGTAGATGACAGCGAGTGTAGATGTAGATGACAGCGAGTGTAGATGTAAATTACAGTGAGTGTAGATGTAGATGACAGTGAGTGTAGATGTAGATGACAGTGAGTGTAGATGTAGATGACAGTGAGTGTAGATGTAGATGACAGTGAGTGTAGATGTAGATGACAGTGAGTGTAGATGTAGATGACAGTGAGTGTAGATGTAGATGACACTGAGTGAAGATGTAGCTGACAGTGAGTGTAGATGTAGATGACAGTGAGTGTAGATGGTGATGACAGTGAGTGTAGATGTAGAGGACAGTGAGTGTAGATGTAGAGGACAGTGAGTGTAGATGTAGATGACAGTGAGTGTAGATGTAGAGGACAGTGAGCGTAGATGTAGATGACAGTGAGTGTAGATGTAGATGACAGTGAGTGTAGATGTAGAGGACAGTGAGTGTAGATGTAGATGACAGTGAGTGTAGATGTAGAGGACAGTGAGCGTAGATGTAGAGGACAGTGAGTGTAGATGTAGATGACAGTGAGTGTAGATGTAGAGGACAGTGAGTGTAGATGTAGATGACAGTGAGTGTAGATGTAGAGGACAGTGAGTGTAGATGTAGAGGACAGTGAGCGTAGATGTAGATGACAGTGAGCGTAGATGTAGATGACAGTGAGTGTAGATGTAGATGACAATGAGTGTAGATGTAGATGACAGTGAGTGTAGATGACAGTGAGTGTAGATGTAGATGACAGTGAGTGTAGATGTAGATGACAGCGAGCGGAGATGTAGATGACAGTGAGTGTAGATGTAGATGACAGTGAGTGTAGATGACAGTGAGTGTAGATTTAGATGACAGTGAGCGTAGATGTAGATGACAGTGAGTGTAGATGACAGTGAGTGTAGATGTAGAGGACAGTGAGTGTAGATGTAGATGACAGTGAGTGTAGATGACAGTGAGTGTAGATGTAGAGGACAGTGAGTGTAGATGTAGATGACAGTGAGTGTAGATGTAGATGACAGTGAGTGTAGATGTAGAGGACAGTGAGCGTAGATGTAGATGACAGTGAGTGTAGATGACAGTGAGTGTAGATGTAGATGACAGTGAGTGTAGATGTAGATGACAGTGAGTGTAGATGTAGATGACAGTGAGTGTAGATGTAGATGACAGTGAGTGTAGATGTAGATGACAGTGAGTGTAGATGTAGATGACAGTGAGTGTAGATGTAGATGACAGTGAGTGTAGATGTAGATGACAGTGAGTGTAGATGTAGATGACAGTGAGTGTAGATGTAGAGGACAGTGAGTGTAGATGTAGATGACAGTGAGTGTAGATGTAGATGACAGTGAGTGTAGATGTAGAGGACAGTGAGTGTAGATGTAGATGACAGTGAGTGTAGATGTAGATGACAGTGAGTGTAGATGTAGAGGACAGTGAGTGTAGATGTAGATGACAGTGAGTGTAGATGTAGATGACAGTGAGTGTAGATGTAGAGGACAGTGAGTGTAGATGTAGATGACAGTGAGTGTAGATGTAAATTACAGTGAGTGTAGATGTAGATGACAGTGAGTGTAGATGTAGATGTAAGTGAGTGTAGATGTAGATGACACTGAGTGAAGATGTAGATGACAGTGAGTGTAGATGTAGATGACAGTGAGTGTAGATGGTGATGACAGTGAGTGTAGATGTAGAGGACAGTGAGTGTAGATGTAGATGACAGTGAGTGTAGATGTAGAGGACAGTGAGCGTAGATGTAGATGACAGTGAGCGTAGATGTAGATGACAGTGAGTGTAGATGTAGATGACAGTGAGTGTAGATGTAGATGACAGTGAGTGTAGATGTAGATGACAGTGAGTGTAGATGTAGATGACAGTGAGTGTAGATGTAGAGGACAGTGAGTGTAGATGTAGATGACAGTGAGTGTAGATGTAGAGGACAGTGAGCGTTGATGTAGAGGACAGTGAGTGTAGATGTAGATGACAGTGAGTGTAGATGTAGATGACAGTGAGTGTAGATGACAGTGAGTGTAGATTTAGATGACAGTGAGCGTAGATGTAGATGACAGTGAGTGTAGATGACAGTGAGTGTAGATGTAGAGGAAAGTGAGTGTAGATGTAGATGACAGTGAGTGTAGATGACAGTGAGTGTAGATGTAGAGGACAGTGAGTGTAGATGTAGATGACAGTGAGTGTAGATGTAGATGACAGTGAGTGTAGATGTAGATGACAGTGAGTGTAGATGTAGAGGACAGTGAGTGTAGATGTAGATGACAGTGAGTGTAGATGACAGTGAGTGTAGATGTAGATGACAGTGAGTGTAGATGTAGAGGACAGTGAGTGTAGATGTAGATGACAGTGAGTGTAGATGTAGATGACAGTGAGTGTAGATGTAGAGGACAGTGAGTGTAGATGTAGATGACAGTGAGTGTAAATGTAGATGACAGTGAGTGTAGATGTAGATGACAGTGAGTGTAGATGTAGATGACAGTGAGTGTAGATGTAGATGACAGTGAGTGTAGATGTAGATGACAGTGAGTGTAGATGTAGATGACAGTGAGTGTAGATGTAGATGACAGTGAGTGTAGATGTAGATGACAGTGAGTGTAGATGTAGATGACAGTGAGTGTAGATGTAGATGACAGTGAGTGTAGATGTAGATGACAGTGAGTGTAGATGTAGATGACAGTGAGTGTAGATGTAGATGACAGTGAGTGTAGCTGTAGATGACAGTGAGTGTAGATGTAGATGACAGCGAGCGTAGATGTAGATGACAGTGAGTGTAGATGTAGATGACAGTGAGTGTAGATGTAGATGACAGTGAGTGTAGATGTAGATGACAGTGAGTGTAGATGTAGATGACAGTGAGTGTAGATGTAGAGGACAGTGAGTGTAGATGTAGAGGACAGTGAGTGTAGATGTAGAGGACAGTGAGTGTAGATGACAGTGAGTGTAGATGTAGATGACAGTGAGTGTAGATGTAGATGACAGTGAGTGTAGATGTAGATGACAGTGAGTGTAGATGTAGATGACAGTGAGTGTAGATGACAGTGAGTGTAGATGTAGATGACAGTGAGTGTAGATGTAAATGACAGTGAGTGTAGATGTAGAGGACAGTGAGTGTAGATGTAGATGACAGTGAGTGTAGATGTAGATGACAGTGAGTGTAGATGTAGATGACAGCGAGTGTAGATGTAGATGACAGCGAGTGTAGATGTAGATGACAGCGAGTGTAGATGTAAATTACAGTGAGTGTAGATGTAGATGACAGTGAGTGTAGATGTAGATGACAGTGAGTGTAGATGTAGATGACAGTGAGTGTAGATGTAGATGACAGTGAGTGTAGATGTAGATGACAGTGAGTGTAGATGTAGATGACAGTGAGTGTAGATGTAGATGACACTGAGTGAAGATGTAGCTGACAGTGAGTGTAGATGTAGATGACAGTGAGTGTAGATGGTGATGACAGTGAGTGTAGATGTAGAGGACAGTGAGTGTAGATGTAGAGGACAGTGAGTGTAGATGTAGATGACAGTGAGTGTAGATGTAGAGGACAGTGAGCGTAGATGTAGATGACAGTGAGTGTAGATGTAGATGACAGTGAGTGTAGATGTAGAGGACAGTGAGTGTAGATGTAGATGACAGTGAGTGTAGATGTAGAGGACAGTGAGCGTAGATGTAGAGGACAGTGAGTGTAGATGTAGATGACAGTGAGTGTAGATGTAGAGGACAGTGAGTGTAGATGTAGATGACAGTGAGTGTAGATGTAGAGGACAGTGAGTGTAGATGTAGAGGACAGTGAGCGTAGATGTAGATGACAGTGAGCGTAGATGTAGATGACAGTGAGTGTAGATGTAGATGACAATGAGTGTAGATGTAGATGACAGTGAGTGTAGATGACAGTGAGTGTAGATGTAGATGACAGTGAGTGTAGATGTAGATGACAGCGAGCGGAGATGTAGATGACAGTGAGTGTAGATGTAGATGACAGTGAGTGTAGATGACAGTGAGTGTAGATTTAGATGACAGTGAGCGTAGATGTAGATGACAGTGAGTGTAGATGACAGTGAGTGTAGATGTAGAGGACAGTGAGTGTAGATGTAGATGACAGTGAGTGTAGATGACAGTGAGTGTAGATGTAGAGGACAGTGAGTGTAGATGTAGATGACAGTGAGTGTAGATGTAGATGACAGTGAGTGTAGATGTAGAGGACAGTGAGCGTAGATGTAGATGACAGTGAGTGTAGATGACAGTGAGTGTAGATGTAGAGGACAGTGAGTGTAGATGTAGATGACAGTGAGTGTAGATGACAGTGAGTGTAGATGTAGAGGACAGTGAGTGTAGATGTAGATGACAGTGAGTGTAGATGTAGAGGACAGTGAGTGTAGATGTAGAGGACAGTGAGTGTAGATGTAGATGACAGTGAGTGTAGATGTAGATGACAGTGAGTGTAGATGTAGAGGACAGTGAGTGTAGATGTAGATGACAGTGAGTGTAGATGACAGTGAGTGTAGATGTAGATGACAGTGAGTGTAGATGTAGAGGACAGTGAGTGTAGATGTAGAGGACAGCGAGCGTAGATGTAGATGACAGTGAGTGTAGATGACAGTGAGTGTAGATGTAGATGACAGTGAGTGTAGATGTAGAGGACAGTGAGTGTAAATGTAGATGACAGTGAGTGTAGATGTAGATGACAGTGAGTGTAGATGTAGATGACAGTGAGTGTAGATGTAGATGACAGTGAGTGTAGATGTAGATGACAGTGAGTGTAGATGTAGATGACAGTGAATGTAGATGTAGATGACAGTGAGTGTAGCTGTAGATGACAGTGAGTGTAGATGTAGATGACAGCGAGCGTAGATGTAGTTGACAGTGAGTGTAGATGTAGATGACAGTGAGTGTAGATGTAGATGACAGTGAGTGTAGATGTAGATGACAGTGAGTGTAGATGTAGATGACAGTGAGTGTAGATGTAGATGACAGTGAGTGTAGATGTAGATGACAGCGAGCGTAGATGTAGATGACAGCGAGCGCAGATGTAGATGACAGTGAGTGTAGATGTAGATGACAGTGAGCGTAGATGTAGATGACAGTGAGTGTAGATGGTGATGACAGTGAGTGTAGATGTAGAGGACAGTGAGTGTAGATGTAGAGGACAGTGAGTGTAGATGTAGATGACAGTGAGTGTAGATGTAGAGGACAGTGAGCGTAGATGTAGATGACAGTGAGTGTAGATGTAGATGACAATGAGTGTAGATGTAGATGACAGTGAGTGTAGATGTAGATGACAGTGAGTGTAGATGTAGATGACAGTGAGTGTAGATGTAGATGACAGTGAGTGTAGATGTAGATGACAGTGAGTGTAGATGTAGATGACAGTGAGTGTAAATGTAGATGACAGTGAGTGTAGATGTAGATGACAGTGAGTGTAGATGTAGATGACAGTGGGGGAGATTTATCAAAACCTGTCCAGAGGAAAAGTTGCCCAGTTGCCCATAGCAACCAATCACATCGCTTCTTTCATTTTTAACAAGGCCTCTGAAAAATGAAAGAAGCGATCTGATTGGTTGCCATGGGCAACTGGGCAACTTTTCCTCTGGACAGGTTTTGATTAATCTCCCCTAGTGAGTGTAGATGTAGATGACAGAGAGTGTAGATGAGAGTGAGTGTAGATGTAGATGAGAGTGAGTGTAGATGTAGATGAGAGTGAGTGTAGATGTAGATGACAGTGAGTGTAGATGTAGATGACAGTGAGTGTAGATGTAGAGGGCAGTGAGTGTAGATGTAGAGGACAGTGAGTGTAGATGTAGATGACAGTGAGTGTAGATGTAGATGACAGTGAGTGTAGATGTAGATGACAGTGAGTGTAGATGTAGATGACAGTGAGTGTAGATGTAGATGACAGCGAGTGTAGATGTAGATGACAGTGAGTGTAGATGTAGATGACAGTGAGTGTAGATGTAGATGACAGTGAGTGTAGATGTAGCTGACAGTGAGTGTAGATGTAGATGACAGTGAGTGTAGATGACAGTGAGTGTAGATGTAGAGGACAGTGAGTGTAGATGTAGATGACAGTGAGTGTAGATGTAGATGACAGTGAGTGTAGATGTAGATGACAGCGAGTGTAGATGTAGATGACAGTGAGTGTAGATGTAGATGACAGTGAGTGTAGATGTAGATGACAGTGAGTGTAGATGTAGCTGACAGTGAGTGTAGATGTAGATGACAGTGAGTGTAGATGTAGATGACAGTGAGTGTAGATGTAGATGACAGTGAGTGTAGATGTAGATGACAGTGAGTGTAGATGTAGATGACAGTGAGTGTAGATGTAGAGGACAGTGAGTGTAGATGTAGATGACAGCGAGCGTAGATGTAGCTGACAGTGAGTGTAGATGTAGATGACAGTGAGTGTAGATGTAGATAACAGTGAGTGTAGATGTAGATGACAGTGAGTGTAGATGTAGATGACAGTGAGTGTAGATGTAGATGACAGTGAGTGTAGATGTAGATGACAGTGAGTGTAGATGACAGTGAGTGTAGATGTAGATGACAGTGAGTGTAGATGTAAATGACAGTGAGTGTAGATGTAGAGGACAGTGAGTGTAGATGTAGATGACAGTGAGTGTAGATGTAGATGACAGTGAGTGTAGATGTAGATGACAGTGAGTGTAGATGTAGATGACAGCGAGTGTAGATGTAGATGACAGCGAGTGTAGATGTAAATTACAGTGAGTGTAGATGTAGATGACAGTGAGTGTAGATGTAGATGACAGTGAGTGTAGATGTAAATTACAGTGAGTGTAGATATAGATGACAGTGAGTGTAGATGTAGATGACAGTGAGTGTAGATGTAGATGACAGTGAGTGTAGATGTAGATGACAGTGAGTGTAGATGTAGATGACAGTGAGTGTAGATATAGATGACAGTGAGTGTAGATGACAGTGAGTGTTTGCTCAGTTGAGGTCACTGTCTCTGTTCACACTGATATTATTGGTGATTGTTTCCCATCACTGTTGATTTTATATGGAGGCGTCATAGACATCGGCCGTTCACTCGATTCATAGTTCTGCATGAATGGCGACCATGGCCCCGGGCCCCGTCCTGATCACTGGTGACACTTGTAATTAGGATATTGAGTACAGTGCAGTGAGCGGGCGAGGGTGAGGGGGTGATGGGTAATCCTGCCATTCAGTATGGGGGGGGGGGGGGGGGGGCGCTGCCAGGAAGAGGAGCCGTGTCCCTGATCACAGAGAACGGGTACAGAACTGTTTATGTGATACAGGGATCATACAGATAATACCGCTGTGGACCCTGTATAGTAGAGTGCTGTTGGCTGTCCCGGCATGTTGGGAGTTAAAGTTTTTTGGAACATCTGGAGGCCCACAGTTTGAGACCGCTGCACTACAGTTACGGCCCCCATTACTGTCCAGGAATGAGACCTTATTATATGGGAATAATCTGCTTTGTAGTTTATGACATTCTGTACATTCCCCATTAAGTGACTTCACCTGAGACCCTGTCAGAGGATCAATCCCGACATTTACTGGGGTCGACCTCAACATTGTAAAACACCAAGTAACTGCGTCTGTCTGCACCGACCCCAAACACCAGACACCTCTCCATGATCCCATAGGAGGAACTACTGGAAAAAGAGATTTTCATGTGTTTGACCCTCACCTTAAAGCATGCTGGGGAATTTCTATGTACAAGAATATAACTACTATAATACTGCTCCTATATACAAGAATATAACTGCTATAATACTGCTCCTATATACAAGAATATAACTACTATAATACTGCTCCTATATACAAGAATATAACTACTATAATACTGCTCCCTATATGCAAGAATATATCTACTATAATACTGCTCTTATATACAAGAATATAACTACTATAATACTGCTCTTATATACAAGAATATAACTACTATAATACTGCTCCTATATACAAGAATATAACTACTATAATACTGCTCTTATATACAAGAATATAACTACTATAATACTGCTCCTATATACAAGAATATAACTACTATAATACTGTCTCCTATATACAAGAATATAACTACTATAATACTGCTCCTATATACAAGAATATAACTACTATAATACTGCCCCTATATACAAGAATATAACTACTATAATACTGTACCTATATACAAGAATATAACTACTATAATACTGCTCCTATATACAAGAATATAACTACTATAATACTGCTCCTATATACAAGAATATAACTACTATAATACTGCTCCTATATACAAGAATATATCTACTATAATACTGCTCTTATATACAAGAATATAACTGCTATAATACTGCTCCTATATACAAGAATATAACTACTATAATACTGTCTCCTATATACAAGAATATAACTACTATAATACTGCCCCTATATACAAGAATATAACTACTATAATACTGCTCCTATATACAAGAATATAACTACTATAATACTGCTCCTATATACAAGAATATAACTACTATAATACTGCTCCTATATACAAGAATATAACTACTATAATACTGCTCCTATATACAAGAATATAACTACTATAATACTGCTCCTATATACAAGAATATAACTACTATAATACTGTCTCCTATATACAAGAATATAACTACTATAATACTGCTCCTATATACAAGAATATAACTACTATAATACTGCCCCTATATACAAGAATATAACTACTATAATACTGTCTCCTATATACAAGAATATAACTACTATAATACTGCCCCTATATACAAGAATATAACTACTATAATACTGTCTCCTATATACAAGAATATAACTACTATAATACTGCTCCTATATACAAGAATATAACTACTATAATACTGCCCCTATATACAAGATTATAACTACTATAATACTGTCTCCTATATACAAGAATATAACTACTATAATACTGCTACTATATACAAGAATATAACTACTATAATACTGCTCTTATATACAAGAATATAACTACTATAATACTGCTCCTATATACAAGAATATAACTACTATAATACTGCTCCTATATACAAGAATATAACTACTATAATACTGCTCCTACATACAAGAATATAACTACTATAATACTGCTCCTATATACAAGAATATAACTACTATAATACTGCTCCTATATACAAGAATATAACTATTATAATACCGCTCTATATACAAGAATATAACTACTATAATACTGCTCCTATATACAAGAATATAACTACTATAATACTGCTCCTATATACAAGAATATAACTACTATAATACTGCTCCTATATACAAGAATATATCTACTATAATACTGCCTCCTATATACAAGAATATAACTACTATAATACTGCTCCTATATACAAGAATATAACTACTATAATACTGCTCCTATATACAAGAATATAACTACTATAATACTGCTCCTATATACAAGAATATAACTACTATAATTCTGCTCCTATATACAAGAATATAACTACTATAATACTGCTCCTATATACAAGAATATAACTACTATAATACTGCTCCCTATATACAAGAATATAACTACTATAATACTGCTCCCTATATGCTAGAATATAACTACTATAAAACTGCTCCTATATACAAGAATATAACTACTATAATACTGCTCCTATATACAAGAATATAACTGCTATAATACTGCTCCTATATACAAGAATATAAGTACTATAATACTGCTCCTATATACAAGAATATAACTACTATAATACTGCCCCTATATACAAGAATATAACTACTATAATACTGCTCCTATATACAAGAATATAACTACTATAATACTGCTCCTATATACAAGAATATAACTACTATAATACTGCCCCTATATACAAGAATATAACTACTATAATACTGCTCCTATATACAAGAATATAACTACTATAATGCTGCTCTAATATACAAGAATATAACTACTATAATACTGTCTCCTATATACAAGAATATAACTACTATAATACTGCTCCTATATACAAGAATATAACTACTATAATACTGCTCCTATATTCAAGAATATAACTACTATAATACTGCCTCCTATATACAAGAATATAACTACTATAATACTGCTCCTATATACAAGAATATAACTACTATAATACTGTTCCTCTATACAAGAATATATCTACTATAATACTGCTCCTATGTACAAGTATATAACTACTATAATACTGCTCCTATATACAAGAATATAACTACTATAATACTGCTCTTATATACAGGAATATAACTACTATAATACTGCTCCTATATACAAGAATATAACTACTATAATACTGCTCCTATATACAAGAATATAACTACTATAATACTGTCTCCTATATACAAGAATATAACTACTATAATACTGCTCTTATATACAAGAATATAACTACTATAATACTGCTCCTATATACAAGAATATAACTACTATAATACTGCTCCTATATACAAGAATATAACTACTATAATACTGCCTCCTATATACAAGAATATAACTAATATAATACTGCTCTTATATACAAGAATATAACTACTATAATACTGCTTCTATATACAAGAATATAACTACTATAATACTTCTCCTATATACAAGAATATAACTACTATAATACTGCTCCTATATACAAGAATATAACTACTATAATACTGCCTCCTATATACAAGAATATAACTACTATAATACTGCTCTTATATACAAGAATATAACTACTATAATACTGCTTCTATATACAAGAATATAACTACTATAATACTTCTCCTATATACAAGAATATAACTACTATAATACTGCTCCTATATACAAGAATATAACTGTTACGCAGCGTTCTCTTATTCACAGCGCCCCGGTCAGACCTGCCGACCGGGTGCGCTGCGATGTTGCTCCCAGCCTGGATGCGATTAACGATGCGGGACGTGCCCGCTCGCGATGCGCATCTCGGCTCCCGTACCTGACCCGTTCCCCATCTGTGCTGTCCCGGCGCGCGCGGCCCTGCTCCCTAGGGCGCGCGCGCGCCGGGTCTCTGCGATTTAAAGGGCCACTGCGCCACTGATTGGCGCAGCAGGCCTAATCAGTATCTTCACCTGTGCACTCCCTACTTATACAGCGTTTCCTTGTGTGTTCCTAGCCTGTGTTCCAGAGCTCCTGCCGTTGCCTCTGACTACGATCCTTGCTGCCTGCCCCGACCTTCTGCTACGTCCGACCTTGCTTCTGTCTACTCCCTTGTACCGCGCTTATCTCAGCAGTTAGAGAGGTTGAGCCGTTGCTAGTGGATACGACCTGGTCACTACCGCCACAGCAAGACCATCCCGCTTTGCGGCGGGCTCTGGTGAATACCAGTAGTGACTTAGAACCGGTCCACCGACACGGTACACGCCAATCCCTCTCTGGCACAGAGGATCCACCTCCAGCCAGCCGAATCGTGACAGTAGATCCGGCCATGGATCCCGCTGAGGTCCCGCTGCCAGTTGTCACCGACCTCACCACGGTGGTTGCCCAGCAGTCGCAACAGATAGCGCAACAAGGCCACCAGCTGTCTCAACTGACCGTGATGCTACAGCAGCTGCTACCACAGCTTCAGCAATCATCTCCTCCGCCAGCTCCTGCACCTCCTCCGCAGCGAGTGGCCGCTTCAGGCCTACGATTATCCTTGCCGGACAAATTTGATGGGGACTCTAAGTTTTGCCGTGGTTTTCTGTCGCAATGTTCCCTGCACTTGGAGATGATGTCGGACCAGTTTCCTACTGAAAGGTCTAAGGTGGCTTTCGTAGTCAGCCTTCTGTCTAGGAAAGCTCTGTCATGGGCCACACCGCTCTGGGACCGCAATGACCCCGTCACTGCCTCTGTACACTCCTTCTTCACGGAGATTCGAAGTGTCTTTGAGGAACCTGCCCGAGCCTCTTCTGCCGAGACCGCCCTGCTGAACCTGGTCCAGGGTAATTCTTCTGTTGGCGAGTACGCCATCCAATTCCGTACTCTTGCTTCCGAATTATCCTGGAATAATGAGGCCCTCTGCGCGACCTTTAAAAAAGGCCTATCCAGTAACATTAAAGATGTGCTGGCCGCACGAGAAATTCCTGCTAACCTGCATGAACTTATTCATCTGGCCACCCGCATTGACATGCGTTTTTTCGAAAGGCGTCAGGAGCTCCGCCAGGATATGGACTTTGTTCGCACGAGGCGGTTTCTCTCCCCGGCTCCTCTCTCCTCTGGTCCACTGCAATCCGTTCCTGTGCCTCCCGCCGTGGAGGCTATGCAAGTTGACGGGTCTCGCTTGACACCTCAAGAGAGGACACGACGCCGCATGGAGAACCTTTGCCTGTACTGTGCCGGTACCGAACACTTCCTGAAGGATTGTCCTATCCGTCCTCCCCACCTGGAAAGACGCACGCTGACTCCGCACAAAGGTGAGACAGTCCTTGATGTCTACTCTGCTTCTCCACGTCTTACTGTGCCTGTGCGGATGTCTTCTTCTACCTTCTCAGCTATGGCCTTCTTGGATTCCGGATCTGCAGGAAATTTTATTTTGGCCTCTCTCATCAACAGGTTCAACATCCCGGTGACCAGTCTCGCCAGACCCCTCTACATCAACTCTGTTAATAATGAAAGATTGGACTGTACCGTGCGTTACCGCACGGAACCTCTTCTAATGTGCATCGGACCCCATCACTAAAAAATTTAATTTTTGGTCCTCTCTAACTGCACTTCAGAAATTCTTCATGGATTACCGTGGCTTCAACGCCATTCCCCAACCCTTGATTGGACCACATGGGAAATCAAGAACTGGGGTACTTCTTGCCACAAGGACTGTCTTAAACCGGCTCCCTCTACTCTCAGTCAAGACCCTGTGGTTCTCCCGGTATCTGGTGTTCCCAAGGCCTATCTGGATTTTGCTGATGTTTTTTGCAAGAAACAAGCAGAGACTTTGCCTCCTCACAGGCCTTATGACTTTCCTATTGACCTCCTCCCGGGTACTACTCCACCCCGGGGCAGAATCTATCCCCTGTCTGCTCCGGAAACCCAAGCCATGTCGGAGTACATCCAAGAGAACTTAAAAAAGGGGTTTATCTGCAAGTCTTCCTCTCCTGCCGGAGCTGGATTTTTTTTTGTTTCCAAAAAAGACGTCTCCCTACGCCCTTGCATTGATTACCGCGGACTTAATAAAATCACTGTAAAAAAACGCTACCCCCTACCTCTTATCTAAGGACTCTTTGACCGCCTACGAGGTGCCCACATCTTTACCAAGCTGGACTTAAGAGGTGCTTATAATCTCATTCGCATCAGGGAGGGGGACGAATGGAAGACTGCATTTAACACTAGAGATGGACACTTTGAATATCTGGTTATGCCCTTTGGGCTTTGCAACGCCCCTGCCGTCTTCCAAGACTTTGTAAATGAAATTTTTCGTGATCTTCTGTATACCTGTGTTGTGGTTTACCTGGACGATATTCTGATTTTTTCTGCTAACCTAGAAGAACACCGCCAGCATGTCCGCATGGTTCTTCAGAGACTTCGGGACAATCAATTATATGCCAAAATGGAAAAATGTCTCTTTGAATGTCAGTCTCTTCCTTTCCTAGGATACTTAGTCTCTGGCCAGGGACTACAAGTGGACCCAGATAAACTATCTGCTGTATTGGATTGGCCACGCCCCTCCGGACTCCGCGCTATCCAACGTTTTTTGGGGTTCGCCAATTATTACTGTCACGATGCCGGCTGGCAGGTAGTGGATCCTCTGTGCCAGAGAGGGATTGGCGTGGACCGTGCTAGTGGATCGGTTCTAAGTCACTACTGGTTTTCACCAGAGCCCGCCGCAAAGCGGGATGGTCTTGCTGCGGCGGTAGTGACCAGGTCGTATCCACTAGCAACGGCTCAACCTCTCTGACTGCTGAAGATAGGCGCGGTACAAGGGAGTAGACAGAAGCAAGGTCGGACGTAGCAGAAGGTCGGGGCAGGCAGCAAGGATCGTAGTCGGGGGCAACGGCAGGAGGTCTGGAACACAGGCTAGGAACACACAAGGAAACGCTTTCACTGGCACAATGGCAACAAGATCCGGCGAGGGAGTGAAGGGGAAGTGAGGTATAAATAGGGAGTGCACAGGTGAACACACTAATTGGAACCACTGCGCCAATCAGCGGCGCAGTGGCCCTTTAAATCGCAGAGACCCGGCGCGCGCGCGCCCTAGGGAGCGGGGCCGCGCGCGCCGGGACAGGACAGACGGAGAGCGAGTCAGGTACGGGAGCCGGGATGCGCATCGCGAGCGGGCGCCACCCGCATCGCGAATCGCATCCCGGCTGGAGACGGTATCGCAGCGCACCGGGTCAGTGGAGCTGCCCGGAGCGCTGCGGTAGCGAGAGAGAGGCGAGCGCTCCGGGGAGGAGCGGGGACCCGGAGCGCTCGGCGTAACAGTACCCCCCCCCTTGGGTCTCCCCCTCTTCTTAGAGCCTGAGAACCTGAGGAGCAGACTTTTGTCTAGGATGTTGTCCTCAGGTTCCCAGGATCTCTCTTCAGGTCCACAGCCCTCCCAATCCACCAAAAAGAACCTTTTTCCTCTGACCGTCTTGGAGGCCAGTATCTCTTTCACTGAGAAGACGTCAGAAGAACCGGAGACAGGAGTGGGAGAAACTAACTTGGGAGAGAAACGGTTGATGATGAGTGGTTTAAGAAGAGAGACATGAAAGGCATTAGGAATACGGAGAGAAGGAGGAAGAAGAAGTTTGTAAGAGACAGGATTAATTTGGCACAAGACTTTGAAAGGACCAAGATAGCGTGGACCCAGTTTGTAACTGGGGACACGAAAGCGGACATATTTAGCGGAGAGCCATACCTTGTCTCCGGGAGCAAAAATGGGGGAGCTCTTCTTTTCTTATCGGCAAACTTTTTCATGCGAGATGAAGCCTGTAAAAGAGAATTTTGGGTCTCTTTCCATATGGTGGAAAGATCACGAGTCACTTCATCTACAGCGGGCAAACCAGAGGGCAAGGGAGTAGGGAGGGGGGGAAGAGGGTGACGGCCGTACACCACGAAAAATGGGGATTTGGAGGAAGATTCAGAGACTCTAAAGTTATACGAGAATTCGGCCCATGGTAGAAGATCTGCCCAATCATCCTGGCGGGAGGAAACAAAATGCCGTAAATAATCACCCAAGACCTGGTTAATTCTTTCTACTTGTCCATTGGATTGAGGATGATATGCAGAAGAAAAGTTTAATTTAATCTTGAGTTGTTTACAGAGAGCCCTCCAGAATTTTGACACGAATTGGACGCCCCCATCCGAGACTATCTGTGTGGGCAACCCGTGAAGACGAAAAATGTGTACAAAAAATTGTTTAGCCAACTGAGGCGCTGAAGGAAGACCAGGAAGAGGGATGAAATGTGCCATCTTGGAGAATCGATCAACGACCACCCAAACAACAGTGTTGCCACGGGATGGGGGTAGGTCTGTAATAAAATCCATACCAATCAGAGACCAAGGCTGTTCGGGGACAGGCAGAGGATGAAGAAAACCAGCGGGCTTCTGGCGAGGAGTCTTATCCCGGGCACAGACAGTGCAGGCTCGCACAAAGTCCACGACATCCGTCTCCAGAGTCGGCCACCAATAGAAGCGAGAGATGAGTTGCACAGATTTCTTGATGCCTGCATGACCTGCGAGATGGGAGGAGTGACCCCATTTGAGGATTCCGAGGCGTTGGCGTGGAGAGACGAAGGTCTTCCCTGGAGGAGTTTGCCTGATGGAGGCTGGAGAAGTGGAAATCAGGCAGTCAGGAGGAATGATGTGTTGCGGAGAGAGTTCAACTTCCGAGGCATCCGAGGAACGAGAGAGAGCATCGGCCCTAATGTTCTTATCGGCAGGCCGAAAGTGAATTTCAAAATTAAATCGGGCAAAGAATAGAGACCACCTGGCCTGGCGAGGATTCAGCCGTTGGGCAGACTGGAGATAAGAGAGGTTCTTGTGATCGGTGTAAATAATAACTGGAAATCTTGATCCTTCCAGCAGATGCCTCCATTCCTCAAGTGCTAATTTAATGGCTAGAAGCTCTCGATCCCCGATGGAGTAGTTCCTCTCCGCCGGAGAGAAGGTCCTAGAAAAAAAACCACAAGTAACAGCATGCCCGGAAGAATTTTTTTGTAGAAGGACCGCTCCAGCTCCTACAGAGGAGGCATCAACCTCCAATAGGAAGGGTTTAGATGGGTCAGGTCTGGAGAGCACGGGAGCCGAAGAAAAGGCAGACTTGAGCCGTTTAAAGGCGTCTTCCGCTTGAGGAGGCCAAGACTTGGGATTGGCATTTTTTTTGGTTAAAGCCACGATAGGGGCCACAACGGTAGAAAAATGTGGAATAAATTGCCTGTAATAATTGGCGAACCCCAAAAAACGTTGGATAGCACGGAGTCCGGAGGGGCGTGGCCAATCTAAGACGGCAGAGAGTTTGTCTGGATCCATTTGTAGTCCCTGGCCAGAGACCAAGTATCCTAAGAAAGGAAGAGATTGGCATTCAAACAGACATTTCTCTATCTTGGCATAAAGTTGATTGTCACGAAGTCTCTGAAGAACCATACGGACATGCTGGCCGTGTTCTTCTAGATTGGCAGAAAAAATCAGGATATCGTCCAGATATACAACAACACAGGAGTATAAGAGATCACGAAAAATTTCATTAACAAAGTCTTGGAAGACGGCAGGGGCGTTGCACAGGCCAAAGGGCATGACCAGATACTCAAAGTGTCCATCTCTAGTGTTAAATGCCGTTTTCCATTCATCCCCCTCTCTGATGCGGATGAGATTATAAGCACCTCTTAAGTCCAGTTTGGTAAAGATGTGGGCACCTTGGAGGCGATCAAAGAGTTCAGAGATGAGGGGTAGGGGGTAGCGGTTCTTTACCGTGATTTTATTAAGACCGCGGTAGTCAATGCAAGGACGTAGAGAGCCATCTTTTTTGGACGCAAAGAAAAATCCGGCTCCGGCAGGAGAGGAGGATTTACGGATAAAGCCCTTTTTTAAATTTTCCTGGATGTACTCAGACATAGCAAGAGTCTCTGGGGCGGACAGAGGATAAATTCTGCCCCGGGGTGGAGTAGTGCCCGGGAGGAGGTCAATAGGACAATCATAAGGCCTGTGAGGAGGTAGAGTCTCAGCTTGTTTTTTGCAAAAAACATCCGCAAAGTCCATATAGGCCTTAGGGAGGCCGGTTACAGGGGGAACCACAGAGTCACGGCAAGGGGTACTGGGAACCGGTTTTAGGCAGTCCTTGAAACAAGAGGGCCCCCAACTCTTGATCTCCCCAGTGGACCAATCCAGGGTTGGGGAATGGAGTTGAAGCCAGGGTAGTCCAAGGAGAATTTTGGAAGTGCAATTGGGGAGGACCAAAAATTCAATCTTCTCGTGATGAGGTCCGATGCACATTAGAAGGGGCTCCGTGCGGAAACGTATGGTACAGTCCAATCTTTCATTGTTTACACAATTGATGTAGAGGGGTCTGGCGAGACTGGTCACTGGGATGTTGAACCTGTTGATGAGAGAGGCCAAAATAAAATTTCCTGCAGATCCGGAATCCAAGAAGGCCATGGTAGAGAAGGAGAAGGCAGAGGCAGATATCCGCACAGGCACAGTAAGACGTGGAGAAGCAGAGTAGACATCAAGGACTGTCTCACCTTTGTGCGGAGTCAGCGTACGTCTTTCCAGGCGGGGAGGACGGATAGGACAATCTTTCAGGAAGTGTTCGGTACTGGCACAGTACAGGCAGAGATTCTCCATGCGGCGTCGTGTCCTCTCTTGAGGTGTCAGGCGAGACCGGTCGACCTGCATAGCCTCCACGGCGGGAGGCACAGGAACGGATTGCAGGGGACCAGAGGAGAGAGGAGCCGGGGAGAAAAAACGCCTTGTACGAACAAAGTCCATATCCTGGCGGAGCTCCTGACGCCTTTCGGAAAAACGCAGGTCAATGCGAGTGGCTAGATGAATGAGTTCATGTAGGTTAGCAGGGATCTCTCGTGCGGCCAGAACATCTTTAATGTTGCTGGATAGGCCTTTTTTAAAGGTCGCGCAGAGGGCCTCATTATTCCAGGATAATTCTGAAGCAAGAGTACGGAATTGTACGGCGTACTCGCCAACGGAAGAATTACCCTGGACCAGGTTCAACAGGGCAGTCTCAGCAGAAGAGGCTCGGGCAGGTTCCTCAAAGACACTTCGAATTTCCGAGAAGAAGGAGTGTATAGAGGCAGTGACGGGATCATTGCGGTCCCAGAGCGGTGTGGCCCATGACAGAGCTTTTCCAGACAGAAGGCTGACTACGAAAGCCACCTTAGACCTTTCAGTAGGAAACTGGTCCGACATCATCTCCAAGTGCAGGGAACATTGGGAAAGAAAGCCACGGCAGAATTTAGAGTCCCCATCAAATTTATCCGGCAAGGATAGTCGTAGACCAGAAGCGTCCACTCGCTGCGGAGGAGGTGCAGGAGCTGGCGGAGGAGATGATTGTTGAAGCTGTGGTAGTAGCTGCTGTAGCATCACGGTCAGTTGAGACAGCTGTTGGCCTTGTTGCGCTATCTGTTGTGACTGCTGGGCGACCACCGTGGTGAGGTCGGCGACAACTGGCAGAGGAACTTCAGCGGGATCCATGGCCGGATCTACTGTCACGATGCCGGCTGGCAGGTAGTGGATCCTCTGTGCCAGAGAGGGATTGGCGTGGACCGTGCTAGTGGATCGGTTCTAAGTCACTACTGGTTTTCACCAGAGCCCGCCGCAAAGCGGGATGGTCTTGCTGCGGCGGTAGTGACCAGGTCGTATCCACTAGCAACGGCTCAACCTCTCTGACTGCTGAAGATAGGCGCGGTACAAGGGAGTAGACAGAAGCAAGGTCGGACGTAGCAGAAGGTCGGGGCAGGCAGCAAGGATCGTAGTCGGGGGCAACGGCAGGAGGTCTGGAACACAGGCTAGGAACACACAAGGAAACGCTTTCACTGGCACAATGGCAACAAGATCCGGCGAGGGAGTGAAGGGGAAGTGAGGTATAAATAGGGAGTGCACAGGTGAACACACTAATTGGAACCACTGCGCCAATCAGCGGCGCAGTGGCCCTTTAAATCGCAGAGACCCGGCGCGCGCGCGCCCTAGGGAGCGGGGCCGCGCGCGCCGGGACAGGACAGACGGAGAGCGAGTCAGGTACGGGAGCCGGGATGCGCATCGCGAGCGGGCGCCACCCGCATCGCGAATCGCATCCCGGCTGGAGACGGTATCGCAGCGCACCGGGTCAGTGGAGCTGCCCGGAGCGCTGCGGTAGCGAGAGAGAGGCGAGCACTCCGGGGAGGAGCGGGGACCCGGAGCGCTCGGCGTAACAATTACAGACAATTTATTCCACACTTTTCCACTATTGTGGCTCCTATCGTGGCCCTAACCAAGAAAAATGCCAACCCTAAGTCCTGGCCTCCTCAAGCGGAAGACGCATTTAAACATCTCAAGTCTGCCTTTTCTTCTGCTCCCGTGCTCTCCAGACCTGACCCATCTAAACCCTTCTTATTGGAGGTAGACGCCTCCTCGGTGGGAGCTGGAGCAGTTCTTCTACAAAAAAATTCTTCCGGGCATGCTGTTACTTGTGGATTTTTTTCTAGGACCTTCTCTCCGGCGGAGAAAAACTACTCCATCGGGGATCGAGAGCTACTGGCCATTAAATTAGCACTTGAGGAATGGAGGCATCTGCTGGAGGGATCCAAATATCCAGTTATTATATACACTGACCACAAGAATCTCTCTTATCTCCAGTCTGCCCAACGGCTGAACCCTCGCCAGGCTAGGTGGTCGTTGTTCTTTGTCCGTTTTAACTTTGAAATCCATTTTCGCCCTGCTGACAAGAACATTAGGGCCGATGCTCTCTCTCGTTCTTCAGATGCCTCTGAAGTGTAAGCTTCCCCGCAACACATCATTCCTCCGGACTGTCTGATCTCCACTTCTCCAGCTTCCATCAGACAAACTCCTCCAGGGAAGACCTTCGTTTCTCCACGCCAGCGCCCATTTTATCCCTCTTCCAGGCCTTCCTTCGGCGCCTCAGTTGGCGAAGCAATTTTTTATACACATTTTTCGCCTTCACGGGTTGCCCACGCATATCGTCTCGGATAGAGGTGTTCAATTTGTGTCTAAATTCTGGAGGGCCCTCTGTAAGCAGCTCAAGATCAAATTAAACTTCTCTTCTTCTTATCATCCCCAATCCAATGGGCAAGTTGAAAGAATTAATCAGGTCCTGGGTGACTATTTGCGACATTTTGTTTCTTCCCGCCAGTATGACTGGGCAGATCTTCTACCATGGGCCGAATTCTCGTATAATTTCAGAGTCTCCGAATCCTCTGCTAAATCCCCATTCTTCGTGGTGTACGGCCGTCACCCTCTTCCCCCCCCTACCCACTCCCATGTCCTCTGGTTTGCCCGCTGTTGATGAAGTGACTCGAGACCTCTCCACCATATGGAAGGAAACCCAAAATTCAGGCTTCATCCCGGATGAAAAAATTTGCTGATAAGAAAAGAAGAATTCCCCCCATTTTTGCTCCCGGAGACAAGGTATGGCTTTCCGCTAAGTATGTCCGCTTTCGTGTCCCCAGTTATAAACTGGGACCACGTTATCTTGGTCCTTTCAAAGTCAAGTGCCAGATCAATCCTGTCTCTTACAAACTCCTTCTTCCTCCTTCTCTCCGTATTCCCAATGCCTTCCATGTCTCTCTCCTTAAACCACTCATCCTTAACCGCTTCTCTCCCAAAGTTGTTTCTCCCACTCCAGTTTCCGGATCTTCTGACGTCTTTTCGGTGAAGGAGATTCTAGCATCCAAGACGGTCAGAGGTAAAAGATTCTTTTTGGTTGACTGGGAGAATTGCGGCCCAGAGGAGAGATCCTGGGAACCTGAGGACAACATCCTGGACAAAAGTCTTCTCCTCAGGTTCTCAGGCTCCAAGAAGAGGGGGAGACCCAAGGGGGGGGGTACTGTTAAGCCGAGCGATCCGGGTCCCCGCTCCTCCCCGGAGCGCTCGCAGTGTTCTCTTATTCACAGCGCCCCGGTCAGACCTGCCGACCGGGTGCGCTGCGATGTTGCTCCCAGCCAGGATGCGATTCACGATGCGGGACGCGCCCTCTCGCGATGCGCATCTCGGCTCCCGTACCTGACCCTTTCCCCGTCTGTGCTGTCCCGGCGCGCGCGGCCCTGCTCCCTAGGGCGCGCGCGCGCCGGGTCTCTGCAATTTAAAGGGCCACTGCGCCACTGATTTGCGCAGCAGGCCTAATCAGTATCTTCACCTGTGCACTCCCTACTTATACCTCACTTCCCCTGCACTCCCTCGCCGGATCTTGTTGCTATTGTGCCAGTGAAAGCGTTTCCTTGTGTGTTCCTAGCCTGTGTTCCAGACCTCCTGCCGTTGCCCCTGACTACGATCCTTGCTGCCTGCCCTGACCTTCTGCTATGTCCGACCTTGCTCTTGTCTACTCCCTTGTACCGCGCTTATCTCAGCAGTCAGAGAGGTTGAGCCGTTGCCGGTGGATACGACCTGGTTGCTACCGCCGCAGCAAGACCATCCCGCTTTGCGGCGGGCTCTGGTGAACACCAGTAGCAACTTAGAACCGGTCCACCGACACGGTCCACGCAAATCCCTCTCTGGCACAGAAGATCCACCTCCAGCCAGCCGAATCGTGACAATAACTACTATAATACTGCTCCTATATATACAAGAATATAACTACTATAATACTGTCTCCTATATACACGAATATAACTACTATAATACTGCCTCCTATATACAAGAATATAACTACTATAATACTGTCTCCTATATACAAGAATATAACTACTATAATACTGTCTCCTATATACAAGAATATATCTACTATAATACTGCCTCCTATATACAAGAATGTAACTACTATAATACTGCCCCTATATACAAGAATATGACTACTATAATACTGCTCCTATATACAAGAATATAACTACTATAATACTGTCTCCTATATACAAGAATATAACTACTATAATACTGTCTCCTATATACAAGAATATAACTACTATAATACTGCTCCTATATACAAGAATATAACTACTATAATACTGTCTCCTATATACAAGAATATAACTACTATAATACTGCTCCTATATACAAGAATATAACTACTATAATACTGCCTTCTATATACAAGTATATAACTCAGGTCCTCGCCGCCTCACGTCCTTGCTGCCTCACGTCCTCGCCCCCTCACGTCCTCGCCCCCTCACGTCCTCGCCGTCTCACGTCCTCGCCGCCTCACGTCCTCGCCGCCTCACGTCCTCGCCGCCTCACGTCCTCGCCCCCTCACGTCCTCGCCCCCTCACGTCCTCGCCCCCTCATGTCCTCGCTCCCTCATGTCCTCGCTCCGTCACGTCCTCGCTGCCTCACGTCCTCGCCCCCTCACGTCCTCGCCCCCTCACGTCCTCGCCCCCTCACGTCCTCGCCCCCTCACGTCCTCGCCGTCTCACATCCTCGCCGCCTCACGTCCTCGCCGCCTCACGTCCTCGCCCCCTCACGTCCTCGCCCCCTCACGTCCTCGCCCCCTCATGTCCTTGCTCCCTCATGTCCTCGCTCCGTCACGTCCTCGCCGCCTCACGTCCTCGCCCCCTCACGTCCTCGCCCCCTCACGTCCTCGCCGCCTCATGTCCTCGCCGCCCCATGTCCTCGCCGCCCCATGTCTTCGCCGCCTCACGTCCTCGCCGCCTCATGTCCTCGCCGCCTCATGTCCTCGCCGCCCCATGTCCTCGCCGCCCCATGTCCTCGCTGCCCCATGTCCTCGCTGCCTCAGAGTTGCAGTCTCAGGGTCCACTCTGACCGCAGACCATGAGGTCTATATATAGCAGGGGGGAAGTTTTCCTTTTGTCAGGCGCAGGGTCTGCTGAGGACAGATCATATGTCACTGACTCCCACCAGTTACCCCGATCCCCCTGAGTAGATATCTGCGTATACAGGGACGCGGCCCACCGTCCCCTCTGCACTATAACGTGAGATTCTACCGCTACCATCCTAATAGAGTGACAATAACCAGTCCTTTTTCCAGTGGAAACCAGCAAAGTCCATTATACCGCCCTGTACTGCGTTGGCTCCATCACTTCTTTTGTGATGCCTGTTTATACGGGGATTTGGCGCGTGACTCTTTCCTGCATAAAGTGACCATAAATAATGAAGAAAATGTTATATACCGCAACCTGCAGAATTGTTACATAGAGACGTGACGTTCATACACGGGCCGGAGAGCGCGGAGACGCCACATACCGTACATGACACGAACCAGACACCTGCAGAGCAATAAGGATAATTCACACTATGGTCTACATCACTGCAACCCCCAATGTATTATAGCAGTTATATTCTTGTACATAGGAGCAGTATTATAGTAGTTATATTCTTGTACATAGGAGCAGTATTATAGTAGTTATATTCTTGTATATAGGAGGCAGTATTATAGTAGTTATATTCTTGTATATAGGAGCAGTATTATAGTAGTTATATTCTTGTATATAGGAGCAGTATTATAGTAGTTATATTCTTGTATATAGGAGCAGTATTATAGTAGTTATATTCATGTGCATAGAAGCAGTATTATAGTTATATTCTTGTATATAGGAGCAGTATTATAGTAGTTATATTCTTGTATATAGGAGCAGTATTATAGCAGTTATATTCTTGTATATAGGAGCAGTATTATAGCAGTTATATTCATGTGCATAGGAGCAGTATTATAGTAGTTATATTCTTGTATATAGGAGCAGTATTATAGCAGTTATATTCTTGTATATAGGAGCAGTATTATAGTAGTTATATTCTTGTATATAGGAGCGGTATTATAGCAGTTATATTCTTGTATATAGGAGCAGTATTATAGTAGTTATATTCTTGTATATAGGGGCAGTATTATAGTAGTTATATTCTTGTATATAGGAGCAGTTTTATAGCAGTTATATTCTTGTATATAGGAGCAGTATTATAGCAGTTATATTCTTGTATATAGGAGCAGTATTATAGTAGTTATATTCTTGTATATAGGAGCAGTATTATAGTAGTTATATTCTTTTATATAGGAGCAGTATTATAGTAGTTATCTTCTTGTATATAGGAGCAGTATTATAGTAGTTATATTGTTGTATATAGGAGTAGTATTATAGTAGTTATATTCTTGTATATAGGAGCAGTATTATAGTAGTTATATTCTTGCATATAGGAGCAATATTATAGTAGTTATATTCTTGTATATAGGAGCAGTATTATAGTAGTTATATTCTTGTATATAGGAGCAATATTATAGTAGTTATATTCTTGTATATAGGAGCAGTATTATAGTAGTTATATTCTTGTATATAGGAGTAGTATTATAGTAGTTATATTCTTGTATATAGGAGCGGTATTATAGCAGTTATATTCTTGTATATAGGAGCGGTATTATAGTAGTTATATTCTTGTATATAGGAGCAGTATTATAGTAGTTATATTCTTGTATATAGGAGCAGTATTATAGTAGTTATATTCTTGTATATAGGAGCAGTATTATAGTAGTTATATTCTTGTATATAGGAGCAGTATTATAGTAGTTATATTCTTGTATATAGGAGCAGTATTATAGTAGTTATATTCTTATATATAGGAGCAGTATTATAGTAGTTATATTCTTGTATATAGGAGGAGTATTATAGTAGTTATATTCTTGTATATAGGAGCAGTATTATAGCAGTTATATTCTTGTATATAGGAGCAGTATTATAGTAGTTATATTCTTGTATATAGGAGCGGTATTATAGCAGTTATATTCTTGTATATAGGAGCGGTATTATAGTAGTTATATTCTTGTATATAGGGGCAGTATTATAGTAGTCATATTCTTGTATATAGGAGCAGTATTATAGCAGTTATATTCTTGTATATAGGAGCAGTATTATAGTAGGTATATTCTTGTATATAGGAGCAGTATTATAGTAGTTATATTCTTGTATATAGGAGCAGTATTATAGTAGTTATATTCTTGTATATAGGCGGAGTATTATAGTAGTTATATTCTTATATATAGAGCAGTATTATAGTAGTTATATTCTTTTATATAGGAGCAGTATTATAGTAGTTATCTTCTTGTATATAGGAGCAGTATTATAGTAGTTATATTCTTGTATATAGGAGGCAGTATTATAGTAGTTATATTCTTGTATATAGGAGCAGTATTATAGTAGTTATATTCTTGTATATAGGAGGCAGTATTATAGTAGTTATATTCTTGCATATAGGAGCAATATTATAGTAGTTATATTCTTGTATATAGGAGCAGTATTATAGTAGTTATATTCTTGTATATAGGAGCAATATTATAGTAGTTATATTCTTGTATATAGGAACTGTATTATAGTAGTTATATTCTTGTATATAGGAGTCAGTATTATAGTAGTTATATTCTTGTATATAGGAGCAGTATTATAGTAGTTATATTCTTGTATATAGGAGGCAGTATTATAGTAGTTATATTCTTGTATATAGGAGCAGTATTATAGTAGTTATATTCTTGTATATAGGAGCAGTATTATAGTAGTTATATTCTTGTATATGGGAGACAGTATTATAGTAGTTATATTCTTGTATATAGGAGCAGTATTATAGTAGTTATATTCTTGTATATAGGAGCAGTATTATAGTAGTTATATTCTTGTATATAGGAGCAGTATTATAGTAGTTATATTCTTGTATATAGGAAGCAGTATTATAGTAGTTATATTCTTGTATATAGGAGCAGTATTATAGCAGTTATATTTTTGTATATAGGAGCAGTATTATAGCAGTTATATTTTTGTATACAGGAGAAATTGAGTTTTGTTTTGTTTCTGTACTTTTAGTTTCTATTATTATTATTATTAGTAGTAGCATTATTGTTATTAACATTGTTATTATTGTTATTATTACTATATCATCTTCAGAATACCCATCGTTTTGCCCATTTCCCCCATTTCCCCGTATACTGCTGTAGATTATTTGTCTCTTACATAAAGCAGCAGTAATATTCCAGGCTGAGGACACAATTCATTGCTCCGCAGTGCAGGGTCCATGGTGGCCTTTTCCCCATAGGGCTGTTGACCCGGGGTCCTGGGAGCCTTCTCCATTCCACAGACACAATCTCATCCAGATGGCCGCCAGTGTCCTTGTGGTGCAGCGAGCGCTCGGTCCTTACATCATGGAAACTGCTCTCACTACACTGACTTACAAGCTGGAATTTCACAAATGCAACTTAATGCTCTTTGCTTCCTTGTAAGGCAGAAAAGTTACATCTATAGTCCCTGTTTAACCCCTGAACTGCCAGAGGAGAGAAGAAAGTCCCTGTGAAGACTGACATCTTTGCACAGTAGTTTATGAATAGAATTCTAAGGAGGACTGACACAGAGGGCCTGGAACAATAGATTGTATTCACCTGTCCTACAGTCACCTCTCCTCTCCTGATATGGCTAATAACAGAGAACAATAGATTGTATTCACCTGTCCTACAGTCACCTCTCCTCTTCTGACATGGCTGATAACAGAGAACAATAGATTATATTCACCTGTCCTACAGTCACCTCTCCCCTCCTGACATGGCTGATAACAGAGAACAATAGATATATTCACCTGTCCTACAGTCACCTCTCCTGACATGGCTGATAACAGAGAACAATAGATTATATTCACCTGTCCTACAGTCACCTCTCCCCTCCTGACATGGCTGATAACAGAGAACAGTAGATTGTATTCACCTGTCCTACAGTCACCTCTCCCCTCCTGACATGGCTGATAACAGAGAACATTAGATTATATTCACCTGTCCTACAGTCACCTCTCCTCTTCTGACATGGCTGATAACAGAGAACAATAGATTATATTCACCTGTCCTACAGTCACCTCTCCGCTCCTGACATGGCTGATAACAGAGAACAATAGATTATATTCACCTGTCCTACAGTCACCTCTCCCCTCCTGACATGGCTGATAACAGAGAACAATAGATTATATTCACCTGTCCTACAGTCACCTCTCTCCTCTTGACATGGCTGATAACAGAGAACAATAGATTATATTCACCTGTCCTACAGTCACCTCTCCCCTCCTGACATGGCTGATAACAGAGAACAATAGATTATATTCACCTGTCCTACAGTCACCTCTCCCCTCCTGACATGGCTGATAACAGAGAACAATAGGTATATTCACCTGTCCTACAGTCACCTCTCCCCTGTCTGACATGGCTGACAACAGAGAACAATAGATTATATTCACCTGTCCTACAGTCACCTCTCCTGACATGGCTGATAACAGAGAACAATAGATTATATTCACCTGTCCTACAGTCACCTCTCCCCTCCTGACATTGCTGATAACAGAGAACAATAGATTATATTCACCTGTCCTACAGTCACCCCTCCCCTGTCTGACATGGCTGATAACAAAAAGCAATAGTAATTTTTTGTACAGCACATGCACTGGAGGCTGCCCACATTATTACTGTCACTTTATATAATCAGATGAGGTGACGGTGACCATCGCTGCGTTGTCTCCGGATGGCGGAATCTCAGCGTCTTCTGCGTCTCCACCCTCAGATGCCAACATTGTGGAGAACCGGATAACCAGCAATTACTGCTGACGGCATCGTCCTTGTCTAGACGGTGGGCAGAAGCCAATGTGACTGCGTGCAGCACTATGGGCCGCTATATAAACGGCGGCGGCGATGGCGGCACGAGGAGAATTACGTAAACTATTCGCCCGATCATGTTCCAGTCCAATGTGCAGCTTTCTAACAGTCTTCATGATTAAATTCTTCACTAAGTTCTCTGCTTGCTGTCACTGAATGTGAACATTCTTGAGGCCGGCGCAGAGCGGACCGTGCACAGCTGAGGGTTTGTTCCAGTGTGTAATATTATGAATAGTTGTAGTCTCAGAGTGTGCCTCCAGATGTTGCAAAACTACAACTCCCAGAATTTCCAGACAGCCTTTGACATGGTCTAATGCTGTGTCTCCCAATGAGGGTGCCTCCGGCTGTTTCAAAACAACAACTCCCAGCATGCCCGGACAGCCGAAGGCTGTCCGGGCTTGCTGGGAGTTGTAGTTTTGAAACAGCTGGAGGCCAACTGTTTGGGAAACACTGCTCTAATGTAATGTTACCCAAATGTTAGCCCAACTGATGTTCTAAAACTACGACTCCCAGCATGCCTATATAGCCTTTGACTGACGGGAATTGTAGTGTAGCAACAGCTGGAGGCACCCTGTTTGGGAAACATTGCATTAGACTATGTCAAAGGCTGTCTGGTCATGCTGGGAGTTGTTGTTTTGCAACAGCTGGAGGCACATTGGTTAGGAAACACTTCATTAGATCATGTCAAAGGCTGTCCGGGCATGCTGGGAGTTGTAGTTTTGAAACAGCTGGAGGCCAACTGTTTGGGAAACACTGCTCTAATGTAATGTTACCCTAATGTTAGCCCAACTGATGTTCTAAAACTACAACTCCCAGCATGCCTATATAGCCTTTGACTGACGGGAATTGTAGTTTTGCAACAGCTGGAGGCACCCTGTTTGGGAAACATTGCATTAGACCATTTCAAAGGTTGTCTGGTCATGCTGGGAGTTGTAGTTTTGCAACAGCTGGAGGCACATCGGTTAGGAAACACTTCATTAGATCATGTCAAAGGCTGTCCGGGCATCCTGGAAATTGTAGTGTAGCAACAGCTGGAGGCACCCTGTTTGAGAAACATTGCAATAGACCATGTCAAAGTCTGTCTTGTCATGGTGGGAGTTGTAGTTTTGCAACAGCTGGAGGCACATTGGTTAGGAAACACTTCATTAGATCTTGTCAAAGTCTGTCCGAGCATGCTGGGAGTTGTAGTGTAGCAACAGCTGGAGGCACCCTGTTTGGGAAACATTGCATTAGACTATGTCAAAGGTTGTCTGGTCATGCTGGGAGTTGTAGTGTAGCAACAGCTGGAGGCATGCTAGTTGGTAAACACTGGGGTGGTATCCCTTGCAGCAGTTGTGCCCATTATGAGCCCCAGGTGATACATTCTATCAATATTTGGGATAAGTGTTGATACTTTTTGTCCTATATAGTGAAGAAGATACATTGGGGGAGATTGTCAAAGAATTCTGCGGCAAAATTTTTTAATTTCGCTCCAAAATTTTGGCACGAAAAGAATCGACCACATTTTCCAAGAACTTTGTGCCGTGGTTTACACTGTTCACGTAAGTTTTGTAAAAGTGGGCGTGTCCACGTATACTGTCGGCTTTACATGATATTTTTAAAGGGGTGAGAGCTCAGTTTACATCAAAAAATTTCACACCAGAAATCACAGAAATTGTTGTAGTTTAAAGTCACATTTAAAGGGGTTATCCAGGGAAAAACTTTTTTTTTATATATCAACCGGCTCCAGAAAGTTGAACAGATTTGTAAATTACTTCTATTAAAAAATCTTAATCCTTTCAGTACTTATGAGCTGCTGAAGTTGAGTTGTTCTTTTCTGTCTAAGTGCTCTCTGATGACACCTGTCTCGGGAGCTGTCCAGAGTAGAAGCAAATCCCCATAGAAAATCTCTTCTACTCTGTGCAGTTCCCAAAACAGACGGAGGTGTCTGTAGAGAGCACTGTTGCCAGACATTTAAGAACAACTCAACTTCAGCAGCTGATAATTATTGGAAGTATTAAGATTTTTTTATAGAAGTAATTTACAAATCTGTTAAACTTTCTGAAGCCAGTTGATCTAAAAAAAAAAAAAAGGAATACCCCTTTAAGCTCAGAAATGTTTCATTTATACAGTTATCGCTTGTCTGGGCATTAATAACCACGGAATATTTTGTGAGATGTTTCCGCCAGAATATTCTGGGATGTAAAATTTGGCGCAAAAATCAGCAATTTTGGCGAAAAATTTGCTTGATTTCGGCGCCAAACTCGACAATTTTGGTGAAAAAAAATCCAATATCGTTGCAAAAACAAAAAATTGCCAAGAAAAACAACCAAAAGTGGCGCGGAAATGGATTTTTGCACATATTTCCATATTTTCAAAGCAGCACAAAAGCCCTTCGAAAATGTGAGGAGAGAAAATAAAACAGGTGTGAATAATATCGCGGGACAGAAATGACAGTCGTTTTTGAGAATCTCCCCCATTGTATCAATATTCGTGAACACTGTATATATATATATAGATAGATAGATGGATGGATATATATATAGATAGATAGATAGATAGATGGATATATATAGATAGATGGATATATATAGATAGATAGATAGATAAATGGATATATATAGATAGATGGATATATATAGATAGATGGCTATAGATAGATAGATAGATAGATAGATGGATATAGATAGATAGATAGATGGATATATATAGATAGATAGATAAATGGATATATATAGATAGATGGATATATATAGATAGATGGCTATAGATAGATAGATAGATAGATAGATAGATAGATAGATAGATAGATGGATATAGATAGATAGATGGATATAGATAGATAGATGGATATAGATAGATGGATATATATATAAATAGATAGATGGATATATATAGATAGATAGATAGATAGATGGAGATAGATAGATAGATGGATATATATATAAATAGATAGATGTGTATATATATATAAATAGATAGATGGATATATAAATAGATGGATATATATATATATATATAAATAGATAGATGGATATAGATAGATAGATAGATATAGATGGATAGATAGATATGAGATAGATGGATATATATATATATAAATAGATAGATAGATGTGTATATATATATATATAGATGGATGGATAGATGGATGGATGGATAGATAGATGGATATATATATAAATAGATAGATAGATGGATATATATAGATAGATAGATGGATATATATAAATAGATAGATAGATGGATATAGATAGATAGATGGATATATATATAGATAGATAGATAGATAGATAGATGTGTATATATATATAGATGGATGGATAGATGGATGGATGGATAGATAGATGGATATATATATAAATAGATAGATAGATGGATATATATAGATAGATAGATGGATATATATAAATAGATAGATAGATGGATATAGATAGATAGATGGATATATATATAGATAGATAGATGGATATATATATATATATATATATATATATATATATAGATGAATATATATATATATATATATATATATATATATATATATAAATAAATAGATAGATAGATATATATATAAACAAAGGATAAGTTGGCCAGCACTATTGATTCCAAACTATTATATGGACCTGGCTTACAGGTGCAGGCTGCTGGGCTAATTCTTCTGTTGCTGGATATATAGATAGATTGATAGATAGATGGATATATATAAATAGATAGATAGATAGATGAATAGATAGATGGATATATATAAATAGATAGATAGATGAATAGATAGATGGATATATATATAAATAGATAGATAGATGGATATAGATAGATAAATAGATAGATGGATATATATATATATAAAGAGGATGAGTGCAGGAAGACAACCCCTTTTTGATTTGGTGCTGGGCCCCTACTTGTCTATTTTTACCCCTTGTGGCCCTCGATTATCCCATCTAAATATAAGAATGTTACAAACTATCCCTGGAAATGACTCTAATGAGTTGGCAACAATGTAACAAGCAGAATTCTAAACAGTCACTTCCTGTAGTGATGTTCCTGCTCCGGGGTCACTTTTACAGCCACGGCAAACGCCTGGGTAACCCTACCCCATGGTGCCCCCGGAATATCCCACATGACCGGCATTCCCAGCTTGGAGAGTGTCGGCTGCACTAAATTCTCTTCCCTGCATTGACCCTTTCCTAGACTGATGATTTATTCAATGCTGCATATGGGGTGTAGGCCGGACACACATGGAGAACAGCCATAATATCTCCTCCAACATGACAGACGTTGCCCATACAGCAGCTGGAAGCTTCACACCAGTCATACTTCGCTGGTCGTACTCCAGAGCTGCATTCACAATTCTGCACACTAACAATTTATCAATAGTGATGTCCTGGTAAACTCAGATTGAAGGGATTAGAAAACATATCTAGTGTATTCCAGTAACAGCACCCCCCTCATGTCTCCAGGTGTTAAGTGGTATTGCAGCACAGTTCCATTAAAGTGAATGGAGATGAGTTGTAATACCACGCACAGACTGAGGACAAGTGTGGCGCTGTTGCTGTAAGAAAATTACAATTTTGAACGATGTTTCGCAAACAGGGAGCCTCCAGTTGTTGCAAAACTACAACTTCCAGCATGCCCGGACAGCCGAAGGCTGTCCGGGCATGCTGAGAGTTGTAGTTTTGCCACAGCTGGAGGCACCCCGGTTGGAAACACTGGTCTAGACCTTTCAATAAAATCCAAATCTCTTAGATATTTCTCCCACAGCAGAATGTAGGACATCACCGATGATAAAATATTAACGAGCAGAACTATGAATACAGCTCTGGAATATAAAGAAAGTTAAAAGGGGTTAAACAGGATTAGAATAATTTAGCTGCTTTCTTCCAAAAACAGCGCCACACTTGTCCTCTGGCTGTATGTGGTATTGCAACTCGGCTCCATTCACTTCAGTGAAACTGAGCAGCAATACCGCACACAACCTGAGGACAAGAGGGGCGCTGTTTCTAGAGGAAAGCAACTATGTGATTCTAATCCTGGATAACCCCTTTGAGATCCATAAAGCAAAGGGCTTCAATAGGATATGTACAGTTCTGCATGTTTCTAAGATATAAATATATATATTTATTTATTTATTTATTTTTTTTTTTTTTACAAATCCACAAGATCTCTGCTTGCTGTCAGTAAATGGAAAGCATCTCCAAGACAGCAGGGAGATTCGGGGTGCTGAGAAAATGTTCATGACTGGGTGCGATTGTACCAAACCCTCAGCTGTGAAATTTTTGTTAAGGTCTGTGCAGGTTTTTATGTTTCATTTCACTGACAGCAAGCAAGCTTTCCATTTTCTACAGATGTCAGGGGTGTCTTTCCTTTTGCACCCTATGTGTCACATGTGTTGCCTTCACACCCTGATAAAAGGACTGACAGATTAGAGGGCCCAGATTAGATAAAGCAGCGATGGCGTATACTCCCCAGGCAGGTTCATGCGAGGTAATGACGACATTATCAGCTCCGAGTCACTCGAGCCACATCCACAGTATATTAGGCCAGGGTTTCCTAACCAGGGTGCCTCCAGCTGTTGCAAAACTACAACTCCCAGCATGTTCCAGCATCTGACAGTATCCAGACTGATACATTGTACATAGCTAGTCCTGCTCTCAGCTGAGAAGTGATACAATTGTATCCAGTCTAGACAATGCTCTGTGAGCTAAACATCCTGGACTCCAGACTGATACATTGTACATAGCTAGTCCTGCTCTCAGCTGAGAAGTGATACAATTGTATCCAGTCTAAACAATGCTCTGTGAGCTAAACATCCTGGACTCCAGACTGATACATTGTACATAGCTAGTCCTGCTCTCAGATGAGAAGTATATACAATTGTATCCAGTCTAGACAATGCTCTGTGAGCTAAACACCCTGAACTCCAGACTGATACATTGTACATAGCTAGTCCTGCTCTCAGCTGAGAAGTGATACAATTGTATCCAGTCTAGACAATGCTCTGTGAGCTAAACATCCTGGACTCCAGACTGATACATTGTACATAACTAGTCCTGCTCTCAGCTGAGAAGTGATACAATTGTATCCAGTCTAGACAATGCTCTGTGAGCTAAACATCCAGGACTCCAGACTGATACATTGCACATAGCTAGTCCTGCTCTCAGCTGAGAAGTGATACAATTGTATCCAGTCTAGACAATGCTCTGTGAGCTAAACATCCTGGACTCCAGACTGATACATTGTACATAGCTAGTCCTGCTCTCAGCTGAGAAGGGATACAATTGTATCCAGTCTAGACAATGCTCTGTGAGCTAAACATCCTGGACCCCAGACTGATACATTGTACATAGCTAGTCCTGCTCTCAGCTGAGAAGTGATACAATTGTATCCAGTCTAGACAATGCTCTGTGAGCTAAACACCCTGAACTCCAGACTGATACATTGTACATAGCTAGTCCTGCTCTCAGCTGAGAAGTGATACAATTGTATCCAGTCTAGACAATGCTCTGTGAGCTAAACATCCTGGACCCCAGACTGATACATTGTACATAACTAGTCCTGCTCTCAGCTGAGAAGTGATACAATTGTATCCAGTCTAGACAATGCTCTGTGAGCTAAACATCCTGGACTCCAGACTGATACATTGTACATAACTAGTCCTGCTCTCAGCTGAGAAGTGATACAATTGTATCCAGTCTAGACAATGCTCTGTGAGCTAAACATCCAGGACTCCAGACTGATACATTGCACATAGCTAGTCCTGCTCTCAGCTGAGAAGTGATACAATTGTATCCAGTCTAGACAATGCTCTGTGAGCTAAACATCCTGGACTCCAGACTGATACATTGTACATAACTAGTCCTGCTCTCAGCTGAGAAGTGAAACAATTGTATTCAGTCTGGACAATGCTCTGTGAGCTAAACACCCTGGACCCCAGACTGATACATTGTACATAGCTAGTCCTGCTCTCAGCTGAGAAGTGATACAATTGTATCCAGTCTAGACAATGCTCTGTGAGCTAAACATCCTGGACCCCAGACTGATACATTGTACATAGCTAGTCCTGCTCTCAGCTGAGAAGGGATACAATTGTATCCAGTCTAGACAATGCTCTGTGAGCTAAACACCCTGGACTCCAGACTGATACATTGTACATAGCTAGTCCTGCTCAGGTCACCCAACTTTCCTGGAGTCCTGGACCTCAGCTCTGCCTCGCTGTGCAGCAGTAGAGAATGGTGGTATTACTCTGCTATATATGTGACCATACACAATAAATACTCCTTATACCTCACATATCTGTTTCTGGGAAAGCCATGTGACTATACTCAGCTTTTCATGACTCCTGAATGACAGATCTGCCTAGGAGCTGCCATTACTATGATGTATCATTCTGAGAAGCTGGATGCCATGGAGGCTGTTCTGGGGTCACCCAGCTTTCCCGTGACATCTATAAGTAATAGTCCATAGCTGTATAGAGATGTGATGAGCTGTGCGGAGGCAGGGTGACAGGGTGACACATGTGCTGGGGGGTAATAATAGTAGGGGACACAGCCCCCCCCCAGTCTATATAGAGGGCGGAGGGCGCAGGGTATGTGGCCTGAGGAATGCTCAGCATGCAGGGGCTGTGTGAACAGTGCGGGGAGGGGGTCTGTCCCAGGATCCGCTCTCAGACCCTCTGTCCCTCTGTTCTGTTCTCACACTCAGCAGCTCATGGGGGGAGACGAGGGGCCGACTCCACCGAGAATGGACACAACCAGGGACCCTGATACTGGGACATACTGGGGGCTGTGAGGGGACTGCAGCAAGGTGAAATATCTATTATCTATCTCCCATCTATCTATCTTATATCTATCTATCTCATATCTATCTATCTATCTATCTATCTATCTCATATCTATCTATCTATCTCATATCTATCTATCTCATATCTATCTATCTATCTATCTATCTCATATCTATCTATCTCATATCTATCTATCTATCTATCTCATATCTATCTATCTATCTCATATCTATCTATCTCATATCTATCTATCTCATATCTATCTATCTATCTATCTCATATCTATCTATCTATCTCATATCTGTCTATCTATCTATCTATCTCATATCTATCTATCTCATATCTATCTATCTCATATCTATCTCATATCTATCTATCTCATATCTATCTCATATCTATCTCATATCTATCTCATATCTATCTCATATCTATCTATCTATCTATCTATCTCATATCTATCTATCTCATATCTATCTCATATCTATCTATCTATCTATCTATCTCATATCTATCTATCTATCTCATATCTATCTATCTATCTATCTCATATCTATCTATCTATCTCATATCTATCTCCTATCTATCTATCTCATATCTATCTATCTATCCATCTCATATCTATCTATTATCTATCTTATATCTATCTATCTCATATCTATCTATCTATCTATCTATCATATCTATCTATCTATCTATCTCATATCTATCTATCTATCTATCTATCTATCTATCTATCTAATATCTATCTATCTCATATCTATCTATCTATCTATCATATCTATCTATCTATCTCATATCTATCTATCTATCTATCGCATATCTATCTATCTATCTCATATCTATCTATCTATCTATCTATCATATCTATCTATCTCATATCTATCTATCTATCGCATATCTATCTATCTATCTCACATCTATCTATCTCATATCTATCTATCTATCTCATATCATTCTATCTATCTCATATCTATCTATCTATCTCATATCTATCTATCTATCTATCTATCTATCTCATATCTATCTATCTATCTCATATCTATCTATCTATCTATCTCATATCTATCTATCTATCTCATATCTATCTATCTATCTCATATCTATCTATCTCATATCTATCTATCTCATATCTATCTCATATATCACTGTTATCTGTGGTGTTACATAGGACTGCAGGTCACATCTATACATTATCTGTACTCAGAGAGTTATCACTGTTATCTGTGGTGTTACATAGGACTGCAGGTCACATCTACTACATTATCTGTACTCAGAGAGTTATCACTGTTATCTGTGGTGTTACATAGGACTGCAGGTCACATCTACTACATTATCTGTACTCAGAGAGTTATCACTGTGTTATCTGTGGTGTTACATAGGACTGCAGGTCACATCTATACATTATCTGTACTCAGAGAGTTATCACTGTTTTATCTGTGGTGTTACATAGGACTGCAGGTCACATCTATACATTATCTGTACTCAGAGAGTTATCACTGTGTTATCTGTGGTGTTACATAGGACTGCAGGTCACATCTATACATTATCTGTACTCAGAGAGTTATCACTGTGTTATCTATGGTGTTACATAGGACTGCAGGTCACATCTATACATTATCTGTACTCAGAGAGATATCACTGTTATCTGTGGTGTTACATAGGACTGCAGGTCACATCTATACATTATCTGTACTCAGAGTTATCACTGTTATCTGTGGTGTTACATAGGACTGCAGGTCACATCTACTACATTATCTGTACTCAGAGAGTTATCACTGTGTTATCTGTGGTGTTACATAGGACTGCAGGTCACATCTATACATTATCTGTACTCAGAGAGTTATCACTGTGTTATCTGTGGTGTTACATAGGACTGCAGGTCACATCTATACATTATCTGTACTCTTAGAGTAATCACTGTTATCTGTGGTGTTACATAGGACTGCAGGTCACATCTATACATTATCTGTACTCAGAGAGTTATCACTGTGTTATCTGTGGTGTTACATAGGACTGCAGGTCACATCTATATATTATCTGTACTCAGAGAGTTATCACTGTTATCTGTGGTGTTACATAGGACTGCAGGTCACATCTATACATTATCTGTACTCATAGAGTAATCACTGTTATCTGTGGTGTTACATAGGACTGCAGGTCACATCTATACATTATCTGTACTCAGAGCGTTATCACTGTGTTATCTGTGGTGTTACATAGGACTGCAGGGAACATCTATACATTATCTGTACTCAGAGAGTTATAACTGTTATCTGTGGTGTTACATAGGACTGCAGGTCACATCTATACATTATCTGTACTCAGAGAGTTATCACTGTGTTATCTGTGGTGTTACATAGGACTGCAGGTCACATCTATACATTATCTGTACTCAGAGAGTTATCACTGTGTTATCTGTGGTGTTACATAGGACTGCAGGTCACATCTATACATTATCTGTACTCAGAGAGTTATCACTGTTATCTGTGGTGTTACATAGGACTGCAGGTCACATCTATACATTATCTGTACTCAGAGAGTTATCACTGTTATCTGTGGTGTTACATAGGACTGCAGGTCACATCTATACATTATCTGTACTCAGAGAGTTATCACTGCGTTATCTGTGGTGTTACATAGGACTGCAGGTCACATCTATACATTATCTGTACTCAGAGAGTTATCACTGTTATCTGTGGTGTTACATAGGACTGCAGGTCACATCTATACATTATCTGTACTCAGAGAGATATCACTGTTATCTGTGGTGTTACATAGGACTGCAGGTCACATCTATACATTATCTGTACTCAGAGAGTTATCACTGTTATCTGTGGTGTTACATAGGACTGCAGGTCACATCTACTACATTATCTGTCCTCAGAGAGTTATCACTGTTATCTGTGGTGTTACATAGGACTGCAGGTCACATCTATACATTATCTGTACTCAGAGAGTTAGCACTGTGTTATCTGTGGTGTTACATAGGACTGCATGTCACATCTATACATTATCTGTACTCAGAGAGTTATCACTGTTATCTGTGGTGTTACATAGGACTGCAGGTCACATCTATACATTATCTGTACTCAGAGAGTTATCACTGTTATCTGTGGTGTTACATAGGACTGCAGGTCACATCTATACATTATCTGTACTCAGAGAGTTATCACTGTTATCTGTGGTGTTACATAGGACTGCAGGTCACATCTATACATTATCTGTACTCAGAGAGTTATCACTGTGTTATCTGTGGTGTTACATAGGACTGCAGGTCACATCTATACATTATCTGTACTCATAGAGTTATCACTGTGTTATCTGTGGTGTTACATAGGACTGCAGGTCACATCTATACATTATCTGTACTCAGAGAGATATCATTGTGTTATCTGTGGTGTTACATAGGACTGCAGGTCACATCTATACATTATCTGTACTCAGAGAGTTATCACTGTTATCTGTGGTGTTACATAGGACTGCAGGTCACATCTATACATTATCTGTACTCATAGAGTAATCACTGTTATCTGTGGTGTTACATAGGACTGAAGGTCACATCTATATATTATCTGTACTCAGAGAGTTATCACTGTTATCTGTGGTGTTACATAGGACTGCAGGTCACATCTATACATTATCTGTACTCAGAGAGTTATCACTGTGTTATCTGTGGTGTTACATAGGACTGCAGGTCACATCTATACATTATCTGTACTCAGAGAGTTATCACTGTGTTATCTGTGGTGTTACATAGGACTGCAGGTCACATCTATACATTATCTATACTCAGAGAGTTATCACTGTGTTATCTGTGGTGTTACATAGGACTGCAGGCCACATCTATACATTATCTGTACTCAGAGAGTTATCACTGTGTTATCTGTGGTGTTACATAGGACTGCAGGTCACATCTACTACATTATCTGTCCTCAGAGAGTTATCACTGTTATCTGTGGTGTTACATAGGACTGCAGGTCACATCTATACATTATCTGTACTCAGAGAGTTATCACTGTTATCTGTGGTGTTACATAGGACTGCAGGTCACATCTATACATTATCTGTACTCAGAGAGTTATCACTGTTATCTGTGGTGTTACATAGGACTGCAGGTCACATCTATACATTATCTGTACTCAGAGAGTTATCACTGTTATCTGTGGTGTTACATAGGACTGCAGGTAACATCTATACATTATCTGTACTCAGAGAGTTATCACTGTGTTATCTGTGGTGTTACATAGGACTGCAGGTCACATCTATACATTATCTGTACTCATAGAGTTATCACTGTGTTATCTGTGGTGTTACATAGGACTGCAGGTCACATCTATACATTATCTGTACTCAGAGAGTTATCACTGTGTTATCTGTGGTGTTACATAGGACTGCAGGTCACATCTATACATTATCTGTACTCAGAGAGTTATCACTGTGTTATCTGTGGTGTTACATAGGACTGCAGGTCACATCTATACATTATCTGTACTCAGAGAGTTATCACTGTTATCTGTGGTGTTACATAGGACTGCAGGTCACATCTATACATTATCTGTACTCATAGAGTAATCACTGTTATCTGTGGTGTTACATAGGACTGCAGGTCACATCTATATATTATCTGTACTCAGAGAGTTATCACTGTTATCTGTGGTGTTACATAGGACTGCAGGTCACATCTATACATTATCTGTACTCAGAGAGTTATCACTGTGTTATCTGTGGTGTTACATAGGACTGCAGGTCACATCTATACATTATCTGTACTCAGAGCGTTATCACTGTGTTATCTGTGGTGTTACATAGGACTGCAGGGAACATCTATACATTATCTGTACTCAGAGAGTTATAACTGTTATCTGTGGTGTTACATAGGACTGCAGGTCACATCTATACATTATCTGTACTCAGAGAGTTATCACTGTGTTATCTGTGGTGTTACATAGGACTGCAGGTCACATCTATACATTATCTGTACTCAGAGAGTTATCACTGTTATCTGTGGTGTTACATAGGACTGCAGGGAACATCTATACATTATCTGTACTCAGAGAGTTATAACTGTTATCTGTGGTGTTACATAGGACTGCAGGTGACATCTATACATTATCTGTACTCAGAGAGTTATCACTGTTATCTGTGGTGTTACATAGGACTGCAGGTCACATCTATACATTATCTGTACTCAGAGAGTTATCACTGTGTTATCTGTGGTGTTACATAGGACTGCAGGTCACATCTATACATTATCTATACTCAGAGAGTTATCACTGTGTTATCTGTGGTGTTACATAGGACTGCAGGCCACATCTATACATTATCTGTACTCAGAGAGTTATCACTGTGTTATCTGTGGTGTTACATAGGACTGCAGGTCACATCTATACATTATCTGTACTCAGAGAGTTATCACTGTTATCTGTGGTGTTACATAGGACTGCAGGTCACATCTATACATTATCTGTACTCAGAGAGTTATCACTGTGTTATCTGTGGTGTTACATAGGACTGCAGGTCACATCTATACATTATCTGTACTCAGAGAGTTATCACTGTTATCTGTGGTGTTACATAGGACTGCAGGTCACATCTATACATTATCTGTACTCAGAGAGTTATCACTGTTATCTGTGGTGTTACATAGGACTGCAGGTCACATCTATACATTATCTGTACTCAGAGAGTTATTACTGTGTTATCTGTGGTGTTACATAGGACTGCAGGTCACATCTATACATTATCTGTACTCAGAGAGTTATCACTGTGTTATCTGTAGTGTTACATAGGACTGCAGGTCATATCTATACATTATCTGTACTCAGAGAGTTATCACTGTTATCTGTGGTGTTACATAGGACTGCAGGTCACATATATACATTATCTGTACTCAGAGAATTATCACTGTGTTATCTGTGGTGTTACATAGGACTGCAGGTCACATCTATACATTATCTGTACTCAGAGAGTTATCACTGTTATCTGTGGTGTTACATAGGACTGCAGGTCACATCTATACTTTATCTGTACTCAGAGAGTTATCACTGTGTTATCTTGTGGTGTTACATAGGACTGCAGGTCACATCTATACATTATCTGTACTCAGAGAGTTATCACTGTGTTATCTGTGGTGTTACATAGGACTGCAGGTCACATCTATACATTATCTGTACTCAGAGAGTTATCACTGTGTTATCTGTGGTGTTACATAGGACTGCAGGTCACATCTATACATTATCTGTACTCAGAGAATTATCACTGTGTTATCTTGTGGTGTTACATAGGACTGCAGGTCACATCTATACATTATCTGTACTCAGAGAGTTATCACTGTTATCTGTGGTGTTACATAGGACTGCAGGTCACATCTATACATTATCTGTACTCAGAGAATTATCACTGTGTTATCTTGTGGTGTTACATAGGACTGCAGGTCACATCTATACATTATCTGTACTCAGAGAGTTATCACTGTTATCTGTGGTGTTACATAGGACTGCAGGTCACATCTATACATTATCTGTACTCAGAGAATTATCACTGTGTTATCTTGTGGTGTTACATAGGACTGCAGGTCACATCTATACATTATCTGTACTCAGAGAGTTATCACTGTGTTATCTTGTGGTGTTACATAGGACTGCAGGTCACATCTATACATTATCTGTACTCAGAGAGTTATCACTGTTATCTGTGGTGTTACATAGGACTGCAGGTCACATCTATACATTATCTGTACTCAGAGAGTTATCACTGTTATCTGTGGTGTTACATAGGACTGCAGGTCACATCTATATATTATCTGTACTCAGAGAGTTATCACTGTTATCTGTGGTGTTACATAGGACTGCAGGTCACATCTATACATTATCTGTACTCAGAGAGTTATCACTGTTATCTGTGGTGTTACATAGGACTGCAGGTCACATCTATACATTATCTGTACTCAGAGAGTTATCACTGTTATCTGTGGTGTTACATAGGACTGCAGGTCACATCTATACATTATCTGTACTCAGAGAGTTATCACTGTTATCTGTGGTGTTACATAGGACTGCAGGTCTTGGTCTTATAGAAGTTGTACTGTGCAGTCGCTTTCTATTATCCTGTATACTGGTCATTGTATCTTCTGTATCCAGTGTTTTCTCTGTGTGATACATTGTAACATGTATTAACCCTGTGCAGTCTGCAGTCATGGGGGGGGGGGGGGGTATTCATCAAGTGTGGTGGAGGTGATCGTCTTTGTACCCCATTAATTCATGTGGTGGGAACGGTGTACCTGCACCTAATTCCTCACAGGGTGCAGGATGTGATAAATCCGGCGCTGATCACATGTCTTACTTTAATACTCCACTTTGTATGGTGATTCCTCTGTGACTTTATGTGCGACTTTTTCTCCTGTGCGACAAAATGTGCGACTTTTCAGTAATGCGTCTCGCAGTCAGTGTTGTAAGTCAAGTCGGGCTGATGTACATTTGCACCTAATTTAGCGCAGTTGTGACAAAAGATGCGACAAACTGAAAAGTCGCACATCAGGAATTCCTTATCAACTGAAATCATGACTGGTTCTGTTCTTTTAGAAAAACCTTCTAAAGCAAAAGTCGCAATGAAAAGTCTCAAAACAGCATCTGAGACAAATTTATAGATAGATAAATAAAGAACAAGGATAAGTTGGCCAGCACTACTGATACCGAAACCACTATATGGACCTGGCATACAGGTGCCGGCTGCTGGGCTGAATATACATAAACAGGAGAATACAGCAGCACACTGCCAGCACACAGATATAGATAAAACATGTACTGCTATACAGCTATAGTGCAAAAAATGCATTGTTTGTTATACATATGGGGGAGTGGCTGCCTCCATGTTGGCTCCTGCACCCCACCCACCTCTATTAGGTGTATATAAGGTGCTGGACATCTCAGACCTTGCAATGCCTGTTAAATTGATTACACAGAGGCATATTCACAGTGTAGGGTCCGTCCCAATGAGGTCACCTTATCGCGGTGGGATGGTCCAAACTATTTGGCTGCCAAATTGTGAGCTAAGTACCTAACTTTTGCATTTCTTGCATTGTAGCAATATAGCATTTAATGTTTTATCTGTATCTTTGTGCTAGCAGTGTGCTGCTGTATTCTCCTGTTTATAGATAGATAGATAGATATGATAGATAGATAGATAGATAGATGTATTTTTGGTCCATTAACACCTCAGTTTGCTGCCACTGAAAGTACTGGAGGTATCATACACAGTAAATATATATATACCCATCCAGTGTCCACCTACATAGTGCACAGAGCAGTATATGTCATGTAGTTTAGGCTGACGGTCAGCGGCGTCTATGACATCAGGGGGGGAGACATTTATATGACACCCGGACCCTGTATCTGCCCACATGACACAAGGATCTCTGTGGTATTATTCTAATATTTTGATGTGTGCAGATGTAGCAGAGCTGATCGTGTCTGTTGTGTGGTGAGTTGCTGAGTTTTGGAGTTAGTCCTGTGTTCCTTTATGTATCCGCGTCTCTATTCTAACCCTTCAGTGTTTGGACAGGAGCTGCTTTGGAATTATTCGGTGACCTATGACCTGTATGGATACGTCCATTAGTCCTACACAAGTCCTGGATATAATATTACACACTCCTTCCACCTGCACAGTCCTGACCTATTGGAGATCACACACTATATTAGTTTGGGGGGCATCTTGTTTGTGTGTGTACCCTATAATGTACAGTGTCAGGACCTGTTATTGCCCTCTTATTTATTGCTCAGTTGATACATTGTGGCATATGTAGAATTTGTGTCATTGCTTTAGCCGTCCCAGCTGCCCAGGGAGATGCCAGCCATACTGTTGATGCCCTGTATCTGTGCACTGCCAGTACTTGCCCCGGGCTGGCTCCGGGCCCCTTTATGTCTCCCTTTGATATGACAAGCCTCCCTCTTTGATGGGTGCCAGCCTTCTCCCTCCAGCCTGTGGCCGGGACCATTGTTGACACAGGCGGGTAGAGTTGCGCAGCCTGTGTGTTTCATAATGAAGAGGTTTTCTCTGGAGTTGGCACAGATGGGCCCCACACGCTGGGCCAAGTTTCTGTGGAGATCTTCTGCAGTACACAAACCCCTCACATGTTCCTCCATCTCCAGTCAGGGAATCATTCGTCTTCTTCCAGGGTATTCATCACCCTCAGATTCCACTCAGCATTCTCATGGATTTCAGGAATATCCAGCGATCTCCCCAGGCAGCCGAGTCTGTATAGGAGGTCATGGCCCTGTATACTGTGCACTCACTGCTGCTGATAGGGACAAAGAGGTAAGGACCCTGTGCATCACTAGTGTATAGGAAGTGTATGACTAGGGTATAGGAAGTGTATGACTAGTGTAGAGGAAGTGTATGACTAGGGTATAGGAAGTGTATGACTAGGGTAGAGGAAGTGTATGACTAGGGTATAGGAAGTGTATGACTAGTGTAGAGGAAGTGTATGACTAGGGTAGAGGAAGTGTATGACTAGTGTAGAGGAAGTGTATGACTAGGGTATAGGAAGTGTATGACTAGTGTAGAGGAAGTGTATGACTAGTGTAGAGGAAGTGTATGACTAGTGTAGAGGAAGTGTATGACTAGGGTATAGGAAGTGTATGACTAGTGTAGAGGAAGTGTATGACTAGGGTATAGGAAGTGTATGACTAGGGTAGAGGAAGTGTATGACTAGGGTAGAGGAAGTGTATGACTAGTGTAGAGGAAGTGTATGACTAGGGTATAGGAAGTGTATGACTAGTGTAGAGGAAGTGTATGACTAGTGTAGAGGAAGTGTATGACTAGTGTAGAGGAAGTGTATGACTAGTGTAGAGGAAGTGTATGACTAGGGTAGAGGAAGTGTATGACTAGTGTAGAGGAAGTGTATGACTAGTGTAGAGGAAGTGTATGACTAGGGTAGAGGAAGTGTATGACTAGTGTAGAGGAAGTGTATGACTAGGGTAGAGGAAGTGTATGACTAGGGTAGAGGAAGTGTATGACTAGGGTAGAGGAAGTGTATGACTAGTGTAGAGGAAGTGTATGACTAGGGTATAGGAAGTGTATGACTAGTGTAAAGGAAGTGTATGACTAGTGTAGAGGAAGTGTATGACTAGTGTAGAGGAAGTGTATGACTAGGGTATAGGAAGTGTATGACTAGTGTAGAGGAAGTGTATGACTAGGGTATAGGAAGTGTATGACTAGGGTAGAGGAAGTGTATGACTAGGGTAGAGGAAGTGTATGACTAGTGTAGAGGAAGTGTATGACTATGGTATAGGAAGTGTATGACTAGTGTAGAGGAAGTGTATGACTAGTGTAGAGGAAGTGTATGACTAGGGTAGAGGAAGTGTATGACTAGGGTAGAGGAAGTGTATGACTAGGGTAGAGGAAGTGTATGACTAGTGTAGAGGAAGTGTATGACTAGTGTAGAGGAAGTGTATGACTAGGGTAGAGGAAGTGTATGACTAGTGTAGAGGAAGTGTATGACTAGGGTAGAGGAAGTGTATGACTAGTGTAGAGGAAGTGTTTGACTAGTGTAGAGGAAGTATATGACTAGTGTATAGGAAGTGTATGACTAGTGTAGAGGAAGTGTATGACTAGTGTATAGAAAGTGTATGACTAGTGTAGAGGAAGTGTATGACTAGGGTAGAGGAAGTGTATGACTAGTGTAGAGGAAGTGTATGACTAGTGTAGAGGAAGTGTATGACTAGGGTAGAGGAAGTGTATCACTAGTGTAGAGGAAGTGTATGACTAGTGTAGAGGAAGTGTATGACTAGGGTAGAGGAAGTGCATCACTAGTGTAGAGGAAGTGTATGACTAGAGTAGAGGAAGTGTATGACTAGTGTAGGGGAAGCGCATCACTAGTGTAGAAGAAGTGTATGACTAGGGTAGAGGAAGTGTATGACTAGTGTAGAAGAAGTGTATGACTAGTGTAGAGGAAGTGCATCACTAGTGTAGAGGAAGTGTATGACTAGTGTAGAGGAAGTGCATCACTAGTGTATAGGAAGTGTATGACTAGTGTAGAGGAAGTGTATGACTAGTGTAGAGGTAGTGTATGACTAGGGTATAGGAAGTGTATGACTAGTGTAGAGGAAGTGTATGACTAGGGTAGAGGAAGTGTATGACTAGGGTATAGGAAGTGTATGACTAGTGTAGAGGTAGTGTATGACTAGGGTATAAGAAGTGTATGACTAGTGTAGAGGAAGTGTATGACTAGTGTAGAGGAAGTGTATCACTAGTGTATAGGAAGTGTATGACTAGTGTAGAGGAAGTGTATGACTAGCGTAGAGGAAGTGTATGACTAGCGTATAGGAAGTGTATGACTAGTGTAGAGGAAGTGTATGACTAGGGTAGAGGAAGTGTATCACTAGGGTATAGGAAGTGTATGACTAGTGTAGAGGAAGTGTATGACTAGTGTATAGGAAGTGTATGACTAGTGTAGAGAAAGTGTATGACTAGTGTAGAGGAAGTGTATCACTAGTGTATAGGAAGTGTATGACTAGTGTAGAGGAAGTGTATGACTAGGGTAGGGGAAGTGTATGACTAATGTAGAGGAAGTGTATGACTAGTGTAGAGGAAGTGTATGACTAGTGTAGAGGAAGTGTATGACTAGGGTAGAGGAAGTGTATGACTAGTGTAGAGGAAGTGTATCACTAGGGTAGAGGAAGTGTATGACTAGTGAAGAGGAAGTGTATGACTAGTGTATAGGAAGTTTATGACTAGTGTAGAGGAAGTGCATGACTAGTGTAAAGGAAGTGTATGACTAGGGTAGAGGAAGTGTATCACTAGTGTAGAGGAAGTGCATGACTAGTGTAGAGGAAGTGTATGACTAGTGTAGAGGAAGTGTATGACTAGGGTATAGGAAGTGTATGACTAGGGTATAGGAAGTGTATGACTAGTGTAGAGGAAGTGTATGACTAGTGTAGAGGAAGTGTATGATTAGTGTATAGGAAGTGTATGACTAGGGTAGAGGAAGTGTATGACTAGGGTAGAGGAAGTGTATGACTAGTGTATAGGAAGTGTATGACTAGTGTAGAGGTAGTGTATGACTAGGGTAGAGGAAGTGTATGACTAGGGTAGAGGAAGTGCATCATTAGTGTAGAGGAAGTGTATGACTAGGGTAGAGGAAGTGCATCACTAGTGTAGAGGAAGTGTATGACTAGTGTAGAGGAAGTGTATGACTAGTGTAGAGGAAGTGTATGACTAGTGTATAGGAAGTGTATGACTAGTGTAGAGGAAGTGTATGACTAGTGTAGAGGAAGTGCATCACTAGTGTAGAGGAAGTGTATGACTAGTGTAGAAGAAGTGTATGACTAGTGTAGGGGAAGTGCACCACTAGTGTAGAAGAAGTGTATGACTAGGGTAGAGGAAGTGAATGACTAGGGTAGAGGAAGTGTATGACTAGTGTAGAGGAAGTGTATCACTAGTGTAGAGGAAGTGTATGACTAGGGTAGAGGAAGTGTATCACTAGTGTAGAGGAAGTGTATGACTAGTGTAGAGGAAGTGTATGACTAGTGTAGAGGAAGTGTATGACTAGTGTAGAGGAAGTGTATCACAAGTGTAGAGGAAGTGTATGACTAGTGTAGAGGAAGTGCATCACTAGTGTAGAGGAAGTGTATGACTAGTGTAGAGGAAGTGCATCACTAGTGTATAGGAAGTGTATGACTAGTGTAGAGTAAGTGTATGACTAGTATAGAGGAAGTGTATCACTAGGGTAGAGAAAGTGTATCACTAGTGTAGAGGAAGTGTATGACTAGGGTAGAGGAAGTGTATCACTAGTGTATAGGATGTGTATCACTTGGGTAGAGGAAGTATATGACTAGTGTAGAGGAAGTGTATTACTAGTGTAGAGGTAGTGTATGACTAGGGTATAGGAAGTGTATGACTAGTGTAGAGGTAGTGTATCACTAGTGTAGAGGAATTGTATGACTAGTGTAGAGGAAGTGTATCACTAGTGTATAGGAAGTGTATGACTAGTGTAGAGGAAGTGTATGACTAGGGTAGAGGAAGTGTATGACTAGTGTATAGGAAGTGTATGACTAGTGTAGAGGAAGTGTATGACTAGGGTAGAGGAAGTGTATCACTAGGGTATAGGAAGTGTATGACTAGTGTAAAGGAAGTGTATCACTAGTGTATAGGAAGTGTATGACTAGTGTAGAGGAAGTGTATGACTAGTGTAGAGGAAGTGTATCACTAGTGTAGAGGAAGTGTATGACTAGGGTAGGGGAAGTGTATGACTAATGCAGAGGAAGTGTATCACTAGTGTAGAGGAAGTGTATGACTAGTGTAGAGGAAGTGTATGACTAGGGTAGAGGAAGTGTATCACTAGTGTAGAGGAAGTGTATGACTAGTGAAGAGGAAGTGTATGACTAGGGTAGAGGAAGCGTATCACTAGTGTAGAGGAAGTGTATGACTAGTGAAGAGGAAGTGCATGACTAGTGTAGAGGAAGTGTATGACTAGTGTAGAGGAAGTGTATGACTAGGGTAGAGGAAGTGTATGACTAGGGTATAGGAAGTGTATGACTAGTGTAGAGGAAGTGTATGACTAGTGTAGAGGTAGTGTATGACTAGGGTATAGGAAGTGTATGACTAGTGTAGAGGAAGTGTATGACTAGTGTAGAGGAAGTGTATCACTAGTGTATAGGAAGTGTATGACTAGTGTAGAGGAAGTGTATGACTAGGGTGGAGGAAGTATATGACTAGTGTATAGTAAGTGTATGACTAGTGTAGAGGAAGTGTATGACTAGGATAGAAGAAGTGTATCACTAGGGTATAGGAAGTGTATGACTAGTGTAGAGGAAGTGTATGACTAGTGTAGAGGAAGTGTATGACTAGTGTAGAGGAAGTGTATGACTAGTGTAGAGGAAGTGTATGACTAGTGTAGAGGAAGTGTATGACTAGTGTAGAGGTAGTGTATGACTAGGGTATAGGAAGTGTATGACTAGTGTAGAGGAAGTGTATGACTAGTGTAGAGGAAGTGTATGACTAGTGTAGAGGAAGTGTATGACTAGGGTATAGGAAGTGTATGACTAGTGTAGAGGAAGTGTATGACTAGGGTAGGGGAAGTGTATGACTAATGTAGAGGAAGTGTATCACTAGTGTAGAGGAAGTGTATGACTAGTGTATAGGAAGTGTATGACTAGTGTAGAGAAAGTGTATGACTAGTGTAGAGAAAGTGCACGACTAGTGTAGAGGAAGTGTATGACTAGTGTAGAGGAAGTGTATGACTAGTGTAGAGGAAGTGTATGACTAGTGTAGAGGAAGTGTATGACTAGGGTAGAGGAAGTGTATGACTATGGTAGAGGAAGTGTGTGACTAGGGTAGAGAAAGTGTATGACTAGTGTAGAGAAAGTGCATGACTAGTGTAGAGGAAGTGTATGACTAATGTAGAGGAAGTGTATGACTAGGGTAGAGGAAGTGTATGACTAGGGTAGAGGAAGTGTATGACTAGGGTAGAGGAAGTGTATGACTAGTGTAGAGGAAGTGTATGACTAGGGTAGAGGAAGTGTATGACTAGTGTAGAGGAAGTGTATGACTAATGTAGAGGAAGTGTATGACTAGGGTAGAGGAAGTGCATCACTAGTGTATAGGAAGTGTATGGCTAGTGTAGAGGAAGTGTATGACTAGTGTAGAGGAAGTGTATGACTAGGGTAGAGGAAGTGTATGACTAGTGTAGAGGAAGTGTATGACTAGGGTATAGGAAGTGTATGACTAATGTAGAGGAAGTGTATGACTAATGTAGAGGAAGTGTATGACTAATGTAGAGGAAGTGTATGACTAGTGTAGAGGAAGTGTATGACTAGGGTAGAGGAAGTGTATGACTAGTGTAGAGGAAGTGTATGACTAGGGTATAGGAAGTGTATGACTAATGTAGAGGAAGTGTATGACTAGTGTAGAGGAAGTGCACGACTAGTGTAGAGGAAGTGTATGACTAGTGTAGAGGAAGTGTATGACTAGTGAAGAGTAAGTGTATTACTAGTGAAGAGTAAGTATATGACTAGGGTATAGGAAGTGTATGACTAGTGTATAGGAAATGTATCACATAGTATCTCAGCGGAGGAGAGGTCACCAGCAGCACAGAGGATTTCAGGAGATAAATCTGTGTATAGACATTTTATAAGCTGAACACACAGCGCTGGTTGGTTTGTGTCCTCTGGGTTTTCTGGGTAATGTCCTGTTGGTGTCACAGTTTATATTATTGTTGTTGTCATTATTATTATAAATATCATTATTATTATGCTGAACTATAGGGTTACTATGGGGTTACAGTGGATCAGGGGGGTATATTTACAGACGGCGCTGGATACATTTCCAGGCAGAGGAGAAAACAATGAATTCTTCTTTGTGCAGAGGTTGTGGGTGACTGGTGCGGAGCTGCGACTCCTAAACAATAATCGTCTATTTATGTCATTAATATGATGGGAGAAGAAAGGACAAGAACAGAGATTATAATGCACAGCTGGGCCAGCAAAACAAGTGTAGGATGATGATACTTGGGGTACAGGATGATGACACTCGGGGTACAGGATAATAACACTTGGGGTACAGGATGATAACACTTGGGGTACAGGATAATAACACTTGGGGTACAGAATGATGACACTTGGGGTACAGGATGATAACACTTGGGGTACAGGATGATAACACTTGGGGTACAGGATAATAACACTTGGGGTACAGGATGATGACACTTGGGGTACAGGATAATAACACTTGGGGTACAGGATGATGACACTTGGGGTACAGGATGATAACACTTGGGGTACAGGAGGATAACACTTGGGGTACAGGATGATGACACTTGGGGTACAGGATGATAACACTTGGGGTACAGGATAATAACACTTGGGGTACAGGATGATAACACTTGGGGTACAGGATAATAACACTTGGGGTACAGGATGATGACACTTGGGGTACAGGATGATAACACTTGGGGTACAGGAGGATAACACTTGGGGTACAGGATGATGACACTTGGGGTACAGGATGATGACACTTGGGGTACAGGATGATAACACTTGGGGTACAGGATAATAACACTTGGGGTACAGGATGATGACACTTGGGGTACAGGATGATAACACTTGGGGTACAGGATGATAACACTTGGGGTACAGGATAATAACACTTGGGGTACAGGATGATTACACTTGGGGTACAGGATGATGACACTTGGGGTACAGGATGATAACACTTGGGGTACAGGATGATAACACTTGGCATACAGGATGATAACACTTGGGGTACAGGATAACATTTGGGGTACAGAATGATAACACTTGGGGTACAGGATGATGACACTTGGGGTACAGGATGATGACACTTGGGGTACAGGATGATAACACTTGGGGTACAGGATGATGACACTTGGGGTACAGGATGATAACACTTGGGGTACAGGATGATGACACTTGGGGTACAGGATGATGACACTTGGGGTGATGACACTCAGGGTACAGGATAATGACACGGGGTACAGGATGATAACACTTGGGGTACAGGATAATAACACTTGGGATACAGGATGATAACACTTGGCGTACAGGATGATAACACTTGGGGTACAGGATAACATTTGGGGTACAGGATGATAACACTTGGGGTACAGGGTAATGGCACTTGGGGTACAGGATGATAACACTTGGGGTACAGGATAATAACACTTGGGGTACAGGATAATGACACTTGGGGTGCAGGATAATGACACTTGGGGTACAGGATGATGACACTTGGGGTGCAAGATAATGACAAGCTAACACATTGGGGCCCCTCACCTCTTTGCACTGGGCAGTTATAGATGATTTATTAGGTTTTGTCGCTCTTCGCCGGCGCCATCCCTCGTTCTCCATTTTGGATACAATGTATTTTGGGCTTTTTATATGTAAATTGAATGTTCCACTGAAGAATGATCTTTATTATCAGACTCTAAGGGGGGATTCTCTGTCTGATGATCACTTGGATCCCCCCAAGAATAATAGGCTCTGTGGTGTCTCCAGGCTGAGGGCCCCCTCATTGTGTGGCTGGATATGGCGGAGGGGGCAGTGGGGGGATCAAACGTAAATCTTTTCTTCCTCTCTTTATGTGACCGGCCATCGATCAGGTGACACACAGTCTCTCATTTCTGGGGGGTCTTGGAGCAATTGTTGCCCCCAACCAGTGTTCCCAGGCTGCCCCAGCAATGAACCCCACATCACTGCCGATTCTGGGGCCCACTGGTGGGTTATGCCAGGCAATGGGGGAGGGGGGGCACATGTATCCGTATATGACAAATTAAATAGTGGAAAATGATGGCGTAGGAGACACAATGTGGCAACAAATGTCTCAGTTTGTCATTTAGTAAATAGAATATATCCTCATCTTTTCTTATGGGTCGTGAATAGACGCGTTCTGTTCATCTTAGACCAGTGTTTCCCAACCAGGGCGCCTCCAGCTGTTCAGGAGGTTGTGTGATTGTACTCCAGGAGAACCAGAGAACTAGAAAATAGCAGGATTTCCATCAGCCCTTCCCCAGGTTTGTGGCAGCCTTCAGGGAAGGGCCTCCACCTCCAGTACAAGGCCGGCAGGGGGTGGAAGAGACATTGCAATGGTCAACTCCCAGGAGGGGATGAGTAGGTCCACCAGGGTCTGCAGCAATGCTACAAACAAGGCTGCAGGAAAAGGCCTGCATGGAGGTGAGGAAAAGCGCAGGAAGGCTTCACCATTAGGTACTTCCCTTGGTACCTCTGAGCCCCAGCAAGGGGAGGTTAAGGGGTCCTAGGGAGTCTTTGGCCACTTTCGGGTCCCGACTCCAAGCAAAAATAAGTATGAGTGTCTCGGCAAAACTCTTTGTGGCCTAAGGGAGAGCTTAAAATTTGCCCATTCCTAGGATCACTCTTCTAGGGATCTGAGGCCAATGTATTCAGCTAAAGTGCGCACCCTGAAAAAAGAGGCCGAGGAGGTAGAAAGGGTGAAGATGGAGATCGTGGAAGAGGCTGGCATTTTCAGGAAAAACTCGCTAATGAAGACCGGTTTAGAGACATGCAGAGCCCAGAAGGAGAGGAGGAGGTCAGTCAAAGCGAAAGCAGCGCAGAGGAGGACGGTGTAGAGGAGGACGGTGTAGAGGAGGACGGTGTAGAGGAGGACGGTGTAGAGGAGGACGGTGTAGAGGAGGACGTTGCAGAGGAGGACGGTGCAGAAGAGGACGGTGTAGAGGAGGACGGTGCAGAGGAGGACTGTGTAGAGGAGGACGGTGCAGAGGAGGACGGTGCAGAGGAGGACGGTGCAGAGGAGGACGGTGCAGAGGAGGACGTGCAGAGGAGGACGGTGCAGAGGAGGACGGTGCAGAGGAGGACGGTGCAGAGGAGGACGGTGCAGAGGAGGAGGACAGTGCAGAGGAGGACGGTGCAGAGGAGGACGACAGTGCAGAGGAGGACGACAGTGCAGAGGAGGACGGTGCAGAGGAGGACGGTGCAGAGGAGGACGGTGTAGCGGAGGACGGTGCAGAGGAGGACGGTGCAGAGGAGGAGGACAGTGCAGAGGAGGACGGTGCAGAGGAGGATGGTGGGGGAGAAAGAGAAGACCGTGCTGAGGAAGATGGTAAAGAGAAGGAAGATCGTGGTGCAGAAGAGAGTGAAATGGAGGAGGACACTTCACAAAGTGCATATATAAATCCGGCTCAGGTAGCCCTACCTGAAAGTTCGGACGACAGCAGCAGCAATGGGTTAATTGGTGGTGGACTGCTGAAGGCGATTGTGCTCCAGGAATCACCTACCCACTTTGAGAACTTCTCATTTGGAAATGACTGAGGTGAAGGGGAAGAGGAAGAGAAGTAAAAGGAAAAAAGAACAGACGACAAGGCTTGTTTATTCTTCTCTCCAGCAGTCGGGGCCATCTGAAAAGGTGGTTCAGACTGCTGGGCCCCCCAGTCTGCCAGACCCTCCTTTTGCTGTGAAGTGGGGTCAGTATGGGGGGTACATGGTGGAAACTGTATATAAGATGGCTGCAGATGCCATGAGCCCACCTGTCCTGCTGGTAGGGAGGGGCAGGATAGGCTTAAAATGGGCGACTCTGGTGCTTCAGGATCGCTTGATAATGTGGCTGTCTGCTCGGGGGCGGACCCCCAAGCGATCTACGTGTAGCAGGACACTCCTCTGTGAGGGGGGGGGAGTGTCCATGTGTCTGGATTGGCAGAAAAGTCCGGGCGGTCGGGTGAGGAGGCTCCCAAAGGTTGCACTGATGTTGTGGGGCTTTCCCCTGTGAAGGAGGGGAATCCCTGCACGTCGGCTGCTGTAGGAGGGGTGGGGGTGCAGTTCCCACTAGGATCATCATCAGCATCGCCAGAAGCGACATCACCGGAATCGGAAGTGATGTCACTGGAACCGAAAGTGCTGTCATCAGGGGTGGGGCTAGCAGCGAGAACCCCCGTGGCGCACTTAAATAACCCGGCAAGCCCAGCAAAGTCCAGCCAGGTTAATGGTGTGAAAGAAAGAGTGAAAAAGAGAGTGAAGTATCCTCTGCAAGTAAAAATTTTGGTGATGTATGATGCATGAGAAGGTTAACAGAGTGTAAGAGTGGGGCAGTAGAGATGTACAAGAGAGGAGTGTTAGCGGTGTGCAAGAGAGGGGTGTTAGCGGTGTGCAAGAGAGGGGTGTTAGCGGTGTGCAAGAGAGGGGTGTTAGCGGTGTGCATGAGAGGGGTGTTAGCGGTGTGCAAGAGAGGGGTGTTAGCGGTGTGCAAAAGAGGGGTGTTAGCGGTGTGCAAGAGAGGGGTGTTAGCGGTGTGCAAGAGAGTGGTGTTAGCGGTGTGCAAGAGAGGGGTGTAAGTGGTGTGCAAGAGAGGGGTGTTAGCGGTGTGCAAGAGAGGGGTGTTAGCGGTGTGCAAGAGAGGGGTGTTAGTGGTGTGCAAGAGAGGGGTGTTAGCGGTGTGCAAGAGAGGGGTGTTAGTGGTGTGCAAGAGAGGGGTGTTAGCGGTGTGCAAGAGAGGGGTGTAAGTGGTGTGCAAGAGAGGGGTGTTAGCGGTGTGCAAGAGAGGGGTGTTAGCGGTGTGCAAGAGAGGGGTGTTAGCGGTGTGCAAGAGAGGGGTGTAAGTGGTGTGCAAGAGAGGGGTGTTAGCGGTGTGCAAGAGAGGGGTGTTAGCGGTGTGCAAGAGAGGGGTGTTAGTGGTGTGCAAGAGAGGGGTGTTAGCGGTGTGCAAGAGAGGGGTGTTAGTGGTGTGCAAGAGAGGGGTGTTAGCGGTGTGCAAAAGAGGGGTGTTAGCGGTGTGCAAGAGAGGGGTGTTAGCGGTGTGCAAGAGAGGGGTGTAAGTGGTGTGCAAGAGAGGGGTGTTAGCGGTGTGCAAGAGAGGGGTGTTAGCGGTGTGCAAGAGAGGGGTGTTAGCGGTGTGCATGAGAGGGGTGTTAGCGGTGTGCAAGAGAGGGGTGTTAGCGGTGTGCAAGAGAGGGGTGTAAGTGGTGTGCAAGAGAGGGGTGTTAGCGGTGTGCAAGAGAGGGGTGAAAGTGGTGTGCAAGAGAGGGGTGTTAGCGGTGTGCAAGAGAGGAGTGTTAGCGGTGTGCAAGAGAGTGGTGTTAGCGGTGTGCAAGAGAGGGGTGTTAGCGGTGTGCAAGAGAGGGGTGTAAGCGGTGTGCAAGAGAGGGGTGTTAGCGGTGTGCAAGAGAGGGGTGAAAGTGGTGTGCAAGAGAGGGGTGTTAGCGGTGTGCAAGAGAGGGGTGAAAGTGGTGTGCAAGAGAGGGGTGTTAGCGGTGTGAAAGAGAGGGGTGTTAGCGGTGTGAAAGAGAGGAGTGTTAGCGGTGTGCAAGAGAGGAATGTTAGCGGTGTACAAGAGAGGGGTGTTAGCGGTGTGCAAGAGAGGAATGTTAGCGGTGTGCAAGAGAGGAATGTTAGCGGTGTGCAAGAGAGGGGTGAAAGTGGTGTGCATGAGCGGAGTGTTAGCGGTGTGCATGAGAGGGGTGTTAGCGGTGTGCAAGAGAGGGGTGTTAGCGGTGTGCAAGAGAGGAATGTTAGCGGTGTACAAGAGAGGAATGTTAGCGGTGTGCAAGAGAGGAATGTTAGCGGTGTGCAAGAGAGGGGTGAAAGTGGTGTGCATGAGAGGAATGTTAGCGGTTTGCATGAGAGGAGGGTTAGCGATGTGCAAGAGAGGAGTGTTAGCGGTGTGCAAGAGAGGGGTGTTAGCGGTGCGCAAGAGAGGGGTGCTGACTAAGCTAGGAGTACTGAGGAAGTAGGGGCTGGTTCAGCTGCCCCCCTCCTGTGGTGGTTGCTAGAAGCTATGCCAGGGGGGTCCCTGTCTCCATCTGGTTCTGGGGGTTACTTGCAGCGGCACTTCCTGGAGGTTCTGCGTAATTGAGGTAGAAGGGAGGGGTTCGGTTGACCTATCTTTCTGGATAGAGAGACATGGTCTGGGTGCCTTTTGATAACAGAATGGGGAAGTGGTGTGGTCCCTCCCGACACCTAGGCAGGATAGTAACCGTAGGAATGTGGTCCGTCTGATTTGGAGGGGCAAAGATGCGTGCCCACCTCATGCGAGAGTGGTTGAGCTCCTCCTTCAGATGGAGTTCAGGGCGAGTGACATCTTTGCCCTGATTCACCCCTATGGTTCGTCCGAGTCCGACATCAGCTTTGTTCGGCAAGAGGGTCTTGACAAGTCGCTCTCTTGCTACTACATCCTGACCTGCCTGGGACGGTATGGGGATGTGACGGACAAATCTAGATGAGCACGGGATCTGGTCTGGGGCCTGGACGTTTTCTGTCAAGCGTAGGCGTCCAGGGAGTACGGTTGCCCACATTCCATCGGCAGCCTTCCTCTGACGTGACAGAATCCAAGTCTTCAACCAGGGGCAGCCAGGTTTGACACAGGTGTGGTAGTCCAGGGGTGAGGGAGCAACAGGGTTAATGAAGAGCAAGAAGGGGCCCGCCAAACTAAGGTGAAAGGAAAATCGCAGGAGGAGCTGGAGAGTTCCCAGGTGGTGGGGGTAGCTCCTGGCCCTGCTCCTGTCGCTAGCCCAAATATTGCTGAGACCCTGCAGGGATGATGCGCTGGATGAAGAGATTATGAAGCTTCACAGAGAGGAAGGCAAAGAGGCTGATGTTTCTGATTCCTCCCACTATGAAAGTGTGGATGAGGAGGGGAGGGAGAGGCCGAAAAAAGACAAGGGCAAAAAAGTAGTAAAGGGGAGGTCTCAGCCCTCGGTTTCAAGTGCTACAGGCCAGGTCCTGAAAGGAAGCTTACCTGCCCCCCCCCCCTCTGATTGACCTATTGAACAGGTACCTTGTCCTTGATACCATCTCCTCCCCCTCATTGGAGGGGGGTGGCGAGGATGGGGTGCTTGAGGGAGGGGAGCCTCCGGGAGCAACTGGGTCCTTTCCTGTTGAGGCATCTTCCTCGGAGGGCAGGGCTAACTCAGGGCCAGATGGAGACTGGAACCAGATGGGTCAGTCTGAATCAAAAAAGAGGTCCAAAGAATGTCAGAGTGGTGGGAGATGTTCAAGAAGCGGGTTGCGGGGTTCTTCCACCAGCTCTCGAGCCTCAGGTACCTGAACATGTATTGCCTGTATCGGGGTCTGAGGAGGAAACTCAAACTCCTCGTCTCGACTGGACGTAGCAGAGAGGATATCTCCAGAGTGAAGTCCTTGCTGATGAGGTGTCAGTACAATAGGCACGCATCTTTGGTTTTTGAGAGGGATTAAGGGAGGTACCGCTCGCCCGACCCTTACAGAAACTGTAAGATGTCAGTGAGTAGTAAAGTAATTTCAGGACTGATCGATAGTACAGGATCTCTAAATCGGTCCAGATCAGGGATCTTGGAGGTCGTCAGATCCTTCTACTCTCTTGGGGAGGAAGGATCTGGCAAGACCTTGACTGGCGATCGAGGGGCTTGTCCCTAAAAAGTCGCTAGGTCCGGATGGCTTAACATCCGAATGGTACAGGACCTTTAAGGAGTCTTTAGCTCCCCTCTTGACTGGTATTCAATGAGTGTCTCTCTTCGGGCACTCTGCCGAAGTCAATGAGGAGGTATTGAGAATTGGAGACCCATAGCTCTTCTCAATATGGACAGGAAGCTTCTGGCTAAGATATATTGTTTAATCGGCTGGTGAAGTTTGCACCCCGGCTCTTTTCAGGGGCTCAGCACTGCTCGGTTCCAGGCCGCAGCACCTCAAGTGCTGTTCTCGGTGTCCGGGAGGCAGTGGAGCGGAGTAGTGCAGGTCTCTGGAAGGGGTACTTGTTGTCCTTGGATCAGGCCAAAGCATTTGATCGGGTGAACCACGAGTACCTCTGGTCCATTCTCCTGGGATATGGCTTACCGAGTACTTTTGTTAATTTGCTTAAGATCTTGTATGCAGGGGCAGATAGAACGGGTGTAATGGACGCTCTTTGGAGGTGGGGTCCGGAGTCCGTCAGGGTTGTCCTTTGAGCCTGCTCTTATATGTGTTCCCGATCGTTCCCTTCCTTAGGAGGGTGAGTCGCGGACCATTGACAGGAGTCGGGATGAGTCTAGCGGAGCTGGATGTCGCCCAGAGAGTGGTGGTGTACGCTGACGATGTCACTATTTTCTTGTCCGAGAGAGAGGAGGTTGATGTGGTGATGTCGGAGGTGGAACGCTACTCCCGGTCTAAGATCAACCGGGATAAGTGTTAAAGTCTCTGGCTGGGAGGGGGGATCTCACGTTTGATCTCCCAGGGCCCCAAGACTCAGCAAAAATTCTAGGCATCACATTCGGCCAGGATGATTATTCCACCAAAAACTGGGATGGTAAGCTCCAGGATGCCACTCAGAAGGTGGACCAGTGGAAGGGTTGGTCTATGACCCTCAGGGAAAGGGTACACCTGATCAAATCGTACCTGCTCCCCTTGTTTATCTATCTGGGCAGCGTATGTATCTTGCCAGTGGCTTACTACACTAGGATCTACAGCCTGTTTTTCCAACTGTTATGGGGGAACAGGTTGAACCTCGTCAAGAGGGAGGTTACGTACCGCACAAGGAGACTAGGGGGTTTATTTATGGTAAACCCGGTGGTGTTCTTAACAAACACCTTCTTGAAAGCTAACATCTCAAACCTCTGGTCAGAGAGGGCTCCTCCGTGGGTACTCTGCTGCAGAGAATGGTTTCGGCCTTTCTTCCAGGAATGGGAGACAGGAGGGCAAGTGAAGGACCTCCGTACGCCCCATGGATATCTTCCGGCTTACGCTACCCCGACTCTGAAGGCGATACGTTGGTGGGGTCTGGGAGTGTGGGAGATCAGGACCCAGTCAAGGCAGTTCCTTGACAAACGGGTTCTGTTGACCCACTTCCAGAAGCCTCTGGCGCTCAGGGACTGCCCAGGTTGGGATCTGAGGGTGGGGTTGTATCTTTTAAACATGAAAAGGATCCCCCAGAAGTTTTGGGACTTGGCCTGGCGCTGCTTTCAGGGGAAGCTATATGTGAAGGACCATTCGAAGTGTAGGAGATGTGATGACCGGGACTGTCCCTGAGAAGAGTGTGGGGACATGCTGGAAAGCATGGACCACTTCCTGCTTCATTGTCCCTTTAATATAGGGGTCTACAACAGGGTGGGTGCTTCCATCGGCTGGAGTCAACTTGCCGGCCTTACCTATCCGGAGTGGGCTTATGGGGCATTCAGTAACCTGGGTGGCCGTGATCAGGGCACTTTATTCTTAGTCAGCTTAGTGGTTAGGTACTACACGTGGAATGCACGGTGTTTAGTGTCTACACAGCGGAAAGTCCTCTCCGAGGTGGAGGTCTGTAGGAACATCACCGGTGACCTCGGGAAGATCAGGTCTTTGGAGTATGGCAGTCTTGGTACCAGTAGGGCTTCTCTCCTATGGAGAGGGTTTTCTTTTGATGTGCCCTAGGTAAAGTATCTTAATTTTGGTTAGGGACAGTATATAGATGTTAGGGTGATATAGGGTCAGTTTAATGAAGAGATAGTGATAGGGTTAGAGGTAAGGTTGATAGGGAAAGGTTTTGTAAACTTAGTTTTATCAGTTATATTATTAGTTTTATTGCTATCTTTCTTCCTGGTGGGGGGCTATGCATGTCACTCTAGCTTTTTGTTTTGTTTTCTGTAATTTGAATGTAAAGGGCTTGCAGGCATCCAAACCTGGGCCTGGTGGGGGTTTGTTGTATAGTACTGTATTAGACTAAGTTTCCACTAGGTTTTTTTCCTGCGTTTTTTGTGTGAAAAAAACACCAGTGCAATTTCCTGCGTCTGACGTTTTTTCTGGCGTTTTTGCATTTGAATGGAAATTGCATTTTTTGGCCCCTTCGGCGTTTTCTTTTTCCATAATTTGTTGGGTACCAAAAAAAACAAAAAGGATGCAGTAGGGATGGGAAAAAATTTATTTAACAAAATTTTTATTTTTTATAATAAAATGTAAATACATTTTTAATAAAGTGTGTGTGTTTCACTTTTTTTTCTATATATATATTTTTAAATTTTTTTAGGTAGTACTACTATTCCCAGCATGGAACACACTGTTCCATGATGGGAATAGTGGTACCTGTATTAATAAACAGATCGCCCCGGGTGTCACTCCTGACACACGCTGTGATCCTCCTGTATAATGTATAGATGTGACCGCTCTTCTATGGTCCCCTGCACTGTCATATATATATATATATATATATATATATATATATATATATATATATATATATATATACATATACACCTATTCATATTTCCCACAGAGGGCTGTGATTGTCTGGAACCATCTGACCAATCACAGCTCTCTGCGGGAAATATGAATAGGTGTATATATACGTCAGTGCAGGGGACCATAATAGAGCATCTATAAATTATAGATTATATAAATTATACAGAAGGACCGCAACTGACCTGGGGCGATCTGTCAATTAGTACAGGTACTACTACTTCCATGATGAAACAGTGTGTTCCATGTTGGCAGTAGAAGTACTACCTAAAAAATGTAAGAAAAAAAAATGTGAAAAACACACACTACATTTTTATTATTGTCGCCATTTTTAGTGCCCTACCCACTCAGATAAATTGATTCCTGTTTAAAAATTTATAAAAATGTTGTTATAAAAAAAGATACATTTCGTTAAATACAATTTTATCCATCAGTACTGTACATTTTTTTTAAATATATTTTTTTAATGGTACCCTACGAAATTTTATTAAAAAAGGTATCTCCATCACTTTTTTGGATCGACAAAGAATGAAAACTGCCTGCAAAAACGCTAAAAGCTAAAGTAAAAAGCCACATGGCGTTTTTCTTGGCGTTTTTTTTTTTTACTCCCATAGATCTCCATAGGAGAAAAACACCATAGGCTCAACATGCTGCAAAGTGGAAAAATAATTTTGCGTTTTTTCACTGATTTACAGCTAACATCTGGTCACAGCGTTTTTTCAATGAAAAAACGCCATGGGGCCGTTTTGGCGTTTTTGGGGGCAAAACGGCAAAAAAAAAAGTGGAAACTTAGCCTTTCTTTGTTTTTTATAGTGTTTCTGTGGTTGTAGTGAGTTTGTACATTGTTTAGTTAGTTTATAATTTAGTGGGGGAGAGGGGTGTATTTTAGGTTGGGTGGGGGTTTTTGGGGGGGAGGTGGTGGTGTTTTTGGGTCTGGCTTTGATCAGTTTATGGACAGTGACTGTTTCAGTTAAAACTGTGATCTACGAACTCTGACCCATGTCCAGTGGGGGTGGTGTGGGTGATGGGACAGTTCATAGTGTAGGTATATTAATTTATTTTTATCTTTTTATATTTTATAAAAAAAATTCTTTAGGTTCTATTTCTATATTTGTTTATATGTATTTAGTAGGTATAAATAGTCTTTTGTACAATGGGGATCAAAAGTTTGGGCACCCCAGGTAAAAATTTGTATTAATGTGCATAAAGAAGCCAAGGAAAGATGGAAAAATCTCCAAAAGGCATCAAATTACAGATTAGAAGTTCTTATAATATGAGAAAATAGAAGTGTTTCGGCTCTATCCCTGGTCTGGATCCCGAGCAGGGAGAAGGTGTGGACCTCACCAAGAACAATAGAAATGAAGGAAGTAAACTCCAGCTCGGTTCAACGAGGCAACAGGTACAGGGAGGAAGTGACGCGTTTCGGTCAGGTGCTGGCCTTAGTCGTACGAGCGGTACGACTAAGGCCAGCACCTGGCTGAAATGCGTCACTTCCTCCCTTAACCTGTTGCCTCGTTGATGTGAATAAAGCCACATGTTCCTGAACCGAGCTGGAGTTTACTTCCTTCATTTCTATTGTTCTTATAATATGTCAACAAAAGTTAGATTTTATTTCCATCATTTACACTTTCAAAATAACGGAAAACAAAAAAGTTTGGGCACCCTGCAGAATTTATAGCATGCACTGCCCCCTTTGCAAAGCTGAGACCTGCCAGTGTCATGGATTGTTCTCAATCATCATCTGGGAAGACCGGGTGATGTCAATCTCAAAGGCTTTAAATGCCCAGACTCATCTGACCTTGCCCCAACAATCAGCACCATGGGTTCTTCTAAGCAGTTGTCTAGAAATCTGAAACTGAAAATAGTTGACGCTCACAAAGCTGGAGAAGGCTATAAGAAGATAGCAAAACCTTTTCAGATGTCAATATCCTCTGTTCGGAATGTAATTAAGAAATGGCAGTTATCAGGAATAGTGGAAGTTAAAGCAAGATCTGGAAGACCAAGGAAAATATCAGACAGAACAGCTCGCAGGATTGTGAGAAAAACAATTTAAAACCCATGTTTGACTGCACAATCCCTCCAGAAAGATCTGGCAGACACTGGAGTTGTGGTTCACTATTCCACTATAAAGAGATACTTGTACAAATATGGTCTTCATGGAAGAGTCATCAGAAGAAAACCTCTTCTACGTCCTCACCACAAAAATCAGCGTTTGAACTTTGCAAATGAACATATAGACAAGCCTGATGCATTTTGGAAACTAGTTCTGTGGACCGATGAGGTTAAAATTGAACTTTTTGGCCGGAATGAGCAAAGGTATGTTTGGAGAAGGGGAACAGAATTTAATGAAAAGAACCTCTGTCCAACTGTTAAGCATGGGGGTGGATCAATCATGCTTTGGGGTTGTATTGCAGCCAGTGGCACAGGGAACATCTCATGAGTAGAAGGAAAAATGGATTCAATAAAATTTCAGCAAATTTTGGATGCTAACTTGATGCCCTCTGTGAAAAAGCTGAAGTTAAAGAGAGGATGGCTTCTACAAATGGATAATGATCCTAAACACACCTCGAAATCCACGGGGGATTACATCAAGAGGCGTAAACTGAAGGTTTTGCCATGGCCTTCACACTCTCCTGACCTCAACATAATTGAAAATCTATGGATAGACCTTAAAAGAGCAGTGTGTGACAGACAGCCCAGAAATCTCAAAGAACTGGAAGACTTTTGTAAGGAAGAATGGGCAAAGATACCTCAAACAAGAATTGAAAGACTTGGCTGGCTACAAAAAGCCTTTACAAGCTGTGATACTTGCCAAAGGGGGCAGTACAAGATATTAACTCTGCAGGGTGCACAAACTTTTGCAGACGCCATTTTTTTTTGTTTTCTGTTGTTTTGAAAGTGTAAATGATGGAGATAAAATATAATTTTGTTGACATATTATAAGAATGTCTAATCTGTAATTTGATGCCTTTTGGAGATTTTTCCATCTTTCCTTGGCTTCTTTATGCACATTAATACACATTTTTACCTGGGGGGCCCAAACTTTTGATCCCCACTATATAAGCATTTTTGTATAGTGTTATACCTCATTGTAGGGTAAAGGCAGCTGGACCAGTTTTTAGTTGTTATCATAGTGTTTTTTTGTTTTTTTATGGATTATTTCTTTATGGTAATGTTTCCCTGTATGTGTTCCTATAGTTTATATTAGAGTCCTAGCAAGGAAACAACCCTCTTGTTCTGGTGTAGCATGCATTGTGAGTAGTGGTTTGTTGTATGTGAGGTTAGGAAGGTCTTTTTATTCTGTAACAAAAAAGTTTATATTTATGTTACTTTTTCATTGTTTATGTTTCAGCTGGTTAAGCATTGTTTTTGTGTTTTGTAAAAGTTTTTTATTTTTCTAATAAAAGGAGTTCCAGCTGAAGCAAAACTACAACTCCCAGCATGCTAGAAGTTGTAGTTTTGCAACAGCTGGAGGCGCACTGGCTAAGAAACGCTGTTTATTCTTTGGGTGTGGGTATTAACTCACATGGCTCTGTATACACACAGAATTTTAATCCTAAAACAGTTGTTTTTTTACACAAAAACGTTCAGAAGTTTTTTTTTCTTCAGTTTTTAAGCGTTTTTCTTTTTCTAGAGTTTTGGGAAATTTTTATTTTTCATTTATTTACATATTTTTTTAACATTTTTCAAAATGTTTTTTTTTTGTCTATTTCCCACAACCCAGGCATTTTTTGTGATGGAACATTGAACTGTTGAACTGACAGATGTTTTACCGGAATCTGTAGGTCCTATATAAATAAAATAAATAAAAATAAATAAATAAATAAAAAATAATAATAATAATTTTGAAAGAAATAGAGAGTTAAACAGCCCCCCCCCCCCCCATCCTAGATCCAGGGTGGTCACCTATAACAAATACACCACAAATAGAACACATACAGATACATTCAAACTGTATAATAAAAATAAAAAAGTAAAAAAAAAAAAAAAAACAGGAAAAAATTACCTTAAAAAAATTAAGAAATAAAAATAAATAAATAAATACATGTTATTCCTTTATAAATTTTTTTCACCTTTTTATTTTTATTTTTTATTTGAAAAATTAGCAAAAATTCAAAGGCTGCCGGGGAATGCTTGGAGTTGTCGTTTTGCAACAGCTGGAGGTACCATTCACAGAATTCTTGGGGGGAGGGGGGGGGGGGGAATACGCCGTGCTGAGATCACATGATGGTGTATATAAATGGGGATTAAATGGTATCAGACAAGACGAGTGCGGGGTAAAAATAAGTTCGCCGCGACTGCGGGTGACAACTGGTGACGGACAGGAGGCGCTATTTATATCTATAACACTGGAGTCAGCAGGAGAGCAGTCACCCGGATGTTACCCATGGGAGCTCCTAGGTGCCGGATTATCAGATATCCTGGATTATCAAGAAAAAAAACAAGCGAAATTTTAACACCAACATTTTTTCGTGTTTTTTTTTTTCTTCGTGTTTTGCAGAAATGCGCAACTTGCTGTATTGCTATTTTATTTTTTGTTTAGTGATGTCATCTGGGAGTCAATGGGGAAATATGAAACGCTAAATCCACTTGGTGTCTTTTCCTTTTTGGCGCTTTTTTAACTCTTCATTTGACTTTTTTTTTTTTGTTACTAATTAAAAATTGCAGCGTGCTGAGACTATAGCGTTGTTCTTTTTCAAGGAATCTTGACGTGTTTTTTTTTTTTCTTTCTTAGACTTCTATAGGAGGACAAAAAATACAAAATAAAAAAAAAGCACGCCAAGAAAAGCGCAATCTGAGTTAAAAACTTTTTTTTTTTTTTTACATCCCTTCTCTTCAATACAAATGCTGGAGTCATGTGACGGGTGAATCACATGACTTTCAATGAGAAAAAACACAGGGGGGAAAAAAACGGCGTAAAAACGCCTATAGTAATACCCTTTATTAAAGGGGTACTCCACCCCTAGACAGCTTATCCCTTATGCAAAGGAAAGGGGATAAGATGTCTGTTCGCGGGGGTCCCACTGCTGGGGACCCCTGCGATTTCGGCTGCGGCACCCCAGACATCCGGTGCACGGAGCCAACTTCACTCTGTGCTGGTTGACTGGCGATGCGGCGCAGGCTTGTGATGTCACGGTCACGCCCCCTCAATGCAAGCCACGCCTCCTCCCACAGACTTGCATTGAGAGGGGCGTGGCTGCGACGTAACAAGCCTCCGGCGCTGCACCCGACGCTCTAAGCAGCAGGACCCCCGCAATCAGGGAATAAGATGCGTAGGGGTGTCCGGGCATGCTGGGAGTTGTAGTTTTGTAACAGCTGGAGGGCCAAAGTTTGGAGACCACTGATTTAATGTAGTATTATTCATCCTGTGGCTGTCCGGGCAAGCTGGGAGTTGTAGTTTTGTAACAGCTGGAGGGCAAAAGTTTGGAGACTGCTGATTTAATGTAGTATTATTCATCCTGTGGCTGTCCGGGCATGCTGGGAGTTGTAGTTTTGTAAGAGCTGGAGGGCCAAAGTTTGGAGACCACTGATTTAATGTAATATTATTCATCCTGTGGCTGTCCGGGCATGCTGGGAGTTGTAGTTTTGCAACAGCTGGAGGGCCAAAGTTTGGAGACCGCTGATTTAATGTAATATTATTCATCCTGTGGCTGTCCGGGCATGCTGGGAGTTGTAGTTTTGTAACAGCTGGAGGGCCAAAGTTTGGAGACCGCTGATTTAATGTAGTATTATTCATCCTGTGGCTGTCCGGGCATGCTGGGAGTTGTAGTTTTGTAACAGCTGGAGGGCCAAAGTTTGGAGACCGCTGATTTAATGTAGTATTATTCATCCTGTGGCTGTCCGGGCATGCTGGGAGTTGTAGTTTTGTAACAGCTGGAGGGCCAAAGTTTGGAGACCAATGATTTAATGTAGTATTATTCATCCTGTGGCCTTCCGGGCATGCTGGGAGTTGTAGTTTTGTAACAGCTGGAGGGCCAAAGTTTGGAGACCGCTGATTTAATGTAGTATTATTCATCCTGTGGCTGTCCGGGCATGCTGGGAGTTGTAGTTTTGCAACAGCTGGAGGGCCAAAGTTTGGAGACCACTGATTTAATGTAATATTATTCATCCTGTGGCTGTCCGGGCATGCTGGGAGTTGTAGTTTTGCAACAGCTGGAGGACCAAAGTTTGGAGACCGCTGATTTAATGTAATATTATTCATCCTGTGGCTGTCCGGGCATGCTGGGAGTTGTAGTTTTGTAACAGCTGGAGGGCCAAAGTTTGGAGACCGCTGATTTAATGTAGTATTATTCATCCTGTGGCTGTCAGGGCATGCTGGGAGTTGTAGTTTTGTAACAGCTGGAGGGCCAAAGTTTGGAGACCGCTGATTTAATGTAGTATTATTCATCCTGTGGCTGTCCGGGCATGCTGGGAGTTGTAGTTTTGTAACAGCTGGAGGGCCAAAGTTTGGAGACCGCTGATTTAATGTAGTATTATTCATCCTGTGGCTGTCCGGGCATGCTGGGAGTTGTAGTTTTGTAACAGCTGGAGGGCCAAAGTTTGGAGACCACTGATTTAATGTAGTATTATTCATCCTGTGGCTGTCCGGGCATGCTGGGAGTTGTAGTTTTGTAACAGCTGGAGGGCCAAAGTTTGGAGACCACTGATTTAATGTAGTATTATTCATCCTGTGGCTGTCCGGGCATGCTGGGAGTTGTAGTTTTTCAACAGCCGGAGGTCCACAGTTTGGAGACCACTGATTTAATGTAGTATTATTCATCCTGTGGCTGTCCGGGCATGCTGGGAGTTGTAGTTTTTCAACAGCCGGAGGTCCACAGTTTGGAGACCATTGCTTTACATTATTGTCTGTCGTTTCCTTTGTCTCAGTTTTTTTCCCCCTTTTTCGGGACATTCGGTTCCGGTGACAAATCGTTTCCCTCTGTTCAAATATTTGGGAACCTGAGGAAGAAATAAATCGGTCTCCCGCACTTCAGACCCAGATATCATGGTTGAGGTGTGACCCAGGCGTGTGTCGCGGCCGGCGGTGACGCTTGTGTCTGCCTGTGAAGCGCGTCGACTCCCTCCCCCAAACACGGGCGCAAATACAATCCCCCGTCCCAGAAAAATGCAGGGAATTGCAGTTTTGCAACAGCTGGAGGGCCACAGTTTGGAGATCAAGGGTCTATAGGATGTTGCTGTGGCCAAGGTCAGGCATAGACTGGTTCTAATAGGTTTAGGCCAGACTAGGGTCTTTCTCCAGCAATAATTGGCTAGGAGTAGCATGTGACCAAAGCATCATTAAACTGGGTACAACAGTACAGAATTCTTAACATTATACAAAACCTCAGTGTATTCAATGAAGGCAGAAACACTGGCAAAACTCTGTGATACATTGTAACAATTCTTCAGTTTAGCCTCAGCAGCCCCCACAATGGGAGCGTTCTACCATCAGGATGCTGGTGCTCACATGATGTATGGGCCCCCCGAGATTAGGGCCCATAAAAGTGTTATATAGCTATGTGGATTGGCAGGTTGGTAGACTGTGCGTATGTTCAGCAGACATGGCGGTCACCCCTGACGCTGGGGTCGTCGGCTGCGCAGGTGTCCTCCGGCTGCCGCTCTGGATGTCTGCCATTACATAGAACATTCATTTTGGGGGTGTAGGATGAGGGGCGGCCATTGTGTTCAGGGCTCCCTAATGTAAGGAAAGGGTTAAATCGATGGCTGCATAAATACAGAATATTGTTCTGCTGATGTGGTGTATCTAAGCCTGTGATGTGGGATACTTATCACGGAGCCACTGTATCTAAGCCTGTGATGTGGGATACTTACCAATGAGCCACTGTATCTAAGCTTGTGATGTGGGATACTTACCACTGAGCCCCTGTATCTAAGCCTGTGATGTGGGATACTTACCACTGAGCCACTGTATCTAAGCCTGTGATGTGGGATACTTACCATTGAGCCACTGTATCTAAGCCTGTGATGTGGGATACTTACCATTGAGCCACTGTAGCTAAGCCTGTGATGTGGGATACTTACCACTGAGCCCCTGTATCTAAGCCTGTGATGTGGGATACTTACCACTGAGCCACTGTATCTAAGCCTTTGATGTGGGATACTTACCACTGAGCCACTGTATCTAAGCCTGTGACGTGGGATACTTACCATTGAGCCACTGTATCTAAGCCTGTGATGTGGGATACTTACCACTGAGCCACTGTATCTAAGCCTGTGATGTGGGATACTTACCATTGAGCCACTGTAGCTAAGCCTGTGATGTGAGAAACTTACCACTGAGCCACTGTATCTAAGCCTGTGATGTGGGATACTTACCACTGAGCCACTGTATCTAAGCCTGTGATGTAGGATACTTACCATTGAGCCACTGTATCTAAGCCTGTGATGTGGGATACTTACCATTGAGCCACTGTATCTAAGCCTGTGATGTGGGATACTTACCATTGAGCCACTGTAGCTAAGCCTGTGATGTGAGAAACTTACCACTGAGCCACTGTATCTAAGCCTGTGATGTGGGATACTTACCACTGAGCCACTGTATCTAAGCCTGTGATGTAGGATACTTACCACTGAGCCACTGTATCTAAGCCTGTGGTGTGGGATACTTACCACTGAGCCACTGTAGCTAAGCCTGTGATGTGAGATACTTACCACTGAGCCACTGTATCTAAGCTTGTGAGATAGTTTTTGCTGAGGTGCTGTATCTAAGCATTTGTGTGATACTGTCTGCTGCGCTGCTGTATGTAAGACTTCTATTTGTCATGCATTCTTTTGATTAGTTGTATCTAAGCCTGTCATGTGTGATACTGTCTGCTGAGCTGTGAGCCGCTGTATCTAAGCCTTTTCTCCAGTAGGTTTTGCACCTGGTTTTCAGTCTTGGGCCCATAAATCCCTCAGTACAGATATAAATGTTATGTATTGCTTGGATACGGTGTATCCGATGGCTGAGGCCCAGATGGGCGATCACTGCTGAGGTTATAAAATGGGACATTTATTCCTGAATAAAATTCTCTCGTCAGCTCCGTAAATCTCACAGCATAAAACATCATTATATACAGATTACAGGGTCCCGCACATGGCCCTAGGGGGCGCTCTCTCTGCGGCCGCAGAGCATTTCTCCAGACTGAGCTTCATGGACAGACAAGGACCGGACCACCTAGGAGTCCTTTTCCCGGGTGGAAGGGAGGAGACCCTCCATATAATACAATCACCCCCAGAACAATCTCCCACCCCCCCACCCCCCCCCGTATGGAGCCCTTTGGGGCCGACATCTTTATCTCTTGAAATATTTCTCCTTCCTGCTCCTTTCCCTCCTCATCTGGGCCATCATCCTGATGTAAAGAACATTTCCCCACCAGCCCAAACAGTGGGAGCATTCTACCAAAAGTTATGTAGTCCTATCATTTTATGTGTGGTGTTGTCTCAGCATCTTCTCGACTCCTCCCTCTCCTGACAGGAAGTTATGTAGTCCTCTCATTGATTGTGGTGCTGTCTTAGCAGCTTCCCAGCTCCCCCGTCTCTCCTGACTGAGAGTTGTGTAGTCCTCTTATTGTCAATGTGGTGTTGTCTCAGCAGCTCCCCAGCTCCTTCTTCTATCCTGATAGAAAGTTGTGTAGTCCCCTCGTTGACAGTGTGGTGTCGTCTCAGCTACTTTCCGGCTTATTCCTCTCTCCTGACAGGAAGTTGTGTAGCCCTCTCATTGCCAGTCTGGTGTTGTCTCAGCAGCTCCATGGCTCCTCCCTCTCACCTGACAGGAAGTTGTGTAGTCCTCTCATTGTCAGTGTGATGTTGTCTTAGCAGCACCAAGTTCATTCCTTTTTCCTGACAGGAAGTTGTTTAGTCCTCTCATTGTCAGTGTGGTGTTGTCTCAGCAGCTACCCAGCTCCTCCTTCTATTCTTATAGAAAGTTGTGTAGTCCCCTCGTTGACAGTGTGGTGTTGTCTCAGCTACTTTCCGGCTTATTCCTCTATCCTGACAGGAAGTTGTGTAGCCCTCTCATTGCCAGTCTGGTGTTGTCTCAGCAGCTCTGTAACTCCTCCCTCTCTCCTGACAGGAAGTTGCATAGTCCTCTTCTTGTCAGTCTGATGTTGTCTCAGCAGCTCCATGGCTCCTCCCTCTCTCCTGACAGGAAGTTGTGTAGTCCTCTCATTGTCAGTGAGGTGTTGTCTCAGCAGCTCCCTTGCTCCTCCCTCTCTTCCTGGCAGTATGTACACTGCATGTAACACACTCTAGCGCCTCCTATAGGTCGCTGCCTTGAATGTCCAAGCCTTCAGTAGATGTTTTGGGGCTATTGTCCCATGTTGCAAAACTACAACTCCCAGCATGCCCGGACAGCCAACGGCTGTCCGGGCATGCTGGGAGCTGTAGTTTTGCAACAGCCGGACGTCCACAGTTTGGAGACCTAGAAGTTTACAAAGTTATGTCATAATTCATAAGCTCCCAAAACTATTGGAATTAGACTATAACTAGACCTCTTGGACCCCACATCCTGTAAACTCTTGGAAATCTCCAAATCAGCAGAACTGCACCCTGGGAAATGTTGTTGAGGCTTGTGCCAAAATAAGCTGAACATTTTCTGGAATCATCCTTTTTTTGGGTTTTTTATTTTATTTTATTTTCTGTTTTCACTTGCAGTACCACCTTTCACCACAGTGACTAGCCTATATTTCCCATAGACTGCATTGCAACAGCGCCCCCAGCTTAATTCAAGAAAAGTTCCATTCAATCTGCAATAGCTTTTCAGGGCAACGTCGCTCAGGAGTCGCAGATCCATCGTACTGATCAGTGAGGGGAGCTCCATAACATGGCAGCGCCTGAGGATGGTATGGTGTTCCCCTTTAAATCCAATGTATTTGTATTTCACACGTGTGCCCCTATGATGTTCCCATGGTCTGGGGTCGACTTGGATGAAGTGATTTCGTCCCTGACGGATCCGGTTGCGATCCTCATCCCGTGTCCGGTATTTCCCATGAATCATCTGGCAGGGGCCGCGCGTTACTGAACATATGAATAAATGATTGTTCTTGGAGGGATGCGTGGTCTTACCTCATGGAGGCGCCGCCATCATAGGACAATTACACCGTAAGAGGAGAACCCTCTTAACCCCTTCAGGCTTGGAGGTGTTTATGGGACTCCGTGGGATAGTATAGTACCGCCATGTCTAGTGGGATGAGGTGGGGGGGGTGTCGGGTGGGATGAGGTGGGGGGGTGTCGGGTGGGATGAGGTGGGGGGGTGTCGGGTGGGATGAGGTGGGGGGGTGTCGGGTGGGACGAGGTGGGGGGTGTCGGGTGGGATGAGGTGGGGGGGTGTCGGGTGGGTGCGGTGGGGGGTGTCGGGTTGGTGCGGTGGGGGGTGTCAGGTGGGATGAGGTGGGGGGGTGTCAGGTGGGATGAGGTGGGGGGTGTCAGGTGGGATGAGGTGGGGGGTGTCAGGTGGGATGAGGTGGGGGGTGTCAGGTGGGATGAGGTGGGGGGTGTCAGGTGGGATGAGGTGGGGGGTGTCAGGTGGGATGAGGTGGGGGGGTGTCAGGTGGGATGAGGTGGGGGGGTGTCAGGTGGGATGAGGTGGGGGGTGTCAGGTGGGATGAGGTGGGGGGGTGTCAGGTGGGATGAGGTGGGGGGGTGTCAGGTGGGATGAGGGTGGGGGGGGTGTCAGGTGGGATGAGGTGGGGGGGTGTCAGGTGGGATGAGGTGGGGGGTGTCAGGTGGGATGAGGTGGGGGGTGTCAGGTGGGATGAGGTGGGGGGTATCAGGTGGGTGCAGTGGGTTATGGGTGTCAGGTGGAGTGAGGGGGTCTCAGGAGGCGTCAGCTGAAAGGTTCCTTTGTCTACAAGTAATAGAAACATTTCCTCTCCGAAATTTGCAGATAGGATACAGTGCAAGGCAGAGAATGCTGACTGCAAAATACCGCCATATAGTGCCAAATAATACTCAGTACAGTGACAGTCATATACAGAGCAGAGGGATGAGGAAAAGATATATGTCAGCATACTCAGTGCAGTGACAGGACTATACAGTGACCACATAATAGTGCCTTTTAATACACCCTGCCATATAGTGCCAAATAATACTACTCACAGTGACAATATTATACAGTGACCCCATATTGGTGCCAGAGATTACTCCCTTGTTCCTACATAACAGTGTCATATAGTTCTTATAACAGTGCCATATAGTTCCTACATAACTGCCCCGGGACATGGTGGTACTGATACCTCTGCCCCAGGACATGGTGGTACTGATACCTCTGCCCCAGGACATGGTGGTACTGATACCTCTGCCCCAGGACATGGTGGTACTGATATCTCTTCCCCGGGACATGGTGGTACTGATACCTCTGCCCCAGGACATGGTGGTACTGATACCTCTGCCCCAGGACATGGTGGTACTGATACCTCTGCCCCAGGACGTGGTGGTACTGATACCTCTGCCCCTGGACATGGTGGTACTGATACCTCTGCCCCAGGACGTGGTGGTAGTGATACCTCTGCCCCAGGACATGGTGGTACTGATACCTCTGTCCCGGGACATGGTGGTACTGATACCTCTGCCCCAGGACATGGTGGTACTGATACCTCTACCCCGGGACATGGTGGTACTGATACCTCTGCCCCAGGACATGGTGGTACTGATACCTCTGCCCCAGGACATGGTGGTACTGATACCTCTGCCCCGGGACATGGTGGTACTGATACCTCTGCCCCGGGACATGGTGGTACTGATATCTCTGCCCCTGGACATGGTGGTACTGATACCTCTGCCCCTGGACATGGTGGTACTGATACCTCTGCCCCAGGACATGGTGGTACTGATACCTCTGCCCCGGGACATGGTGGTACTGATATCTCTGCCCCTGGACATGGTGGTACTGATACCTCTGCCCCTGGACATGGTGGTACTGATACCTCTGCCCCGGGACATGGTGGTACTGATATCTCTGCCCCCGGACATGGTGGTACTGATACCTCTGCCCCGGGACATGGTGGTACTGATACCTCTGCCCCAGGACATGGTGGTACTGATACCTCTGCCCCAGGACATGGTGGTACTGATACCTCTGCCCCAGGACATGGTGGTACTGATACCTCTGCCCCAGGACATGGTGGTACTGATACCTCTGCCCCCGGACATGGTGGTACTGATACCTCTGCCCCAGGACATGGTGGTACTGATACCTCTGCCCCGGGATATGGTGGTACTGATACCTCTGCCCCAGGACATGGTGGTACTGATACCTCTGCCCCAGGACATGGTGGTACTGATACCTCTGCCCCAGGACATGGTGGTACTGATACCTCTGCCCCAGGACATGGTGGTACTGATACCTCTGCCCCGGGATATGGTGGTACTGATACCTCTGCCCCAGGACATGGTGGTACTGATACCTCTGCCCCAGGACATGGTGGTACTGATACCTCTGCCCCAGGACATGGTGGTACTGATACCTCTGCCCCAGGACATGGTGGTACTGATACCTCTGCCCCAGGACATGGTGGTACTGATACCTCTGCCCCAGGACATGGTGGTACTGATACCTCTGCCCCCGGACATGGTGGTACTGATACCTCTGCCCCAGGACATGGTGGTACTGATACCTCTGCCCCAGGACATGGTGGTACTGATACCTCTGCCCCAGGACATGGTGGTACTGATACCTCTGCCCCAGGACATGGTGGTACTGATACCTCTGCCCCGGGACATGGTGGTACTGATACCTCTGCCCCGGGACATGGTGGTACTGATACCTCTGCCCCGGGACATGGTGGTACTGATACCTCTGCCCTGGGACATGGTGGTACTGATACCTCTGCCCCAGGACATGGTGGTACTGATACCTCTGCCCCGGGACGTGGTGGTACTGATACCTCTGCCAGTTCCCGGAGGCCCTTTTGTTACTATTGTTGCAGTCTCTTTAGTTACTGTATAATTTTTTGGTTCTGCGATCATTTATTCCAGTCTGTTCTGTGCTCTGTGAGTGATTATAATGCTCTGTGGTCGTGGGCCGGAGGAGGTTCTGGAATCATTATGTTAAGTTGCCCTTTAAGAGACGATAAATGTCATCATGAATCCGAGGGCAGAAAATGTCACTGACATCATCTCGTACCCACAGAGAACCCGCACTTGTCTCATTCTTCTATAACTCTGCGGCATTAGGACCCAGCGGAGACCGCGGACTGTGGGAGATTATTGTAGCCTGAAATCTACATCTTCAGCCAGAACTGAGGATTTGTTACAATGTACCAGGCAATCTACAATCTACAAGCAACATCAAATCTCTCTGCTGTCCTGACAGTTTACATTTTGTTACAATGTATCAGTGCAGATAAATACCTCAGGTTACTCTTTATTATCTAGACCGTGTTCAAATGTAACAAACCCTCAGCTGTAAAAAGTATTTGATCATAACAAGGATTTCTGTTGTCCAAACTGTGGCCCTCCAGATGTTGCACAACTACAACTCCCAGCATACCCAGACAGCCAATCCAGATTTTGCATAACTACAACTCCCAGCATGACCGGACAGCCAATCCAGATTTTGCTTAACTACAACTCCCAGCATTACCGAACAGCCAATCCAGACTTTGCATAACTACAACTCCCAGCATACCCAGACAGTCAATCCAGATTTTGCATAACTACAACTCCCAGCATGCCCGGACAGTCAATCCAGATTTTGCATAACTACAACTCCCAGCATGCCCGGACAGTCAATCCAGATTTTGCAGAACTACAACTCCCAGCATGCCTGGACAGTCAATCCAGATTTTGCATAACTACAACTCCAAGCATGCCCGAATAGCTGTTCCAGATTTTGCACAACTACAAATCCCAGCATGCCTCTACAGTCAATCCAGATTTTGCAAAACTACAACTCCCAGCATGCCCGGACAGCCAATCCAGATTTTGCATAACTACAACTCCCAGCATGCCCGGACAGCCAATCCAGATTTTGCATAACTACAACTCCCAGCATGCCCGAATAGCTGTTCCAGATTTTGCACAACTACAAATCCCAGCATGCCTGGACAGTCAAACCAGATTTTGCAAAACTACAACTCCCAGCATGCCCGAATAGCTGTTCCAGATTTTGCACAACTACAAATCCCAGCATGCCTGGACAGTCAAACCAGATTTTGCAAAACTACAACTCCCAGCATGCCCGGACAGCCAACGGCTGTCCGGGCATGCTGGGAGTTGTAGTTTTGCAGCATCTGGTGTGCCGCAGTTTGCAGACCTCTGTTCTGATACAATGTCCGAGCACAGATTGATGAAGAGAATGCCAGAGTTATAGTAAAGACTGACACACAGACTGGAGGATTCTATGTCCCTTAAAGTGACAGAGGCCCTTTAAATATTGCTATTCCTGATACTGATGGTGCGGTGGAGGAACGGTGGAGGGGGAGGGGAAGATCACATGACAGCAAATAAATGGAGTCAGGATGATTCTGTTTAGTCAGTCAGTCAGATGAAATCAGGCGAACTGTCAGCGACTACATCCTGCGGAGCGAGACTGCACGAAATACATCTACAAAGACAACACCATACTGTATATAGTGTACATGGAGCAGTATTATAGTAGATATATTCATGTATATAGGAGCAGTATTATAGTAGTTATATTCTAGTATATAGGAACAGTATTATAGTAGTTATATTCTTGTATATAGGAGGCAGTATTATAGTAGATATAGTCTTGTATATAGGAGCAGTATTATAGTAGTTATATTCTAGTATATAGGAACAGTATTATAGTAGTTATATTCTTGTATATAGGAGCAGTATTATAGTAGTTATATTCTTGTATATAGGAGCAGTATTATAGTAGTTATATTCTTGTATATAGGGGGCACTATTATAGTAGTTATATTCTTGTATATAGGAGCAGTATTATAGTAGTTATATTCTTGTATATAGGAACAGTATTATAGTAGTTATATTCTTGTATATAGGAGCAGTATTATAGTAGTTATATTCTTGTATATAGGAGCAGTATTATAGTAGTTATATTCTTGTATATAGGTGCAGTATTATAGTAGTTATATTCTTGTATATAGGAGCAGTATTATAGTAGTTATATTCTTGTATATAGGAAGCAGTATTATAGTAGTTATATTCTTGTATATAGGGGGCAGTATTATAGTAGTTATATTCTTGTATATAGGAGGCAGTATTATAGTAGTTATATTCTTGTATATATAGGAGCAGTATTATAGTAGTTATATTCTTGTATATAGGAGGCAGTATTATAGTAGTTATATTCTTGTATATAGGAGCAGTATTATAGTAGTTATATTCTTGTATATAGGAGCAGTATTATAGTAGTTATATTCTTATACATAGGAGGCAGTATTATAGTAGTTATATTCTTGTATATAGAGGCAGTATTATAGTAGTTATATTCTTGTATATAGGAGCAGTATTATAGTAGTTATATTCTTGTATATAGGAGCAGTATTATAGTAGTTATATACTTGTATATAGGAGCAGTATTATAGTAGTTATATTCTTGTATATAGGAGCAGTATTATAGCAGTTATATTCTTGTATATAGGAGCAGTATTATAGTAGTTATATTCTTGTATATAGGAGCAGTATTATAGTAGTTATATTCTTGTATATAGGAGGCAGTATTATAGTAGTTATATTCTTGTATATAGGAGGTAGTATTATAGTAGTTATATTCTTGTATATAGGAGGCAGTATTATAGTAGTTATATTCTTGTATATAGGAGGCAGTATTATAGTAGTTATATTCTTGTATATAGGAGCAGTATTATAGTAGTTATATTCCTGTATATATTATCAGTGTTATAGTAGTTATAGTCTTGTATATAGGAGGCAGTATTATAGTAGGTATATTCTTGCGTATAAGAGCAGTATTATAGTAGTTATATTCTTGTATATAGGAGGCAGTATTATAGTAGTTATATTCCTGTATATAGGTGCAGTATTATAGTAGATATATTCTTGTATATAGGAGCAGTATTATAGCAGTTATATTCTTGTATATAGGAGCAGTATTATAGTAGTTATATTCTTGTATATAGGAGAAGTATTATAGTAGTTATATTCTTGTATATAGGAGCAGTATTATAGTAGTTATATTCTTGTATAAAGGAGCAGTATTATAGTAGTAGTGTTATTGTATATAGGAGCAGTATTATAGTAGTAGTGTTATTGTATATAGGAGCAGTATTATAGTAGTAGTGTTATTGTATATAGGAGCAGTATTATAGTAGTTATATTCTTGTATATAGGGAGCAGTATTATAGTAGTTATATTCTTGTATATAGGAGCAGTATTATAGTAGTTATATTCTTGTACATAGGAGCAGTATTATAGTAGTTATATTCTTGTATATAGGAGCAGTATTATAGTGGTTATATTCTTGTATATAGGGGGCAGTATTATAGTAGTAGTGTTATTGTATATAGGAGCAGTATTATAGTAGTAGTGTTATTGTATATAGGAGCAGTATTATAGTAGTTATATTCTTGTATATAGGAGCAGTATTATAGTAGTTATATTCTTGCATATAGGAGGCAGTATTATAGTAGTTATATTGTTGTATATAGAAGCAGTATTATAGTAGTTATATTCTTGTATATAGGAGGCAGTATTATAGTAGTTATATTCTTGTATATAGGAGCAGTATTATAGCAGTTATATTCTTGTATATAGGAGCAGTATTATAGTAGTTATATTCTTGTACATAGAAGGCGGTATTATAGTAGTTATATTCTTGTACATAGGAGCAGTATTATAGTAGTTATATTCTTGTATATAGGAGTAGTATTATAGTAGTTATATTCTTGTATATAGGAGCAGTATTATAGTAGTTATATTCTTGTATATAGGAGCAGTATTATAGTAGTTATATTCTTGTATATAGGAGCAGTATTATAGTAGTTATATTCTTGTATATACAGGTAGTATTATAGTAGATATATTCTTGTATATAGGAGGCAGTATTATAGTAGTTATATTCTTGTATATAGGAGCAGTATTATAGTAGTTATATTCTTGTATATAGGGAGCAGTATTATAGTAGTTATATTCTTGTATATAGGAGTAGTATTATAGTAGTTATATTCTTGTATATAGGAGCAGTATTATAGTAGTTATATTCTTGTATATAGGAGCAGTATTATAGTAGTTATATTCTTGTATATAGGAGCAGTATTATAGTAGTTATATTCTTGTATATAGGAGCAGTATTATAGTAGTTATATTCTTGTATATAGGAGTAGTATTATAGTAGTTATATTCTTGTATATAGGAGCAGTATTATAGTAGTTATATTCTTGTATATAGGAGCAGTATTATAGTAGTTATATTCTTGTATATAGAGGTAGTATTATAGTAGATATATTCTTGTATATAGGAGGCAGTATTAATAGTAGTTATATTCTTGTATATAGGAGCAGTATTATAGTAGTTATATTCTTGTATATAGGAGCAGTATTATAGTAGTTATATTCTTGTATGTAGGAGCAGTATTATAGTAGTTATATTCTTGTATATAGGAGCAGTATTATAGTAGGTTATATTCTTGTATATAGGAGCAGTATTATAGTAGATATATTCTTTTATATAGGAGCAGTATTATAGTAAGTTATATTCCTGTATATAGGAGCAGTATTATAGTAGTTATATTCTTATAATATAGGCGTAGTATTATAGTAGTTATATTCTTGTATATAGGAGCAGTATTATAGTAGTTATATTCTTGTATATAGAAGCAGTATTATAGTAGTTATATTCTTGTATATAGGAGCAGTATTATAGTAGTTATATTCTTGTATATAGGAGCAGTATTAGTGTAGTAGCAGATACTCTGGTTAGTCGGTGACAGCTCTGGGCAGGCGTCCAGTGTTACTGTTACTTGGTGTATAATGCAGATACATTGTTGACATTTTCCACAGAACATTTAACCCCTAATACTACTTAGCTCCTTTTTAATGTATCCTATTTTGCCAGTTTAAAATGTATCCTGCAAGATTTCATTTCTTTTTAATATGGGTTTTGAGTATTGTTTCTTTTTCTCATTATTTGCAGCATTTCTTGGTTTTCCTAGTTGTGTACAGGGATTCGGGGTCCCGATGGTTTCCGGCCTCTTTTATAGAATGATAGTCATGTGACATGAATTATCAGAGGAGCTGCAGATATGATGCCCGAATATGACTCCATACTGCCCTCTATCTGCCATGACAAGGACCCCCGAAAATAGTGCCGGCCTCTGTCTTACATACCTTTGATTCCTTTTTCAAGTGTATACGTTATATGGGAAACCAAACAGGATTAGATTAGATTTAGTTTAATTTAGTTTAAATAAATATTTAGACAAATACCCGCCATGTGTGACCGGTATTACTGCGCTATAACACAAAAGCGAGTATCCATGATATATATATATATATATATATATATATATATATATATATAATATATATAAATATACACACACACACATATGTTGTGGAAATTTGAGCTGCATTTTGTCTTATCCTCCAGTTGCCTCCAGAGCTGCATTCATAACTCTGCCAGATGATGCTGATGATACTGACAGAGTGTTAAATATACCGCCATCTGGTGCACTGTACAGTGGGAGATGTGGTTATTATTGTTTTTTATTTATTTTTTATTATTTAATTTATTATTTATTCATTCATTTATTTGTTTTTGTTTTATTTGACGAATTTTTTTTGTCGTAATCTACAAAAAACCCACAATGGCTGTCGATTATGTGCGCGTAAGATTAGATACGCGGCTGAATGTTATGCCATGTGTATAAAGCAGTGTTTCCCAAACAGGATGCCTCCAGCTTTTGCAAAACTACAACTCCCAGCATGCCCGGACAGCCTTCGGCTGTCCGGGCATGCTAGGAGTTGTAGTTTTGCAACAGCTGGAGGCACCCTACTTGAAAAGCACTGGTATATAGCCTAATACTGCCTTTTGGTGCATTCCCTTTAGTATACAGTAAAATTCTGAATTTTACACAATGCACTACATGTCCCAGAAAGCACTATAACAAATTATTAACAATCATCGTAGGGGAAGATTTCATGATTATTTATGTGTCTCTTGAGATAAAAATTCTCAATTTTACACAGTGCACTACACGTCCCAGAAAGCACTATAACAAAGTGTTTACATCACCGTAGGGGAAGATTTCATGATGTTTTATGTGTCTCTTGGGTGTTAAATAGTCAATTTTATACAATGCACTATATGTCCCAGAAAGCACTATAACAAAGTGTTTACATCACCGGAGGGGAAGATTTCATGATGTTTTATGTGTCTCTTGGGTATTAAATAGTCAATTTTATACAATGCACTATATGTCCCAGAAAGCACTATAACAAAGTATTTTCATCATCGGAGGGGAAGATTTCATGACGTTTTATGTCTCTTGGGTGTTAAATAGTCAATTTTATACAATGCACTATATGTCCCAGAAAGCACTATAACAAAGTATTTTCATCACTGGAGGGGAAGATTTCATGATGTTTTATGTGTCTCTTGGGTATTAAATAGTCAATTTTATACAATGCACTATATGTCCCAGAAAGCACTATTACAAAGTATTTTCATCACTGGAGGGGAAGATTTCATGACGTTTTATGTCTCTTGGGTATTAAATAGTCAATTTTATACAATGCACTACATGTCCCAGAAAGCCCTATAACAAAGTATTTTCATCATCGGAGGGGAAGATTTCATTACGTTTTATGTCTCTTGGGTGTTAAATAGTCAATTTTATACAATGCACTATATGTCCCAGAAAGCACTATAACAAAGTATTTTCATCACTGGAGGGGAAGATTTCATGATGTTTTATGTCTCTTGGGTGTTAAATAGTCAATTTTATACAATGCACTACATGTCCCAGAAAGCCCTATAACAAAGTATTTTCATCACTGGAGGGGAAGATTTCATGATGTTTTATGTCTCTTGGGTGTTAAATAGTCAATTTTATACAATGCACTATATGTCCCAGAAAGCACTATAACAAAGTATTTTCATCACTGGAGGGGAAGATTTCATGATGTTTTATGTCTCTTGGGTGTTAAATAGTCAATTTTATACAATGCACTATATGTCCCAGAAAGCACTATAACAAAGTATTTTCATCACTGGAGGGGAAGATTTCATGATGTTTTATGTGTCTCTTGGATATTAAATAGTCAATTTTATACAATGCACTATATGTCCCAGAAAGCACTATAGCAAAGTATTTTCATCACTGGAGGGGAAGATTTCATGACGTTTTATGTCTCTTGGGTATTAAATAGTCAATTTTATACAATGCACTACATGTCCCAGAAAGCCCTATAACAAAGTATTTTCATCATCGGAGGGGAAGATTTCATGAGGTTTATGTCTCTTAGGTATTAAATAGTCAATTTTATACAATGCACTACATGTCCCAGAAAGCACTATATCAAAGTGTACATCACAATGTTTTATATGTCACGTATACATGTGTCCGTCCTCGTTCTAATCTGCGCTCTTCTCTTTCTCCCCGTAGATCATGATCGGCAGATAGCACCGCACGTGATGACCATGGCTCTCCGCAAGAGGAGTCGTCATGCCTTGGGGTTCCTGTGCTGCTTCGGGAGCAGCGAACACCCGGAGATTAACCTGAAGGACAATAATCCGCTCCAGTTTCTGGAGTTCTCAGGGCCGATCCCGTCACCGGAAGAGCTGAACGCCAGGTTCTCCGAGCTGGTGGTAAGTCATCTGAATGGGGACAACGACTGATACATTGTCACAGCCCTGCCCCTCTAAAGTATGATCCTTGTCAGGTATGAGGTGTGTGATCCTGTATACCCTTGGCTGTACTCTATGACGGTGCGCTCAATGCTCTATATACCCTCGGCTGTACTATATCACGGTGCGTTCAGTTCTCTATATACCCTCGTCTGTTCTATATGGCAGTGCATTCAGTGCTCTATATACCTTCAGCTGTACTATATGGCGGTGCGTTCAGTGCTCTATATACCCTCGTCTGTTCTATATGGCGGTGCATTCAGTGCTCTATATACCTTCAGCTGTACTATATGGCGGTGCATTCAGTGCTCTATATACCTTCAGCTGTACTATATGGCGGTGCATTCAGTGCTCTATATACCTTCAGCTGTACTATATGGCGGTGCATTCAGTGCTCTATATACCCTCGGCTGTACTATATCACGGTGCGTTCAGTGCTCTATATACCCTCGTCTGTTCTATATGGCGGTGCATTCAGTGCTCTATATACCTTCAGCTGTATTCTATGGCCCTGCGTCCGGTGCTCTATATACCCTCATCAGTACTGTATGGCGTTGCGTTCAGTTCTCTGTATACCCTCTGTTGTACGACATGGCCATGTGCTCAGTGCTCTGTATACCCTCGTCTGTACTCTATGCATGTGTGCTCAGTGCTCTGTATACCCCCGGTTGCACTACATGGCGGTGTGCTCAGTGCTCTGTATACCCTCTGTTGTACTACATGGTGGTGTGCTCAATGCTTGGTATACTCAGTTGCACTATATGGCGGTATGCTCAGTGCTCTCTATACCCTCTGTTGTACTACATGGCGGTGTGCTCAGTGCTCTGTATACCCTCGGTTGCACTACATGGTGGTGTGCTCAGTGCTCTCTATACCCTCTGCTGTACTACATGGCGGTGTACTCATTGCTCTCTATACCCTCTGTTGTACTACATGGCGGTGTGCTCAATGCTCAGTATACTCAGTTGCACTATATGGCGGTATGCTCAGTGCTCTCTATACCCTCTGTTGTACTACATGGCGGTGTGCTCAATGCTCGGTATACTCAGTTGTACTTCATGGCGGTGTGCTCAGTGCTCTGTATACTCAGTTGCACTATATGGCGGTGTGCTCAATGCTCGGTTTACTCAGTTGCGCTATATGGCGGTGTGCTCAATGCTTGGTATACTCAGTTGCACTATATGGCGGTGTGCTCAATGCTCGGTATACTCAGTTGCACTATATGGCGGTGTGCTCAATGCTCGGTATACTCAGTTGCACTATATGGCGGTGTGCTCAATGCTCTGTATACTCAGTTGCACTATATGGCGGTGTGCTCAATGCTCTGTATACTCAGTTGCACTATATGGCGGTGTGCTCAATGCTCGGTATACCCAGTTGCACTATATGGCGATGTGCTCAGTGCTCTGTATACTCAGTTGCACTATATGGCGGTGTGCTCAGTGCTCTGTATACTCAGTTGCACTATATGGCGGTGTGCTCAATGCTCGGTATACTCAGTTGCACTATATGGCGGTGTGCTCAATGCTCGGTATACCCAGTTGCACTATATGGCGGTGTGCTCAGTGCTCTGTATACCCAGTTACACTATATGGCGGTGTGCTCAGTGCTCTGTATACTCAGTTGCACTATATGGCGGTGTGCTCAATGCTCGGTATACTCAGTTGCACTATATGGTGGTGTGCTCAGTGCTCGGCATACTCAGTTGCACTATATGGCGGTGTGCTCAGTGCTCTGTATACTCAGTTGCACTATATGGCGGTGTGCTCAGTGCTTGGTATACTCAGTTGCACTATATGGCGGTGGGCTCAATGCTCGGTATACTCAGTTGCACTATATGGCGGTGTGCTCAATGCTCGGTATACTCAGTTGCACTATATGGTGGTGTGCTCAGTGCTCGGCATACTCAGTTGCACTATATGGCGGTGTGCTCAGTGCTCTGTATACTCAGTTGCACTATATGGCGGTGTGCTCAGTGCTTGGTATACTCAGTTGCACTATATGGCGGTGGGCTCAATGCTCGGTATACTCAGTTGCACTATATGGCGGTGTGCTCAGTGCTCTGTATACCCAGTAGCACTATATGCCGGTGTGCTCAGTGCTCTGTATACCCAGTTGCACTATATGGCGGTGTGCTCAGTGCTCTGTATACTCAGTTGCACTATATGGCGGTGTGCTCAGTGCTCTGTATACTCAGTTGCACTATATGGCGGTGTACTTAATGCTCGGTATACTCAGTTGCACTATATGGCGGTGTGCTCAATGCTCGGTATACCCAGTTGCACTATATGGCGGTGTGCTCAGTACTCTGTATACCCAGTTGCACTATATGGCGGTGTGCTTAGTGCTCTGTATACCCAGTTGCACTATATGGTGGTGTGCTCAGTGCTCTGTATACTCAGTTGCACTATATGGCGCTGTGCTCAGTGCTCTGTATACTTAGTTGCACTATATGGCGGTGTGCTCAGTGCTCTGTATACTCAGTTGCACTATATGGCGCTGTGCTCAGTGCTCGGTATACTCAGTTGCACTATATGGCGGTGTGCTCAGTGCTCTGTATACTCAGTTGCACTATATGGCGCTGTGCTCAGTGCTCTGTATACTCAGTTGCACTATATGGCGGTGTGCTCAGTGCTCGGTATACTCAGTTGCACTATATGGCGGTGTGCTCAGTGCTCTGTATACTCAGTTGCACTATATGGCGCTGTGCTCAGTGCTCTGTATACTCAGTTGCACTATATGGCGGTGTGCTCAGTGCTCGGTATACTCAGTTGCACTATATGGCGGTGTGCTCAGTGCTCGGTATACTCAGTTGCACTATATGGCGGTGTGCTCAGTGCTCTGTATACTCAGTTGCACTATATGGCGGTGTGCTCAGTGCTTGGTATACTCAGTTGCACTATATGGCGGTGTGCTCAGTGCTTTACAGGGACCAGCAGAGGATTCATCAATAGGGAATGACATGGCTGATAAATCCAGTAATGTTTCTTCTTGGCCCACAGCTGCTTTCAATGATCCCAATAATCTCGTATTTGCGATATAATGGCGGTGAGCGCTGATTAATGACCGTGAAATCCGCGTCTGTTCGCTGTCCAGGCCGGGGTTCTGCCTAATACAATGTGTGAGGATATGGCGATGGCGTCCCCTGCGCTGGTTCTGTGCACGGCTCAGAGCGTTCATCTTATTCATAATGTATCAGCTGTAATAAATCCTCCTCCGACCGCACAATGGAGCCGCTGTATCTAATGTGGCAAAACTACAACTCACAGCGGGCTGCCAACGGCTATCCGGGCATGCTGGGAGTTGTAGGTTTACAGTATTTGGATTGGCTGTGCGGGCATGCTGGGAGTTGTAGTTTTGCAGTATTTGGATTGGCTATCCGGGCATGCTGGGAGTTGTAGTTATGCAATAACTGGATTGGCTATCCGGCCATGCTGGGAGTTGTAGTTTTGCAGTATTTGGATTGGCTGTCCGGGCATGCTGGGAGTTGTAGTTATGCAATAACTGGATTGGCTATCCGGCCATGCTGGGAGTTGTAGTTTTGCAGTATCTGGATTGACTGTCCGGGCATGCTGGGAGTTGTAGTTTTGCAGTATCTGGATTGGCTATCCGGCCATGCTGGGAGTTGTAGTTTTGCAGTATCTGGATTGACTGTCCGGGCATGCTGGGAGTTGTAGTTTTGCAGTATCTGGATTGGCTGTCCAGGCATGCTGGGAGTTGTAGTTTTGCAGTATCTGGATTGGCTGTCTGGGCACGTTGAGAATTGTAGTTTTGCCACATCTGGAGGGCCATAGTTTGGAGACCTCTATCCTAGATGATGTCACTGTCCTACATGATGATGTCACTCCTGTCTGTCCAGATCACTGTTTATTTGCAGCATTTGTCTATCACTAGGATGTCATTGTTGCATCATGTAGATAAGCAGTGATGTCACAGTCCTACATGATGATGTCACTGCTGTTGTCTATCTAGGTCACAGTCCGTCTTGCTTGGTCTTATGCTAGGATGCCCCTCATAGTGCCAGCTATATGCCATGTGCCAGCATTACCCCGTAGCCTCACTATCATGTTTCTGGCAGCGCCCGTCTGGATGTACTTGTTATTCCGGTCTCTCCCTCTGGTGGAGAAGAGACACGAGGCAGAGATTCCGTTCCCTGACACTGGCACAATCCCTGCTCTGTCTCCTGCGCCCACCCAGCTCGCTGCAGAGGAGTCTATGGCTGTTACCAATAATGTGTAATACTGGCAGCGCCATGATCCCAGTGTGTGCCAGGCCCTGGTGTTATATGACTGGGGAGAGGAAGAGACAGGGAGGAGAACTGGGACCTCCGGGGGGACATTGTTATTGTACAGAACCAGATCACCACTATGTGTCTTCTTCAAAGACCACCTCTATATGAAGACCACCTCTATATGAAGACCACCTCTATATGAAGACCGCCTCTATATGAGGACCACCTCTATAGTAAGACCACCTCTATATGAGGACCACCTCTATATGAGGACCACCTCTATATGAAGACCACCTCTATATGAAGACCACCTCTATAGTAAGACCACCTCTATATGAGGACCACCTGTATAGTAAGACCACCTCTATATGAGGACCACCTCTATATGAGGACCACCTCTATATGAGGACCACCTCTATAGTAAGACCACCTCTATATGAGGACCACCTCTATATGAAGACTACTCTATATGAAGACCACCTCTATAGTAAGACCACCTCTATATGAGGACCACCTCTATATGAAGACTACTCTATATGAAGACCACCTCTATAGTAAGACCACCTCTATAGTAAGGCCAATTCACCTGTCCTACAGTCACCTCTCCCCTCCTGACATGGCTGATAACAGAGAACAGTAGATTGTATTCACCTGTCCTACAGTCACCTCTCCTCTCCTGACATGGATGATAGCAGAGAACAATTGATATATTCACCTGTCCTACAGTCACCTCTCCCCTCCTGACATGGCTGATAACAGAGAACAATAGATTATATTCACCTGTCCTACAGTCGCCTCTCCCCTCCTGACATGGCTGATAACAGAGAACAATAGATTATATTCACCTGTCCTACAGTCACCTCTCCCCTCCTGACATGGCTGATAACAGAGAACAATAGATATATTCACCTGTTCTACAGTCGCCTCTCCCCTCCTGACATGGCTGATAACAGAGAACAATAGATTATATTCACCTGTTCTAAAGTCGCCTCTCCCCTCCTGACATGGCTGATAACAGTGAACAATAGATTATATTCACCTGTCCTACAGTCACCTCTCCTCTCCTGACATGGCTGATAACAGAGAACAATAGATTATATTCACCTGTCCTACAGTCACCTCTCCTCTCCTGACATGGCTGATAACAGAGAACAATAGATTATATTCACCTGTCCTACAGTCACCTCTCCCCTCCTGACATGGCTGATAACAGAGAACAATAGATATATTCACCTGTTCTACAGTCGCCTCTCCCCTCCTGACATGGCTGATAACAGAGAACAATAGATTATATTCACCTGTCCTACAGTCACCTCTCCCCTCCTGACATGGCTGATAACAGAGAACAGTAGATTGTATTCACCTGTCCTACAGTCACCTCTCCCCTCCTGACATGGCTGATAACAGAGAACAATAGGTATATTCACCTGTCCTACAGTCACCTCTCCTCTCCTGACATGGCTGACAACAGAGAACAATAGATTGTATTCACCTGTCCTACAGTCACCTCTCCCCTCCTGACATGGCTGATAACAGAGAACAATAGATTATATTCACCTGTCCTACAGTCACCTCTCCCCTCCTGACATGGCTGATAACAGAGAACAATAGATTATATTCACCTGTCCTACAGTCACCTCTCCCCTCCTGACATGGCTGATAACAGAGAACAAAAGATTGTATTCACCTGTCCTACAGTCACCTCTCTCTTCCTGACATGGCTGATAACAGAGAACAATATATTTATATTCACCTGTCCTACAGTCACCTCTCCCCTCCTGACATGGCTGATAACAGAGAACAATAGATTGTATTCACCTGTCCTACAGTCACCTCTCTCTTCCTGGCATGGCTGATAACAGAGAACAATAGATTATATTCACCTGTTCTACAGTCACCTCTCCCCTCCTGACATGACTGATAACAGAGAACAATAGATTATATTCACCTGTCCTACAGTCACCTCTCCCTTCCTGACATGGCTGATAACAGAGAACAATAGATTATATTCACCTGTCCTACAGTCACCTCTCACCTCCTGACATGGCTGAAAACAGAGAACAATAGATTATATTCACCTGTCCTACAGTCACCTCTCCCCTCCTGACATGGCTGATAACAGAGAACAATAGATTGTATTCACCTGTCCTACAGTCACCTCTCCCCTCCTGACATGACTGATAATAGAGAACAATAGACATATTCACCTGGCTGTCCTACAGTCACCTCTCCTCTCCTGACATGGCTGATAACAGAGAATAATAGATTATATTCACCTGTCCTACAGTCACCTCTCGCTATCCGGCCATGCTGGGAGTTGTAGTTTTGCAGTATTGGATTGGCTGTCCGGGCATGCTGGGAGTTGTAGTTATGCAATAACTGGATTGGCTATCCGGCCATGCTGGGAGTTGTAGTTTTGCAGTATCTGGATTGACTGTCCGGGCATGCTGGGAGTTGTAGTTTTGCAGTATCTGGATTGGCTGTCTGGGCACGTTGAGAATTGTAGTTTTGCCACATCTGGAGGGCCATAGTTTGGAGACCTCTATCCTAGATGATGTCACTGTCCTACATGATGATGTCACTCCTGTCTGTCCAGATCACTGTTTATTTGCAGCATTTGTCTATCACTAGGATGTCATTGTTGCATCATGTAGATAAGCAGTGATGTCACAGTCCTACATGATGATGTCACTGCTGTTGTCTATCTAGGTCACAGTCCGTCTTGCTTGGTCTTATGCCAGGATGCCCCTCATAGTGCCAGCTATATGCCATGTGCCAGCATTACCCCGTAGCCTCACTATCATGTTTCTGGCAGCGCCCGTCTGGATGTACTTGTTATTCCGGTCTCTCCCTCTGGTGGAGAAGAGACACGAGGCAGAGATTCCGTTCCCTGACACTGGCACAATCCCTGCTCTGTCTCCAGCGCCCACCCAGCTCGCTGCAGAGGAGTCTATGGCTGTTACCAATAATGTGTAATACTGGCAGCGCCATGATCCCAGTGTGTGCCAGGCCCTGGTGTTATATGACTGGGGAGAGGAAGAGACAGGGAGGAGAACTGGGACCTCCGGGGGGACATTGTTATTGTACAGAACCAGGTCACCACTATGTGTTTTCTCCAAAGACCACCTCTATATGAAGACCACCTCTATATGAAGACCACCTCTATATGAAGACCACCTCTATATGAGGACCACCTCTATAGTAAGAGCACCTCTATATGAGGACCACCTCTATATGAAGACCACCTCTATATGAGGACCACCTGTATAGTAAGACCACCTCTATATGAGGACCACCTCTATATGAGGACCACCTCTATATGAGGACCACCTCTATAGTAAGACCACCTCTATATGAGGACCACCTCTATATGAAGACTACTCTATATGAAGACCACCTCTATAGTAAGACCACCTCTATAGTAAGGCCAATTCACCTGTCCTACAGTCACCTCTCCCCTCCTGACATGGCTGATAACAGAGAACAGTAGATTG